>NC_090266.1:179241975-179580309 GCF_040414725.1 Anabrus simplex
TCCGTTGCAAAAAATCTTTGATCTGTTAGTGTGGCATTAAACCACTAGCAAAAAACTGAAGTTCTACATCAATTTCACTTTTTTCAATTAGGTTTGTTTACAAGTCACTCAGAGGGTTACTCAGGTACGTTGAAGAAATGGATACTAGAAAGCTCCCGTTATGAGCTGATAACAGCACCTGAAGCGAGATAAGATCAAATTAACTAAGAAACCAATCATTTTCAGAGAAACTGGATCCTAAGTGTGCAGTATTCACTTGCAAGGCAGTTCAACAAACTGTTTTCAAATCTTACCAGTTGAAGTAAATTCATACACATTTTCTGCCATCCACATTGTTTAGTCTGGGAATTCCAGGTTTCAGAATACAGAGCATGCAACTGCAGCAGCAGCTTTGTTACGAAACTCTTCCTGAACTGTACAATACAGTAAATATTAGCGATAACAGGAGCATATACCATATAATTCTGAATACCACCTGCACTTATTTTTACAGAAATATTGCTTTTAAATTTGGGTGTGTGTCATATCTTCGTATCATGGTCACACAATACATTGTTCTGAAGATGCAACAATGCAGTAACAGCAGGTCGATAAGAAACGTTTGTTGGAGAAACAAATTGTGTATGCTGTTTCATGTCTTGCGACTTGGCAGTGGCTGAAATATTCCTCTGTTGCTTACTTCCGTGTTACTGGAACCACATGGTGTGGCAGTTGATTAACTCTTACAGTGCCAAGATGCCGATGCATCGGCACTTACATCCTGTGCGAAAAATGCCACGATGCCGATTCGATCGGCACCCACTTATAAGTGGTGTACTTATGCAGTAAGGCGCTAAATTGCGCCACAAATCAAGTAGAAAGAAGGTAGAATGTTTGTAATTCCTCCTCATATCATTAGATTGCACTGACATAGCTTCATTTTTGCTAGTTTACTCGTTGATTTTGAGTGTATGACATGTGAGCGCTTGACGTCTATGATCAAATATGGCAACCTCCTTGTTTGTTCATGTCCGCGGGTTGTAATTTGTTGTCAATAATTTTACGTTCTAATTGACACATTTGAGTTATTTATCGTAATATATTAAGTTTATTATTATTTCTACTGTAGTTATAGTTACTTAGCAATTTATTTAGGTCGTAGTAAAGTTAATAGTACATTTATCACAACAAGGCATGTCGTCACGTAGGGCCTAGGCCTAATTCGGGAGAAGAAATTGAGGAACTTTCGGGTTGCTTTGAAGATGTAAGCGACTCTAATTTTAGCGAAAGTGATGATTATGATGTTTTTGGGGTCTTCAGATAGCGCACCGGAGAATGATGGAGCTGTGTCATTGGCTAATGGGCTTACAACATTTCGTGCAATGTCAATGTGTTATAGTGCCAGTGCTAATGAAAATGACAGTGACAGTGAATTAGATGATTCTTGGACTGAATGCATATTTCCTGAAAGTAATGTTGTCCATCCCCACAATTTTTATCAGATCCCAGGGACAAAACATGTAGACCTAACTCAACCTGTTGCTCCACCAAGAGAATATTTCAATCTGTTCTTTACACTTTCATTCCTGACACTATTAGTTGATTTTGTGTGTTCAGATCTTCTGAACTGTTTTGTAGTAACAAATACTGCTACTAGACACAGTTCTCTCAAATGATAACTATTACTCTCCCAAAATTTATAAAATATCGTTGACAGGTTACACTGTTAGCGTTTTCTCTCCACATGTTCATGTTTTTGGAAATTAGTTTATAAATTGGAAAGTAGACTTACATTAACAATATAAATTGGTATATATGATCCCATATAAGAGTTAAGATTAAATATCCTCATTTAGTCACTTTGGATTTAGTGTAAAATGTGCTAATTAATTTCAAATTATGTTTTCTCCTTATTTAAATAAAAAATTAGTAACCTTTTTGTACACAATATTCCATGAAATTTTGTTTTTTGAAATGCAAGTCACATGTTTATATTCCTTGGAGTATATCAAGACCATATACCAAATTTTACCTCCATATCTTTTAAAATGAGACGTAAATTAAAATTTTAATACATTGATGCAAAATCCATTGAAACATGCTTGGCATTCTATGCGTATGATGACCTATTATGGGTCGCATCCAAAGGGTTAATATTTTGTATTCTGAGTGAACACAGTAGTAACAAGTGATAAACTCAAAGCGTCTACGGTCATTTACTGTGAGCGAGATACTTAAATGTGTAATGGAAGCTGAAACTGTCGGAATCACGCCGCCGCAGAAAATATGATATTCATGAATTGTGTATTCGCGATTGGAGGAAGAAGGAAATACTATTAAAAAGTAACTCTAATCGTATAGCTTTCTAAGGACAGAGTGCACAATTTCCTGAAATTGAAGAACGGCTTTATAAATATGTGACTAAAAGACGTGAACTAGGTTATGGTGTATCAACTGAAATGTGTCGATTAAAATCATTAAAGATCACAGAGGAAATTAAAAAGGAGGGTTTTACTATAAGTCGTGGGTGGATAAGAAACTTTTATCAAAGAAACGGATTGTGTATGCTAAGACATACATCTGTTTAATTTTCCATGTCGTCTCCCTGTTGCCTACGAAGAAAAATTGTTGGACTTTAATCGCCACGTTATTCGTTTGCGGAAGCAAAATTCCTATTTGCTTTCTCAAATTGGGAATGCTGATCAGATGCCTATTTCGAAATGCCACCAAACATGGTTCGCATTAATGGCTTTAAAATTGATACCATCAGCACGTGTGGTAATGAAAAGCAATGATACATGGTAATGTTATGCACGTTAGCTGACGGAACCAAACTTCTTCAGTATGTGGTTCTGAAAAGAAAAATCCTACTGAATGGAAATTTACTGCCTGGTATTTTTATTGAAACCCAAGAATCCAGCTGGATGGACAGGGAGCTAATTGAGGACCGGGTGAAGTGTGTTAGGCAACGTTGCCCGGGAGCTTTTTTTTGCAGAAGAAGAGCCTGCTTGTGCTCAAAAGTTAGCACGGGCTTACTACAGATGACGTAAAGGAATTGATAAGTAAAGGGAAAACTGATCTGGCAGTAATTCCAGGAGAGAGGTGATGTGAAATACTACACCTTTTTATGTCCAACTCATCTCCTTGCCAAACTCAGAATTACCAATATAAGCAGAGATATATGCAACCTCAAAGCAATGTATTAGCTCAGATGAGCATCAGATGTGCAAGTGCCCAAACTTTGTTATATTAAACTGTGATCAAAGATTCCAATTTGTGAAAGTTAGCAAACCCTGTAGCAATTTCCTAACTTCCCCCTTCACTAGTAACACATGGACTACATACATTGTTGCATCATGAAACTAAGGAGTCCCTCATTACAAGCACCATCAGCTGTTAGTTCTCAGCATTCTTTGTAATTCTCAGAATAAGAATAAGAAGAAGAAGCCATAACCTTCAGGCTTTTTGGTGAACTCTCATCCCAGGTGGATACTGCAGTGAATATTGAGGTTCGCGCAACAATCAGCGCAGTCGCTTCAACATGAAATATTTTATCCTCTCTAGGATAACCAGCAACATTTCTACTTCACCGAATAATTACAAGGATTGTGAAATCCCACATGACCTAATCATTGCAAACCTAGGGTTTCACATTCTCCCCCCCCCCAGGTTACAAAATTTGTTAATTGGAGCTCAGTTCTTCCTACAGCTCGTGAAGACAGACAGGAGAAACAATTCTGTATACCCTTCACTACAAGATGTGATCCTCAGTGGGAAATTTCTGCTGCAACCCAGTTGTGAGGTGATTAGACATTATTCAGTTCATTCATCACATCTGATCCCAACGTGGAACAACAGATACAGAAGTTTTGGAGCCTTGTAGAGGTCACCCACGAGACTTACTAACCATATGAGAAGAAATATGAAGAACATTTCAAGAATACCACTGACTTTGACAAATCAGAATTATTTATTGTAGAACTGCCCATAAAGAGTGAATTGCAATTTGGAAATTTGAGACGAGACTGCTAGTCAATGACTTTATCTCCTTAAAAAAAAAAAACCTACAAAATCATATTTATCAAGAATACATCATTTTTTTGTGGGAATACCAAAGCCTTGGACATATGACGGAACTTCAGTCAGACTTGACTGAAGAAGCGTACTATAACATGTCTATTCGTGCAGTTGCGGAGCAGTGAAGCTGCACAATAAAGACAAGAGTCATGTTTGATGTCTTAGCAAACTGACAACTGTGCTGATTTAAGTGATATTGTGATAGTTGGACCAATTAGGCAAGAAGATCTTTGTTGTTCGTTCGAGAGGAAAAAATTCGAGGTAAAATGGTGTCACAACTAACCTAAAATGCTTTGGGTAACCATGGCACGACGACCATATCAAACAACCATGGTCTATAATATCTTAGAACTTTCAGTATTGAACTTCCGCATAACCAACACAGCACATTCTTTGATATCAGGTGTTTTTCACAATGTCCTAAACCTTATTTTCAAATCCGACAACGATAAAGTGCCCATTAATCTTTCGAGAAAAAGAAGAAATCCGACGAGTTGAATTAACAAAACCGCAACGAAGAAGAAGGAGATATCAGATGTTTGCTCTATTGCTAAGTACAGTATAAGCCACAAGAAGTAGTAGTTATCAAGTGATTCAGTGTTTGTCTTGCCTGAGTTCGTTATTTCACGGTTATTGTTTTACATTTGCGTTTGTTGTTGGAGTTGTTGAAGTTATTGTCGCTGATTCATCACATTTACTGTATTTTTGTTTTTTGTTACGTTTTTGTTCTTGTTATGAGAGTCGAGTGGTCAGAGTGAATTGCTGCGATCTTCCTTTCCCGTCGTGTGTATTAGTTAATCCTTCTTTGTTATCGCTTTGTTTAATGGAAAAAAAAGAAGGAAAGAAAAACTTTCACTATGGATGTGAAAGTTCGAATATTAGAGAAGGTTGATCTGAACCGCGGAACACGTGTTTCATTGGCACGCGAATTGCAGCTTCCTGTATCCATACTGAATACAATTGTGGAAACCAGAGGAAGCATTACATCAAGTGCTTCAGAATGCGGACCAAACTCCAAGAAAAGGAAGTATGCGTCATACTGCAAATACGAGAAAATGGAAAAAATTGTAAAAAAGTTGGTTTGAAACTTCAAAAGCCTCAGGCATTCCAATTGATGGTGTACTCTTAAGGGAAAAGGCGCTTAAAGTGGCAAACATTCTTGGCATTGAAAATTTCAGCACGTCCAATGGCTGGATAGACCGATTTAGGAAAAGGTATAACCTAACCTATAAAACTGTTTGTGGGGAATCTAATGCAGATAGTGATGAAACTGTGGAAGAATGGATCGATAGAAGATTGCAGGAGCTGATCAAGGATTACGAACCCAGGAACATTTTTAACCTAGATGAAACGACTGTTTTTCAGTGTGTTGCCCAGCAAGACTTTGGCATTCAAAGGAGATAAATGCCATGGTGGGAAACACAGCAAGATGAGGCTCACAGTGATGTAGGGAACCAATGCTGATGGCTCTGAGAAGCTCCACCCCTATGTAATAAGGAAATCTAAAAAGCCTCGTTGCTTCAAGAATGTGCGATCACTACCTACTGCCTACGATGCCAACCATAAAGCTTGGATGACCTCGGATCTTTTCCGACAGCAGTTAAATGCTCTGGATTAAAAAATGGGTGCGCAAAATAGGAAGATCCTTCTTTTCATTGACCGTTGTCCTGCACATCCCGTGGATTTTAATATGAGGAATTTGCAATTAGAATTTCTGCCTGCTAACTGCACAAGTAAGCTACAACCTATGGATTTAGGGGTTATTCATTCCTTTAAGTCACTTTATAGGAAGAACCTGGTGCAGCAAATTTTATTCCCTTATGGATGCTGGAAAGGATCCATCATCATTTAAAGTTTCAGTCCTGGATGCGCTTCACTTCATTGCAAAGTCTTGGAAAGCCGTGAAGCAGACTACTATCCCAAATTGTTCCTTGAGAGCAGTATTTTTCAAGAATCGTGCCGAATCTCGGCTGGCAGAAGAAGAAGAAGAAGAAGAAGACCTGCTACGTGATGTATGGAGAATATTGCAGTCAGACTGCACTGCTGAAGATTTTCTTCGGGTAGATGATTCTGTGATCACTGCAGAGGAAAGAAGTGTGGAGGAGTTGGTTGCTGAGCAAACAGCAGCCGAGTCTCCCACCAGTGACAGTGATGAAGCAGAGGAAGACAGTGAAGTCATGCCTACCAGTTCTGATGCAGGTGCAGCAGTGGATGTTTTACGCAGGTATCTGTCGTCTGTAGAAGGGGTGAAAATAATTTTCATAACCTTTATGAGCTTGAAAAACAAATAGAGGTCATAAGAAATAAGAAGTGTAAACAGAGATTGATTCTGGACTATTTTGGTAGGAAGCAATGATTGTATAGTTTTCCATCCGGAATAAATTTGTGTTAATGTTGTAAATACAGGTACGATACTAGCAATTAAAATGTTTCATTCAGAGAAAATATTGCATCTTGGATAATTATATAGTCATTCTAAGAAAGTAACTACCGTAATAAAAGAATATATTACACACATTTTTAACCACCTACCGGTAACCTTCTCCTGGGCAAAGGATGAGCAGAATTACAAAGGCAATGTAGTCAATAATTAATACAGAACAGTAATTAACTTACATGGACATTTATTTGAGGTAAGTACAGTAAATCGATTGAGGTTGAAATACTCTATAAATTAATAATATGCATTTGTGTATCATTTACCTCCTTTTCCTGAGCATTTTTATATATACCTGTACAAGTTTGTTTCCCACGATTTACACTCCCCCCCCCCCTTTTACATCAATATTCCTTGGTCCCTTGAAAAGTGTGTGGTCTGATGAGTCTATTGCAATTGGAAATTATATTTGTTTTATATTTAGTGTAAAATGTGGCCTATATACATCGTCAATTTTACCTGTATGGCTGAAGATGGCACTTACAGGATCGAAACTGGTCCCGTGATGTATTGAATATAAACTGCATCCTATATTAATTTGTATTGAACAGATGGACCTTCCTTCAATTCGTATAATTGTAAATTTCAAAGATGCACGATATCGGTATCCCATGATTTGTCCTTGTTGAAGGAAAAATCAACCACATTGATGTATATGGTTTCTGTGATGACTCACAGCCTGCTTATGGTGTATCTACCAGAGATCTGTCGACAATGGAGAAGAGGTCTTCACTAGACTTTTATGTGCAGAATCATGAGTGGCTCCTTTGAAGCAAGTGTAATTTCCTTAAGATAAACTCTTGCTTGTCTTTGTTTGACACCTGCGTAGAATGCAACTTTGGACTGACTTGGAAACTGTGCTGGCATGGATTTATGCATGTCATATGACAGGGGTCGGAAATGATTTTTTGTAAAGGGCCAAATATTAAATATTTCACATTCTGCGGGCCAAGAGGCAAACTCAAGGATTTTTTTTAGGTAGGTCTACTTCAAATAACATGAAAAACAAGTTTTCTCAAATTTACTGATAAAAATGTAACTTCTGCAAATACTAAGTAGACTACAATTGTTGTTCAGATTACGGCTTAACTAATGAGATGAATGAAATAGGTGTTAAAAAAAAACAAATATTTCCCCAAATCGGGGGTCAAAGTTAGTACTCCCTATCATCAAAATTGATTGCAAATATTCATCTGTTAATGATTTTTTTTATTGGGATTTTACACATTTTATCTTTGAAAATATCTTTTCTACTCAGGTAGATACTACCAAATACAGAGATAAACCCTGAGCAAATTATCTTGGATCACCACATTCATTACTCGGTAGATGCTTATTGAATTCTGTTAGAATCTTCTCTCGGAATTTGCCTTTTATCACATTGCAGATTACAGCCAAAATTGGGTAGAACGTTTTGGTGGGGACCGAAAAAAAAGAATGTCACAAAGAGGGAACTTGCTAAAAAAATTAAAAACAATTTCACTTGTGAAATTTAAGGTTAGGTTTGAACGTAAAATAATTACGATAAAACAAAGAAACAAGGGTTTTCAAATATAATTAATGAAATAAATAAATAAATAATACATTTTAAGAACACCCACATAGTAAAACTTCAAGGAGAAACGTTCTTAGAAACTCGAACTATACACGTCACTTACAAAACCAGCCATAGACAATACATATCAGAAAACATGGGCGTGAATACAGCTTCATAGACAATATATTAATTTCTTACAATTTTTTGCGCTTCATGAAATATTATTCCACTCTTAAATTTTTAAGTGCCGGGCTGAGTGGCTCAGACAGTTGAGACGCTGGCCTTGTGACCCTAACTTGGCAGGTTCGATCCTGGCTCAGTCCGGTGGTATTTGAAGGTGCTCAAATAAGTGATCCTCGTGCCGGTGCATTTACTGGCACGTAAAAGAACTCCTGCAGGACCAAATTCCGGCAGCTCGGCAAACTTAAAACCGTCAAAAGTAGTTAGTGGGACATAAAAGCAATAGCATTACTAAAAAGTTCTAAAAAAAAGTATTTGGACATGTAAAATCCTTTTTTAGCTCGCAGGCCATAGAAGAAGTGCCAGGCCGTAGTTTGTAGACTCCTGTCCTATGAGATGGAAAACTTCAGTAAAGATCCAAGAAATTGCTCCCACAAATCATTGATGACATGTAAACCCTGGACAACCCTGGTGACTTGGTCTCGCGAGGTGCTGATCTCAAAACAACATGTTTGGTTGCACAGTCCCTGGCGATTACATCTAGGTCCCTCAACTTTGATAGAATCAAAAGATCGCATGCAACTCTTTGAAGATGCCAAATCAAAAAGTAAATTCATCACTCATTTTTATTGCAACATGACGGTTCATTTCTGAATAAGTTCTCTTCACAGAACTGGTTATTTTGTAAAGTTAGCTGTCTTCTTATATTTGTTCCACTTGCAAGGCTGATTCCAATATGTGTGTACATCTCCCTTTAAGCCACAAGAAATAAACAATGCTCTCAGTAAGTTTCAAAATTGCTCAAGCCATCGCCTACCATAAAGAAATTCGATGTCTTAAATAAAGGAAAAACCAGCACTCAACTAGCAAAGTTAAGAAATTGAATCCAATTCTGGACAGAGATTATTTCTTCAATTACAGGTGGCTTGGTCAATATAGGGTACATTAATTATTAAGAATAACACATGTTGGAAAGAACCTAGTTTCTAAAAATATTTTAAAAAATACACAAAATTAAGAAAATCAGCAATTGGAATTTACTTTATTTCTTGTTTAAAATTTGAAGTAGGTATATCACCAAAAAAACTTCTTCTCTAAAAGAAAAGAAAAAAAAAAAAAGACAGGATACATAAACTTTAAAGAAATTGAGAATTAGTATCTGCAGCATGAAAGTAACTAGTATTAAATTGACATCATTAGAAAAACAACCGACATATAAAAAAAACAAGGAAAGTATTGTAGGGAATACATGTGTGTGATAAGAGATGTAGTATGGCATTTTGTATCAACAGCATATTAAATCTTACCTAAGTACAGATAGACACCAGTAATGAAACCTTTTGTTGCAATTTTTTGTTACATTATGTTTCTGTCTATATCAGTCCCTCAATCCTGAGGATTGTGATCTCTGAAGATATTTCTTTGTACCCGTTTCCATCCTCCACGGTCTTCTGCTATAGCCTACGGGTAGATTGTATGAACGATGTCTTTGTTGCATGTTTTATGGCATCTGTCCAGCGTATAGGTGCTCGCCCACGCTCCCTCTTTCCATGTTTACCTACACGTAAATAATATTTCTGACTTTAGTGACAATGTTCATGCAGTAATTCCTTTAGTAATCTAATATAAACATTATAATTAGCAGATAAATCAAGATGAGTATGACTGAGGTTATTTACAAGCAACTTACACGTTGCACATTTTAAACAGTGGTGAATTCTCATAAAATAACTTTCTAGTAATAGGGGTTACAAAGTTACAGTAGAAGTCCGTTATAGTGAGTACAGGATATAACGAGAACTCCGTTGTAACGACAGGTTTTTTATGTCCCTTCAAAATTCCTGTATTAAATTGTACAATAGCCTTTGGTTACAACGAGAACTGTTTCACCGAGTCATCCATTATTCCGAGAGATCTTTACGTGTTTGATTTTCCTGAATCGGTACTTATGCACTTCAGCGTAAAAAGCTAACAGGAAACTATCTATTATATTTTTCCACGTAACTCTCGATATTCCATGAACTAAAGTACGGTAAATATTTGTATGTTACCGTGATCGTTTTACACAATTAGCTTATAAAAACTTCTACAAAAAGATCGACAAACATTGCAGCAGCGGGTCTCTTGCAAACAATTTTATTGGTACCATTATACTCTTGTTCGTATCAAAGATTCACGCAAAGCGGTAGTTCTTTCAGATGTGACAAATTTGTTGGATTGGTCAACCTGTTATGGCTATGCATTGTCGCAATGAAGAGATCTTTATCGAGCTGCTATTATTGCTGTCAAAAATTTCGTTCCTCATTGTGACTGAATTTGACGCTATTATTTATTTCTATGTAATAGACAAGAAAAATGTTCCACCTATCAATACATTTATTGTGAATGAATTATTGCACTAGTGCCGGTTTCGGCCTATCTTGGCCATCATCAGCTAGCACACAAATTTGCAGTCATTAGACAAAATTACAAAGATGTTACGTTAGAGCATCCGGATGTCTAATGAAAAATGGAAGTAAGATATTGCAGTATGTTGCGTTAAAATATCTGTGATTAAAAGTGGTGATGGTTAGAATAAACTAAAACCTATTGATTGAGCATGGACATGAGTACATAAACACATTAAAATATATATGCCACATCATAAGACACTAAAAAATATAGCACATTAAACACATTAAAACATAGTATATTTTAAAAACGTCTATTAAAATTTGAGTTCATGTTGCGTTGCATTCATTCTTCAATCCTCTTGTAGTTCTTGTGTTGATTAAGTTGTATTAGGTGAATATCGAGAATGTTCTATGGCTGATATACTTTGTATTGGTATGTTATAAGAACTCTTGTCATTAAAATTTGAAAGTTGAGTACTGTGCAATTCAACTGTTGATGTAGTCAGGTAAGATTTATATATACAGCAAGATAGGGTTTAATTTTAGAGCAGTTGGTGGTGACACTTCTCTCGCCTATGCACGTTATATGGTTGCCATTCGTCAAGCCATTTTCCAACTTGCTCGACATTGCTGAAGTGCTGCTCTGTGAGTGCGTGCCCCATTGATGCGAGGAGGTGATGGCACCAGGTCGGGAGAGTTCGGCGGTGCAGAAGGATGGCCCATCCAAGCGATTTCTAGGTGTCTTTCACTGGTTTTGCTGTGTGAGACAGCGCATTGTCGTGTAACAAAATCACTTCGCCATGTCTTCTGGGCCATTGCGGTCGTCTTTCAAGCAATGCATGATTTAAATTAATCATTTGTTGGTGATAGCATTGTGCATTAACAGTTTCGCCGGGCTTCTAGAGTCTTCACACTTTTGTGGTCTACCATAACACGCACTGTCATTCACATTGAAATCGCCACGTTAAATTGTCAAAACCATGTCTCATGTTCTAATCGATGGAGCGTGTTCACCATATGTTTCTACCAGCAAATGACGACTTTCCACAGCCTTTTTCTTTTGATTAAATAAAAGCAATGAGCGCCACAATTGTTCTTTTTCAGACACAAACGTGGACATGATTACTGAACGATACAATACAGACGCTAGTGTTTGACGGACTCAACTTGTATGTGTTGGTAGTCAGACGAACAAACTGATGTATGTGTCAAATTCATAAGCTGCGTACTGTTCACTGGTGCCATCTCTTAGTGAAACTGGAAAAGTCTTGTGCAAACACCTGGTAAGGACTGGCACGAAGAAAACAAACTCTGGAATCTGAAAGTGGCCTATCAAGAAATTGTACGTAGTGCTCAAAAGAAGTCAAATTTGAATTTTAAATAGCATCCGTAACTGACTTTCATTAACTTCATGTTGTTTGGTGTCAAATTTTCTTCTATGGTAAGTGAATGTTTAATGAACTTGCAAAAGGTTAGCGACTTGCGGTAGACTGGTATGTAAAAATATTTTTCTTTTAATTTTCTTCACATATCATCAGTTACCTGTAATCTTATTCCCGATGGATTAAGGGTTAAATTTGCATGATCTTGTGCAGACAAGAGCTGTAATGAAGATGGTATTGTGTTGAGCTTACTAACATACGAGTTCCAGCATTTTAAGAGCGAAATGAGATGTAGACGATTAAAGAAGGAGCAGGTGAAAGAGAAGTAAGGATGTTGAAGGTTGTATGATTCTGGGAAAGGTATATTCTGTTAACAGAAAAAGAAAGTTTTTTGGAGAAAGAAAAACTAGGTACATGAACAGAATCTCACAAGCAGTTCTGATGGAGCAGATTTTAAAAAGTGATTTTTTTTTTTTTTCCAACATGTTTGTAATGTCAAAATAAGTTGTTATAAAAATTTTTGCAACATGATTGCTATTACTTCATGAGTTAATTGCCTGATATTAATAATGATAATAATAGGAATTGATTTTTGGTTTTAAGTGTAAAGGAATCAAATTTCTTATGTGAATTGAAACCTTTTGGGAATACTACACATCTCCAAATTTGCGTAGTCATGAACTTGCAACCAGCTATAATGGTATCCCCCCAAAATGTTAGTAAAACATAATTTCACCATACACTACCCGCTCCTAATAACTGCCAGCTTTGCATTTATCATATAGTCCTTTCAGATTCTTAAAGCAATAGTTTGTTGTGTTTTGGAAATGGTTTTGGTTCTTTTCTGAGATAGTCCAGCCATACCCAACCGTACTGGTGTATGTATTGAAATGGTGGTGAGAGGAACTGTTGGAATGCCTAAGATTGTAGCTCTAGGATGTTGACAGATTATTATAACGTTCTTGCTGCGTGATGAAAATTAGCATTATGCGATAGTTCACGTATCTTGTACATACTAAAAAAGTATCTGTCTAGAGTTTTATACATTTTCTGTGTCATATTATGGACACCGTAAAAGTCCAGTGATGAATTCCGCTTTACAGTTAAATTTTCAGCTTGTGAATATATTTTCTTAAATTATTTCCCTTATACCATAGGACTCATATAAAATGACAGTTTAGGCATTCGTTTTCCAGATTTTGACATTATAAGCTCAACGGTTTATTGAGTGTATGGTTGTGCCCTTTGACAGTACAACACCTCTTACTTCAGATGTGCCTCTAACCTCCCTTCGTCATTTCTTTATTAAAGCCACATTCGTGTGCATTTTATATCTGATCCTTATTAAAGTTCTTGACCAATAAATTGCAGTCATTTTTAAATGCCCGAATCATTTGATCATGTTTGTTAAATTCTTTGCCTTTCAGTTGTATAGGTTGTTATTTTGCGACTAATGCACAATGCTGGTCTGACAGCAAAGTGACGCACAATATGCCGCCATGTTTGTACATAAATAAAAAACTTTATACATTCCTGGCAGGCTTAGTACTAAGATCAGATCAGAAAGTCATTAAATCCATGCTGTTTTACTAACAGCCAGCAAGGTCAACTTATTATTTTCAAATCTAGTCAATATTGTCACTTTGAATGACATTGGATTTTATGGCACTAGATTCCAAATGCAGCACTGAATTGTGTGATATTATTTTTAAACTCATTAGCAGGCCTACGTGATTTTACTTCAACTCAATGATATAAGCATATATGGCAACATTATTTCAAACCGTTATGAGAACTTTCCAGAAGATCTTTCTGGTGCTTCGTAAATCATAACTTTTTGATTCCTTAGTGTATTGTGTTCACATTGTAAATTTGGAAGCATTACAATAATGAGAATATTGGAACTGTAATTTTAATAATATTTTATTATGTGTTCTAAACATTGTGATTGTCCAAACATGTATGAATGTTTTTAATATTTATGATAGCTGATGGTCCTTTCTCAAAACATGTATGTTTAATGTAGACAACAACTTTGTCATTGTAGGTGTTAACTATTTACAGGGCGGACCAAATAAAGACCCCTTGAGTATTATAATAATGTTCCATTAAATGATGGAGCCAAATTGCACTTGCTTTGAAAGAATTCTCATCCACTTGTAAGTTGTGCGTCTTTAGAAATGTGATTTTCTGATCATTCCTGCACAAATTCCTGGAAAGGTAATCTGTTTATTCCTTGATTGTCCTTTCTCGTTCGACAAAGTTTTTCATTTTGTACAGTTGCCATTTACTGGTGAGCCATGTGTATGTATGTTTCATTGATGACCAGGATCTAAGATTAAATTTTTTCTTTTGATGTTTAGGTGTTCCTGGAAGTACCCAGTAATCACATTTTTTCCCTTTTCTTTTCTTTTTTTTTTTTTTCAAAAGAGATTTCTCTAGGTTTTTTCCTTGGAGAAGGAACATAAACTGATCCTGACTGTTGCAAACTCCTGGACTCCCTTTCAGAAAATGACTTTTGTTTGTGAAACATTGTTTTCTGGATAACATAAATCATCTGACTGGGACTCTGTACGATTAACGTTAAATGTTGTTTCACTTTCCGCTGTTTCAGAAACGTAGCTTTTCAACACTTCACGCATATTGTTCGCTACTTCAGTTTCTCTCTCCGAAGTGTTTGAAGTTTTATAGACTTCATTTCCAAATTTTTCTACAGGATTTCTAGTCAGATTTAATGAGTTCATTGTGTCTCCAACAGCTACACCACTGTACACTGACTCACTTCCTATAACACACCAGCAATTTATGTATAGACAAGAAAAGGTTCCACCTTATCAATACAATTTTATTACCATAAGAGTTAGCTTACAGGACAGGTTTCGAATTTGAATAGTCATCATCAGCTGTACATGCATACCTTAACATATGTGTCAAGCATTAGCTAGTATGCCCTTTTCCTAAAGGGAGATGCCATGGGGAAGCATCATGTCTAAGTGGCCAAATTGGGCATGTTGTATGTAAAATGGTTATGTACTATAATTCAGGTACCTAAGTATAGAAAGACTAGAATTTGTTTATGGAACCTAACTTAAGCTTGAATTTAAATTACAATTTTATTAAACACGTTCAAATGTTCAGTACACATTAAAATCACACATTAAAATAGACAGTACATGTTAAAATCCTTTAAAATAATGAATGTAAAACATTTCATAGAAACTGATGTATGCGTCTTGCGGGTATTTTTGTTCTTGTTTTGAGTCCAATGTTATAAATAAATCAGTGCTAGCATTCGTAGGCAATGCTGCAGTTCTTTAGGAAGACTTCTTGTATATTTAAATGTCTCCACTTGTGTGGTGAAATGCCTCTGTTGTTGAAAAAATCCAGTTATATAGACAGAGGGAAGTATGTGCAGCTGTGAGTGGAATATTATCTGTAAGCATTGGAGGAAGTTGTGGTCTTGATTGTACGTAAATATTTCTTGATGCAGAGTGGTGGCTCTTTCCTGGTCTATAGCTCTATGCTGATATATATTATCTGTGGAAGACGAAAAAAGGGTGTGAGTAGAGTTATAAGCTGAAGGATTGCCTGTGCGTGTGTGTGTGTTGATGTGAACGTATACTTACTGTTGCTGTTGTGGTTGGGTTGTGTTGGATTTGAGAGCTTGGCATGTACTGTATCGCGTTCTCTTCAGGTTTGTGTCTGCTGCTGCGAGGGGAATGGATGGAGGGGTAGGGAGAGTAGCTGTTGTGGGGGTAGGGGCGAGCTGGGCGTATGGTTCGTCGGTACTATGGCGCGCGTTATGTTCTGTTTGTTGATTAATTTGAGATAATAATTTTTTAAGGCGGGGATGGCTTTATTGAAAATGGTATTGGTTTTTTCTGTAATTTCATTTATATTGTAATTAGGATTGGCGTATTGGTCTAACAATATGTAAACTCTTCTGTTATATTGAGCAAGCGGCCTTTAGGATTTATATTTAATATTTTCATGTCATTTGCGATGTTCGTGAAGCTGTGTTTATATTCTTCGATGTGTTGGCCTATTGTGGAAAAATGATTGTTTTATGGCATTTGAGTGTTCGTTATATCGGATTGTGAAGTTTCTACCGCTATGTCCAACATAGGTGGTCTCACAATTGTTGCATCTGATACGGTATACTCCCGGTTGATTGTACTTGTCATTACTATTGATTATCCTGGTATTGTGTAAGATGTTAGTGCTGTTGTGCATAGTCTTGAATGCTATTTTAAAGTTATGTTTTTTGAAGATGTTAGTTATAGGATGTATGTGTGCGTTGTTGTAAGTGAATAATACGTAATCCTGGTTTTAGGTTGAGATTTGATTTTATGAATAATTGTATTGACCATTCCTTTCTTGTATCCATTATTTTTAGCTGTTTCGTGGATTAGTCTTATTTCTTCTTTTAAGTCTTATTTCTTCTTTTAAGTCATCTTCTGTTAACGCTATATTAAAAGCTCTATAGATCATGCTGTAGTAAGCTGCTTTTTTATGAGTATTGGGATGGATGGAATCTATTTTGATCGTGTTCGATGTATGTGTAGGTTTTCGGTATATTTTGTATGAAAAGTGGTTTTCATGTCTAGTTATTGTTATATCGAGATAGTTTACGGTGTGATTGTTTTCAGTTTCTTTGGTAAATTGTATGCAGGGGTCTATTGTGTTAAGTCTATCCAATATGATATTTTCGTCAGTGGATCTATTATCAATGACGACGAAAATGTCTTCTACAAATCTGCACCAAAAGAATATATTGTCTATTTTGCTGATAGATGTGTATCCTAAGTAGTCTACGTAAATTTCAGCCAGTATGCCAGAAGCAGGAGACCCAATTGGTAGGCCTTGTTGTTGGTAGATTGTGTTGTGGAATCTAAAATAGCTATTAGTGGTGAATTCAAGTAGCTTCATAAATTCTTCAATTTCTAGAGTACTTAAATTGCTGTAGTTTCTTAGATTAGATTTAATTATTTCTATAGTTTTCTTGGCGGGAATATTGGGATACATGTTAATTATATCGAATGATGCAATCGTATGGTACTGCTCTATTTTTAGTTCTTTGGTTTTGTTGCAAAAATTTATTGAATTCCGTATAGTTTTGTTTGTTAGGAATGAGTAATGTTTCTTCAGGAATTTTTGGATGAATTGTGAGAGTTTGTATGTTGGGCTTGCTCTGTAATTTATGACAGGTCTCATTGGAATATTTTCTTTGTGTATTTTTGGATAGGCTTTTGCAGTCGGTAGTTGGGGATTCATTACTATCAAATTTGTAGATTCTGTTTCAATAAGTAAAAAATGTGTGTTCTTTAATAAGGTTTTGAGATTTCTTTGTATGTTGTTGGTTGGGTCTTTACGTATGATTAGAAAAGTGTTGTCTTGGAAGCATTCTTTAGTTTTTGTTATGTATTCATCCTTATCGATGATAACAGTGGTGTTGCCTTTGTCGGCTTTCGTTATGAGTAGGTTGTTCTGTTTTATTTTGTTTTTGAGTTCATTTATATGTACTTTATTTGCAGTGTTATTGCTAGGATTATTGTTTCAAATTTTGTTAATGTATTGTGGTAGCCTGTTTATGATTTCTTGTCTGACTTCTTCGCGTTAATCGTGTTGAATCTTTTGTATGGCGTTTTCGGTTTCTGTAATGGTAGTTGTGATGTTCTGGAAAGCTGACATGTGCCCCAGTTATGTTTGGGTCCCTTGTTCAATATATCAGTTTCTGTTTCGTTAAATGTGGTTTTTGTGAGATTTTTTACTGGTGGGTAAAATCTGTGTTCAATGACTTTTTTGGAGTAGGTTGGAGGATTCACATTCGTAATTTCGGTCGTTGGTTTCGGTTTAGATGGTTGGTTTAGGGCTTCTAGTTTCTTGTTTAGTGTGTTCTGTTTTTTGATTGCTAGGTTTTCTATTTTTTTCTTTAGTGATGTGTTGAAAATAATCCCAGTAGCTGTGCGGAAGCTCTTGGGATGCCTTGAAGTGTGTTTGGTATAATTCGTTGTGAAGGTGTTGCTTTTTACTATACACATATTGACCTCGTCTATATAACTGGATTTTGTCAACAACAGAGGCATTTGACCACACAAGTGGAGACATTTAAATATACAAGAAGTTTTCCTAGAGAACTGCAGCATTGCCTACGAACGCTAGCACTGATTTATTTATAACATCGGACTCAAAACAAGAACAAAAGTACCTGCAAGACTCATACATCAGTTTCTATGAAATGTTTTACATTCATTATTTTAAAGGATTTTAACATGTACTGTCTATTTTAATGTGTGATTTTAATGTGTACTGAACATTTGAACGTGTTTAATAAAATTGTAATTTAAATTCAAGCTTAAGTTAGGTTCCATAAACAAATTCTAGTCTTTCTATACTTAGGTACCTGAATTATAGTACATAACCATTTTACATACAACATGCCCAATTTGGCCACTTAGACATGATGCTTCCCCATGGCATCTCCCTTTAGGAAAAGGGCATACTAGCTAATGCTTGACACATATGTTAAGGTATGCATGTACAGCTGATGATGACTATTCAAATTCGAAACCTGTCCTCTTATGGTAATAAAATTGTATTGATAAGGTGGAACCTTTTCTTGTATATACATAAGTGAACTATCAATACGGAAATGAAACTAGTAAATAAAGACACCAGCAATTGACACTCTTGTTTAACTACAGATAACCTTTAATTTCTTCACGCGACGGCTCTTTATAACTTGTTCGCAAACTGAGAAGCATGTCTTATAATTTATAGATTCTCTTGTAATATATTCAACACCACATTACAAGAATGTGTATATAGTTAAGTTCACCAGACAGAAAATTATTAGTCACCCTAGTGCGTACACACTGATGGATCGTTAAGCCTGTACAGATGGCCCAGCGAACAAGTTTCTTATTCAACTGCACGCGCGCTGCCTGTACGTTAGCATAAGTCAGTAGCGATCAGTGAGACATTGATGTATCAAGCGGACAGTGTACGTCAACGTGGGTAGATGTAAGGATGTGACAGAGTAGCAAAAATGGGCAATCGTGTTTGGCCGTGCCCATGGTCATACATTGCGTGAAGCTGCTGGATTTGTTGATGTTTTGCAGTGGACTGTTCAACGTGTGTACGAGCTGTGGTGTACTACACGTGGCCATGAAACACGACGTCAGAATTGTGGTCGGAGAAACATCCTGACTTAGAGAGAGCAGAGACGTGTTTTACGGCTCGTGAATCAAAATCGCTTCCAAACCCGACAGGAATTGCTGCATAAGTAAGGAATTGCTGCAGTCAGTGGATGAAAGTCCATTCCAACTTGTTAACGAGAGAACATTGCGACGGGAACTGCTTGCAAAGAACATTTGGAGTTGGTCACCTCGCAAGAGGCCCTTGCTCACAGAGGCACTTGAAGCTGTGCATCTTCAGTGAGCTAAAAATCATTGAACGTGGACAGTAGCTGACTGGTTGAATGTAATGGGGTCTGACGAATCACGCTTTTGCCTGTGTTCCAATTATGCACGTCATCTACTGCACCTAAGGTCGAATGAAGCATTTCATCCTGGATGTGTGCAAGATCAGGTTGAAGTCAGAGGTGGGTCTGTGATGTTTTGGGGATGTTTTTGATATCATGGATTGGGCCTGCTCACTGAGGTGATCACTAACGTGAACGAGCGTGTTAATTTAAACATTCTGGATGATCAGGTGTTGCCTTTCATGATGGGTATGGTATTGATACCCCGATTTTTCAAGATAACAGCATAGTTCATCAGGCTGGACTCATATGTCACCAATTTTATGAATACACCCCCCCCCCCTCCCACCCTATTACATCTCGATTGGCCTGCAAAATAAACTGACTTTGAACCCCATTGAAAATCTGTGTGACACGTTGGAACAGTGGGTAAAATGCTGAAATCATCCCCGCAATTTGGTGGAATTGCGCGATTAAATCCTCAGCGAGTGGCTTAACCTGGATGCGACAGGTACCTGCACAACCTTGTGGACTCGCTTCCTAGTCGAATCCAGGCGGTTATCAAGTCCAGAGGCGGAGTTACACGGTATTAAATGATGCTTGTAATGATTTCTGTCTGGTGAGCATATATTAAATTATATTAAATAATGGAGAATCGAACAATGTGAGAAAATGATATTTTATCTGCCCCGTCAGAAGGTTTCCTTGTCAGATGGAAAACTTTATTTCGAGAGAGAAGACTAGGCAGAAATATGACATGAACATACGGCTACTTTATCAGTGGAAACATGTTGATTATAATTTACTGAAGGGAGAAGAAACGACGGATGCTGATGAAATGAGAGACCCATTATTGAAGTAAGAATTTGACAGGACATTGAGAGACATAAGTAGGATTCGAACACCTGGAAATGATGAGAAATTTAGGTTGCCTTTTGAGAAACCAACTTGACAATGGTATTCCAATTGGTGTATAAGATGTGTGTGACTTGAGAAGTGCTGTTATATTTGTAAAATAATGGTATCCTGGGAAAACAGGTGCAGAAAGCTGAGGAAACAACTGCATTATTAGTTTTAAGTGCATCATGCGTGGAAAATTTTCATATAAACTATTTACAGAAGAGTGGATAGAAACACTGAAGCCAAGTTGGAAGATCAGTTTGTTTTCTGGGGAACTGTTGGAGCACACAAAAGTAATACTGACTCTTAATTCTGATCTTAGAGAATCTAATTAATAAGGGCATCTTGCATAGGGTATTTGTAGGTCTGGAAGAGGCATTTGATAACATTTATGGGTCTGAACTGTTTGAGATTCTGAAGGCCATTGGGATCAAATACAGAGAATCTGCAATCTGTGAAAAAATCAAACTGCAGTGATAAGAATAAGGGATATTAATATTTTTTAAATACACTGACTTAGCAAATGTCATGGGATAGTCACCTAATAGCGTGTAGGGCCTCCTCTGGCCCTGCAAACTGCAGTGAGACGCCGTGGAAGTGAGTCGACGAGTCCCTGATAGTCCTCTGGACGCAGCTGACACCAAATCGTTCGCAGAGCGGCCGCCAATGCTGGTATGTTCGTGGGTGCAGGATCCATGGAACGGAGCCTGCGTTCCAGGACATCCCAGATATACTCGATAAGGTTCATATCGGGGCTCCTGGGTGGCCATGGCAGTCGTTGGACCTCTGCTGCATGTTCCTGGAACCATTCCCGGGCGACGTGGGCGTGATGTGGCGGCGCGTTATCATCTTGAAGCACTGCAGAACCGTCTGGGCGCTGGAAGGCCAAAAATGGGTGGAGATGGTCTCCGAGCAGCTCAACATACCGTGTACCATTCAAAGTCTCTTCCAGAACAAATAGGGGGCCCATTCCATACCAGGAAAATGCACCCCAGACCATAACAGTGACACCAGCGCCCTGGACCACACCTTCGAGGCTGGCGGGATCCATCGCTGCATGTGGTCTGCGCCATTCATAATGCCTTCCATTGGCATGATGCATTTGAAATCGTGATTCGTCCGACCACATCACGTTACGCCATTGTTCCAGTGTCCATCCCTGGTGACTGGCGACAAATGCGCGTCGTTGTGCCCGATGACGTTGGGTAAACAGTGGCACCCGTGTGCAGCGCCGGCTCCCATGTTCCTACGGATTGTCCACTGGGAGACGTGCCTAGCACGGACTGTGTTGAATTGGGCCATGATTTGTTGCACGGTTGCCCGTCTGTCACTATTGACAATACGTCTCGGATGTCACGGTCATCGAGGGTGGCTGGACAGCCGGTCGTTCGCCTGTTTTGGACGGTGACACCCGCATTCAACCATTCACGATACACCCTGGACACGGTTGATAGTGTGAAGCTGAATTCCCGCACCACTTCCGAAATTGCACTTCCCATCCATCGGGCACCGACCACCATACCCCGTTTGAACAGTGTCACCTCATGACAATTTTCCATGTTACACTTGTCACATGCACAGCCACTGCTCACAAGGTCTCCTATACAACTGTCGCTGGCACAGGGGGCATGTGGTGCGCAGACAACACACCTGCGCATCAGTGCTCCGCCATCCCAAGACATTTGCCTAGTCAGTGTAATATATCTGCCTGCATTGTAATGTTTGCAAGAACAGGAGGTAAAGGAAATGAAAGAGGAATTTGGAAAAGGGGTCATAGTTCAAGGAGAATTAATCAAAACTCAAGATTTCCCAGCGATATTGCTATTTTATCAGAGTTTGCGGAAGTATGGACATAGTCTTTGGAAGGATTACAAGTTGCAAGAAATCAGCTTCATTTCCTGTATCAAATCTTCTTTAAATAAAATCGATAAAAGCAAATATATACAGTGGAGTCTAGATTATCCGACCTAAACGGGACCTGGAGTATGTCGGATCAGCAAAAATGTCGGATAATACAGAATAACTTTGAAAATTAACTAAAACAAACAGGACGTCCCAGCCTAACCTAGTCAGCGTTCGGTGACAGACGTGCTGAGTGAGGTGCCGGTAGAGCCGGTGTGGAGTGTGACCGGTGAGTGAAAAAGTAATACGGGAGGGAAGAGGAAGATGATTGGTGTAGATCAATATCGTGCAGCTATTGGAAGATGGCAGGGGAGATGGAAAAAGGAAACAGAAATAAAGGAGGTAAAGTGGAAACAAGAATGATGGGCGAGATGATACTGGTGGCAGCGGTGATTATGGTACTGTTAGCCATAGGAGGTGTGGAGGTGAACCCTGGCCCGACTCCCAGTGGCAACATGAACTGGGAAGACGTGGAGGTCATAAGAAGAGTGGTGAAAGAAGTGGTGGAAGAAGTGTGTCCGTTTGAGCAGATTAAAAATATGACGAAAGAACAAATGAAGGAATTTGAACATATGAGGCGTTGGATACAGGGAAAAACAGACGAGACAATGAACAAAGTGGAAAACAGCGAGAGAGAGAGAGAAATGATATCACTAAAGGCAAAAATAAAGGAGATGGAGGAAGAGATGGTGAAACTGAAAGCAGAAATTGAAGACAGCAACCGAGAACGCGGGAAGAAATGCTTATTTATATATGGAGTGCCGGAAGACAAAGGGGAAGGCAAAGTGCTGACAACCTACAAAGTTGTGGAAGTTATTCAGAAAATGATGAAAATTAACTTAGTTGAAGTTGATATTGATGATGTGGAAAGGATGGGTAAAAAACGGGTTGATAGGCCGATAAAACTGAAGTTGTTTTCCACCCTGATGGCGGAAGTAGTGATAAGAGGCACAGATAATATACGTAGCACAAAAATTTGGATTAAAAGACATGGGAAGAGAAGGGGTAAAGAATATAAACACACTAAAAAAACATTTAGTCAGGGCTAAAATAAGGGTCAACAACTAGTAGTATCCAATGGATTATGGACCAGAGTGTGGACAGCGAAGAAATTACAAGAAATGGAAGAGAATAGGAAGGACGAAGAGGTAGCGGGGATGAGAGTGGAAGAAAGGCAAGTCAGAGTCAGTAAAGTGGGTGAATGACGGACCTGGAGATAAAGAACCAAAGAAAATAAGACTGGACCCAAGCTCGCAGCAAGAAGAAAATAACTTGACAGAAGAAGACATGAATGCTATTTACAAATTGGTTGAAGGAGCGAGAGAGGTAACAGCTGAGATGAGGAGGGAAATAAGGAAGGAAACCAGCGAGACCAGGGCATTAATTAAGGAGCTGAGGACGAAGGCCTGTGGGAGAGAAGAAAGGAAGATACAGGAAGTGATTGTGGGGGCGGTAACACAAGATGTGACAAGAGCACACAAAGGAAGTGAAAATACGGCTGGGAGGCAGGAAGAAGTAAGAGGTACCCTGGCGAAAGGGAGAAGTTTGAGCCTAAGGGAGATACGGGGTAAGAAGAACAAATTGGACGAAGGCATAGTGACAAGAAGTAAAAAAGGCAATTTGCAGTAGAAAGTAAATTGGTGTACACATGAGAATAGCGGAGTTTGTGTGTTATTCGCAACTAAGACGAGTGATTAAATAGTTAAATTCGTAGGCGGTAAAGTGTGCAGTGAATGAGGAAGAGAGTGATTGTAAATTGGATAGGTGTTAAGGATAAAGGTAATATGTGGAGATGGTTGGTATATGAGCTGAGGGTCCAAGTTAATGATGAGTGAATAAGATTTCAGTTAAGGTGGTGATTTGTCTGGATTCTAAAGATAATAAATATAGTGAGACAATAGAGTTCAAATAGTGGTCAACAGTAACAAAACGTAAGGTGAAAAATTGCACACCGGCACGAGAGTGAAGGAAATACGAAGCCAGGTTTGCAACTTAAGTAGAAAACCAGATAGGTCATTGTTCAAGAAAGAATATGCTGAGTGCGAACCCGGCCGGAAGTTATATACTCTTTGTTTAAAGTGCAGATGCAAATCTGACAACATCGTACTCTACATAGCAATATGTTACCAGTTTAGTTTTTCATTGCCATACTGCCATACTGTCTTATGCTAGGGACAACAGACCATTCTGCCTCGTTGCCATTTGATTATTATTATTTATATCAATATGGCTTTTTTTCCTTGCTTTGGTGTCAGATATGTTTATTTTACAGGAATTATTATATGTGTTTGTTAGATTAAGCTGCCTAGGTTGGGCATTACTAATTTTTCTCCTTAGTAGATCAATAAGGCTTCAATGCTGTAGATCGGAGGAAAAAAATAAATAAAGGCATTTACTTACAAACAGGACGTCCATACTGTATTACTAAAACAATAACATGTTTTACAGCACTCTTTTTATTGAATTATCAATTCAATTGTACAGTACATGCAGTATTGATCGAAAACATTCCAAATATCTTACGAAAAGAAACTTGCCAACAATCGAGGATGAAAGGAGCTTCCGCCGATATTTCCTCTTCAGTGTTTCCAGCACACCTTGGTCCACTGGCTGGCATAATGACGTCACGTTAGGAGGGAGGAACATGAATTTGATGTCACCACTTCTAAGTTGCTGTTCACTTGGGTGTAATGGAGCATTGTATAGTAGAAGAAGAGGTTTTCTAGGGAGATTGTTTGAAGCTAGAAATTGTCCTACATCTGGAACAAACTGTGTAACAAAACAGTCTTTAAAGATGTCAGCAGACATCCAGGCAGCCTTCTGATTCGTGTAATGGACTGGAAGAGCATTAACAGAAATATTTTTAAATGCCCTAGGCTTCTTTGCTTTACCAATCATGAGCAATTTTCCTTTTAAGTTCCCAGTAACATTACTACAGGCAAGAACAGTAAATCTTTCCTTACTACGCTTGTAGCCAGGTGCAGACGTCTCGGCTTGGGCTGCGAGAGTTTTTGATGGCAGCATTTTGAAATTTCGCCCAGTCTCATCACAATTAAAAATCTGATAACCGGTTAATCCTTCAGCAAGTATTATTACTTGACATTCCCTTTTAAATTTCACAACCTCATCGGATGTAGCTGACAGTTTTTCTCCACAGATATTAAGCTGCCAAATGCCGTACCATTTTTTCCATCGATGAAGCCACCCAGCACTGGCAGTAAATTTAGGGTCTCCTTCATTAAACTCCTTCTGGAAACACACCGCCTTTTCTTGCAGAATGGGGCCAGATATTGGCAGGCCCTTTAGTCTCCACCTAAAGTTCAAAATTAAGCCTACCAATGTCGGATAACATGGAATGTCGAATAAGCGAAGGTCGGTTGAGCGAGACTCTACTGTAGTATCAAACAGGTGGAAGTTTACTTTTATTGATTTAATGTTTAAAGTAGTACAAAATGAAAATAAAGCAGGTTATGCATAAAATATCAGATTGGGAAATGAAATCTTAAAGGAAGTAGATAAATATGTTTCCTCACCTCAGAAACATACACATACAAGAAAAGGGTGTCTGAAGACTTTCTTGTGGAGCATGGCACTTTATGAAAGTAAAACTTGAACAATAACTACCACAGAAAGAAAGAAAGAAAGATAGAAAAGAAAGTAGAAGCTTATGAAATGTGATAGTTGAGAAGAATGCTGAAGGTAGATGAATAGTTAGAATATGAGTAGCTTAATATCAAAGGCGGGCACCTGACCCCAGAGTCAAAATTCAGATTAAATTTCATTCTTATAGTTTCTTTCATGCTCTTCTGATTGGTGGTACGTATTTATTAAATAAAAATAATAAAAGAACAGACGGGAATATGGGTATTTCAGCATTTTAGTTCAATGTTTATTTAAAAAATGGACACCTGCAAAGCAGGTTTGTTTCAAATACAGACATCTCGCGAACGAAGCAATAGTAGTGTAGCATCTCGATCATGTGACAGAGAAAACTGTCATGGCTGCTCCTTATTGCTGGACAGTGTACAATATCCTTGTATATCCTAAAGTTTTTGTGTTTTTTTAATCAGAAAACGTATTATATTTTAATGGTGTCCGTACCAGGTGCACACAACTTACGAAGAACATAGGGGTGAGTCTCATATAGCTAAATATTAGTCTCCATTTTCTAGCTTCCCTTTTTTCTCAACAATTTACTTCAGATTATTTTCTTTTCAGACGTTCATTTCAATCCAAATTAAACAATAGATTAATACATCTGTTGAAAAGGAATACCTATTCAAGTTACAAATGTTCCTCTTCAAGTTACATACAAGTCATTACCCATATTGCTATTGAACAAACAAAAATTATAAATCAAGTTGCTTGTCTATACAGATAGGGGATGCCAACTCCCAGAACAACTCAGGAACATTTGGTTGCTATAGGAGCGATGACATAGTTCTCCCACAGCAGTTTTGATGTGTCGTTTGTTTTCAAGTTTGGATGTGTTATTCGGACTTCATCAATGTTTTAAATTAAGATTGTAAATTGTGACATACTAGATTGTTTAATATTGGTTATATGTATGCATATGGCTGAAGATGACCCAATACATATGGGATCGAAACTATTCCCAGTTTTATAAGACAATGTACAAGCTAATGATATTGAATAGGCGGACCCTTCTCTACCCTTTGATAGTGTAAAAATGGAGCATAATCTCTCACCAGTGGATTCACAGAATGCAAGGAAAACAGAAATCTCAATTTGAGAAGTGGAAAAGGACCATTGAAAAGAAGGTAAGGTAAGGATAGTTTGTAAGCTACTATACTCTTTGTTTTTTGTTTGTTTCGTGAGATAGTAGATAGTGGGAGAAAAATATATCATAAATGTATTAGGAGTCTATAATGAAACATCTAATAACGTTTCGAACAGGTCTTACGTTGAAAATTTTCTCGAATACATGTGAATGAAAGTCATTACTGAAATCAAGGCAAACAGGCACCCAAACTATTTTTATAGGGTTCCTTTCTAATATTCATCTTGTTATAAATGAGAAATAAATCGTTAAATGACATGAACTAAAGTAAAGAATGGTTTTTCCACTTAGGGCTGAGTATGTTTTCGTTTTCTTTGTTTAGATATGCTGCCAAAGGTCTCCCACAGTACCCAGCATGTGACCACATGGTTGGCTATCAGTGTAAATTACTTACAATGCATGACATCAAGGACTTCCACAAAGCCTTTTACTCCATACCTGACAAATCTATACAGGACGCTTTCATTCTAAAATACTGCTGCACCAAGGCACCCAATCCTAAAAGAAAAACAAAAATGTTTAAAGGGAAATCCACGATCTCTGAGTACAGTATTATGAACCAGGTTGGAAATCACATTACAATTTGTCGGCACACGTTTTTGAATGTATTAAGAATTACTAAGCACAGGGTCATAGGGGCCTTTAAGAGGTTCAGCAATGGTAAATCTCATGTTCCAGTCGAAACTAGAGGAGGAAATCCTAAAGAAGCAAAGCTTGGTTCTAAGAGAGAATCAGTCACGAATTTCATCTGCAGTCTGAAAGCATGCGAATCACACTATTCCAGGGAAAGAAGTTTGTGTGTTCATCTACCATCCGAACTTAACATACATAAACTATGGAGAATGTACAATGCAGACAAACACGGGGATGAGAAGATGACACAGGGCTTTTTTCGGAAGGTGTTATGGACAAATTTTAACATAGGTTTCTCTGCCTCCACTGTAGATGTGTGTAGCACATGCATTGAACTGGAAAACAAAATTTTCAAGGAGAAAGATGAGGCTGAGAAAGCTGATTTAAAATTTTAATTGCAGCTGCACAAGAAACAAGCTCAAGCATTTTTCGAACATTTGTGAGAGAAGTCACCAGGATGTTTCCTTAGGTCTTTCGATTGTCAGAAGAACTTCGTTCTTCCAAAGGTTACTGACCATATTGCCTACTGTTCTAGGCAGCTGTACTGTTACAACCTATCAGTAGTTAAGGGTGTGTCAGAAGACTTCTTGAATCGTGATAACGTATCTGTTTATTCGTGAATAGAAAATGAGGCCAAAAAATCTTCCAGTGAGGTCGCTTCAATTGTATTGAACGAGATTAACACAGCCGATCTTTCAGGTTGTAACTCCATTCACCTAGTTGCAGATGGTTGTGCTGGACAAAATAAAAACCAACATTTTAACAATGTGTATGAAGTGGCTGGCAACATGCTCTCCTGAGAACATCTCAAAACTGGAACTAGTCTATCCTGTTACTGGCTACTCCTTTCTACCTTCAGATAAGAGTATTTGGGTTGATAGAAAAACATCTGAAAAAAATTAATACTATTACTAAGAAAGAGGAGTAGGCCTATGATGCAGTTTTTCAACTGTATAGAACACTGAAGTTGATTGAAAGAGATTGGACACCATCAGACTGGAAATCGAAATCCAAACAGTGCATGAAGTCTGCAAGCCAGCTCCACTTCAAGATTTTCTCTTGCAGACGTATAATCTTACGGAAAACCAAGAATGGAAAGGTGGTTGTTGGAGGAGAGATGGCATACAACATTGACACGGGAAGGGAGAGACTGATTTGTAAAGGATGCTGCACCCCAGAGGACATAAATCCCCCTCAAATTCCTATCAGAGTACTAGTGAAAGCCGAAAAACTTTGAGATGTTGACAAGTTGCTTTCGAAACATTTTTGAAAGAAACTGGAGAAACTTTCCAAATCTTAAGTGGTACAAAAACCTACTAGAACAGAGTTCTCATACCCCAGATTCACAGGATGAAGAATCTGAATCTCTTCAGATGCAAGAGGAGTTGGGTGATGACAACCTCGTTTTAATGACTGTTTAAAGGAGTGTGTGTTTTACAGTTTGAATGTTTTGAGTGTTATACGTTGTAAAATGCTTTTTTTTTTTTTTTCTCACAAGAATGCAATATTATCTTCTAGTATCATCATCATCATCATCATCATCAATGTCCCACTCCAGTTGCCCAGGTGTGGTTAACAAGCCTCCTCCACTCCTTTCTGTCCTTCCACTTCTCCTGCTCCATTACTTCTGCCACATCCAATCCAGCTTCTCTAACGTCCTTCCAGATCTGATCCATCCACCTTCTTCTCGGTCTTCCAACTGGTCTCTTTCCCTTAACTTCTTTCCAATTCCCTTCTTGCTACCCGTTCCTTACCCATTCTTTTTACATGTCCGAACCATCTGTCTTGCTTTCTGTATCTTCTGTACTAATGGTTCTATATTTAGCTCTTCTAGTGTCATGGTTTCCATAATTTTAAATTGCTTTTTACTTTTTAATTTGTAACTGTGGCTATAAATTTGACAAAATAATTAGTTTTATAATTCATTATTATTGTGTAAAACATCTCATTGCACCATATACTTGCCATATATACTTTTCCCAGTTCTGAATAAGTATTTTTTATTGAAAACCCATTTGTGAACCTAAGAGACATAGATTGCTTAAAAAACTGACACCTGCACGGTAGTTTACATTAAAAGCGGACACCTACGAGTTTTCGTTACAGAGGTGGACATTTGTATTTTCAATTTCAATAAATAAGTTTACATAATTGATGTTGATAAAATTTTATGTGTTTATGATGTTTTAAGGTAAATTAATGTTAAAAAATTCACGCAAATGTACAAGGAACATACATTAAAATAAAATAGTGCTGCTGGATGAATATTATGAAAACTACAGATGTCTGCTTTTGATATTAACCTACTCAATTATATTAATGGACTCTGAATCAAGTTAGTGAGAGGAGAGTTTATTAAATGTTATGTAAATATATTAAGGTGAATTATTTGGCTAAATTTGACCAGGAAAAAGAGAGAGATTGATAGCACACATCTTCAAACACCTACAACTTGTTCAGTTGGTTTTGAAGGGGAGTGCATAGGATAAGATGGCCAAAATATGGATGTGAGAATATGTAGGATACAGAAAGTAGAAGTGAAAAGTGTAGGGTGGCATAGGCAGTTTCTACAGTCCAGTCTATCAACTAATGACTCAAACAACATGGCATGTAAGATGGTTGATCTTAAAAATTGAACATTTCTTTTGGCTATTTTCGCCTTCTAATTTTTATTCTGTTATTACAGGTAGCAAGATGGAACCCTACATTAAGAGATGCAGTGCTACTAAGTTGACGTCAGCTGAGAAGTTGATGTACATTTGTAAAAACCAATTAGGTAAGCAAGATTTACAAACATTAACAAATATGGACGACTTCTTTATTGTTGCTGTTATTTTCAGTGATTAGCACATCTTCCACTTTTCCCACACCCTGGCGGGGCTGAAGGCACAAACTGTGTCGCACGTGTGGACATGTCCTGTTTTAAGGCCTAATGCTTTTCCTGACTCCAACGCTGTATGGAGGGATGTACCCACTATGTTGTGTTTCTGTGGTGGCTAGTAGTGTGTTGTGTGTGTATGAAGAGTGTGTTGGGACAAACATAAACACCAGACCTGAGTTACAGGAGTTAACCAGGTGCAGTTAAAATCCCCACCCCAGCCAGGAATCTAAACCCGGGACTCGCTGAACTGGAGGCATCAACGCTGATGGTTCAGCCAAGGAGGCGACCCAGTAATTTATATATTTTTCAAAGATTAATATATAGGATCTTTTATATAGTCCTTTTTTTATGCATTGTTATAATTTTTTTTTTTTGCACTGTAATTTAATTAGCTTCAATTCACTGTCCATCTTCAGTACATGAAGAAGACCTCCCCCTGGTGTATCCTGGGCAGTGTTATATTTTTTTTTTTTCAGAACAGCTGACATTCTTCGATACTGAGCATCCTCAAATACTCTTGAAATGAGAGGCTTTTCTAAAAATCTACCCTTTTCAGAGCAAAATGATTCAGCTCTCATAGTAATGTTGCTGAATAGTGAAAGATTCTCATCAAGCAAGGCTGAAGTACTGGCAGATACGAGCTCGAAAATTATGTGCGACATCTGTTTATCCAGGAGACACACTTTCCTGCTGATCAGCAGCTACCAGCTGTTCCAGGCATGCTGCTGGTTATTCATCGTCTAAGCTCTCTGTATGGTATTGCTATCTTCTGCCGATCTGGACTGACAATCTTATCCACAGACATCAGTGAGAAGGAAGATACTGAAATTCTAACCATAGAAATCAAAGATATCACTATAACATAATTCTACAAACCACTTTCAAGACAGTTTGCCTGTAGAGAATGTGCAAAATTCAGTAGATAATGAATTAAGGTCGTTGTAGGCAACTTCGACAGTCACAGTATCACAACTTCAAACAGTCCAAATTATTCACGAGCAGGAGCTGGTCTAGTCGCACAAACCCAGACAACATCTTTATCAGCACCAGTATGTACAAAAACAATAGCTAACTGCTTCCTACACAGCCAACATCAACCCATAAATCGTAGGATTACATCTGCACTTATCAAGCCAACCCCATTTATATTTCAAAAAGGATGATTAGGAGGACTTCAGACAGCAGCTGGACTCTACTGTTGAAAGCATCCCTGCCAACTGTGCAGGATACAAAGACTTCACTACTGCTTTATGAGAGAAAAAAAAGAATATATAATATTCCAGGACTAACTAAGGAGGGCCGTGCGGTCAGAGGCACGCGGTTGAGAGCTTGCATCCGAGAGATAGTGGGTTCGAATCCCGCTGTCGGCAGTCCTGAAGATGGTTTTCCATGGTTTCCCATTTTCACACCAGGCAAATGCTGGGGCTGTACCTTAATTAAGGCCACGGCCGCTTCCTTCCAACTCCTAGGCCTTTCCTATCCCATCGTCACCATAAGACCTATCTGTGTCAGTGCGACGTAAAGCAACTAGCAAAAAAAAAAAAAAAAAAAAAAACTAAGGAGGAAGAATCATTACTAAAAGATCTCCATGCTTAACCCTGCAACCGGTGACTGTATTACCTCTAACCGCTAACCATTTCTGGGAGTTTCGCGAGCAACTTTTCATAAAATCACAAAAAAAAAAAATAGTTGACTAATAATTATTACATGTCATTTTATAAAAAAATAGAGAAAAATATCGTAAGAAATCAAACTCACCAATTTAGTCATTTGAGGGGGTGTTGATGATTTATTTCAGGGGAAAAAATTCTAAATTGTCCATGAATTTCTAGCAAACATAAGAGTAAAAAAAATAGCTTTATCACTTTTCACTATCCTGAACTGTTGTAAAGGTAAGAGAAATAAAAAAGTACTGAATAATATAATACATGCACATCACTCAAAAACGCAGACTGCTTAGTTGGCCTCATCCTCGACATCTTCAGGGTGGCTTCTCTTTCATCCTGCCTTCATGGGTCTCCAGTAATCTTCTAATTTATGATAGCAGTGTTGATGGGCACCACAATTATGTCCTCGGCACCGGAAGTCACTGCGTGATTTTTTCCCTGCAGTTTCTTTCCTGGGGGCTGTAACAGCTGATGTCAAAATCATCATTTCCTTCTTCCAGAACGAAACCACTACCATCTTCGCCTCCTAAATCTAATACAGTCAGGAATTTCACTGTGTTTTAGATACAAATACCATGGAAACGTGCTAGGCAACCGTAACAAACAAGGTGGCTGTCTGCAATATGTTCTTTTCCCCCGCGTATGCTAATCTTCTCCATGATTCTAAACCACTTTACTGATGTGTTATAATTATAAACAGACTTGCCTCTTTAAAGTGGGATATAATAACTGATCAGTACATTGACAGTAAAGGAGCTATTGCGAGATTAACAAGCGCTGACATAATGTGTCGCAATCGTGACTTTAGTGTTAGAGCTACACGGAGATACGTCGCGATCACGGCGTTTACCGCTTATAGGGTAAAATCCTTTCTCTGAAAAGTTTGCAAGCATATCCAAGAAGCTCAGTGAGCCCATAGGTAAAAGATAGTGAAAAAAATGGCAGGATCTCTGAGATCAATATGTCAAAGAGTAACCGGAAAGCATGGACAACATTTCACTGCTTATCTGACATTTAACAGCATGTTACTCCACATCAAATGGCTAATCTGCTAATCATGAACAGGAAGCCTAATAAATCCATGCGGAAAAAACTTCCCATGTTCTCCCAACAAGTAGTTGCTCATCATTCTCGTCTGGATATACTGCTTACCCCTCTGTAGCATCCGTCGGTTGCCTACACATAATAATAATAATAATAATAATAATAATAATAATAATAATAATAATAATAATAATATAGGAGTAATAAAATTGAATTAAGAAAATAATAATAGTATAATAAATAGGGAAAATAGAAAAATATCAATGTAGCAGCGTTTCTCATCTAAGCATTAGAAAAGAGATGGTTAACTATCAAGATACCGGTACACAAAATCAAACCATACGTAAGGTAAACATAACTTACAGGCCTAACGAATGACAACTACAGAAAGGTTGTGGGAGGTGGAAGGAAGCAGCCCTATTGAGGTCCGTGGGAAGGTATGCCGTTATGGGCAAGAAAAGGTTCACGGTGTTCGCCCTCAAACTCTTACTTATTAACAAAATGAAAAGATACAATTTCACATGAAACAAAAAGAATAAATGAGAGTAACTACTACTTAACACACTAAAACAAAGGATATTAAGGCCACCACACACAGAAAGCTAAGCTAAGCTATGCTACACTATGCTACGCTAAGCAATGCCAAGCTGTGGTGTGCTATGACATGAATAAAAAGCTAAGCTAAACTATGCTAGGCAGCACTTTTATTGTCTCACTGTTGTAAATAATCAATTACTCTCTCTGCACTACTGCTCGGTGGCATGATTTTTTTTCGAAGGGGTTCGACTGGCTGAGATTGTGTAGGTGTGTGGGCGGACGGAACAGATTATGAATCAGATTAAGGAGTGTAGGTCATCACATTCCGGACTCTCACGTTCATCTGGGTGGCTACTTCAGTTACCTCTTGACGTTGATATGTTTCCTGTCTGTCAATGTTTGAATGTGTGCTGTAAGGAAACTTAAGCTATTAATGCACATCCAAACTTATATTAAGAAATGACACATGGAGATCTGTTTATGGAGAATGAGCATATTGAACTGTCCTAGTCCTTGTGCTTCAAACGCAGTTACGTTTTTCATTTTATTAGTGAAATGTTTATAATGTCTTAGCTGCAAAACATAACAAATCGAGACGGTCTTATTTTCTTATAACCTCAAATGAATTGCATGCTTTTTAATTTATAATATACTCAACATATACATTCACTTATAATTTCATCAATTTTTAATATTTTAAAAATATTTTAAACATTAGTGATACTGTGTGCATTAAAATGACAGCTCACCTTCTTGTAGAAATATAAGGCAGAAGGAAATCTATTAGTTTGTGGAATCTCCACTCCATTTTTTCCCTTCCTGCCCACTTTACTCTCTTTTTGTCTTGTTAGTGCCTCCCTAAAACAGTCTCTCAGTCTTTTTGATAAATTTTTAAGTTCCTTACCTAAAACAATATATGCTATTATTTTACCTTTCACGTTCTTAGTAACTGTTGATATATTTAGGAATATGGCATACAGTTGCAGAACAGGTGCGTCAACAGTATCTGCTAAATTGTAAATGTGTGTAAAGCCATGTGAAAAATGTATTCTTCTCAAACAATTAGAACTGTCAAAATTTTGATTATATAGTTAATTTATAAATGATAGCCTACCTACAATCAATTTAAAGTACTGAACTTATTTCCCGCCAACAGTTTTCCTTTCTTATCAAATCTCTGTAGTAATTTCATGACATATCATAATGGCAGGGATATATTTTTACCTCCCCAGTTAGTCGTTATTCTTTTGGCCCGTTATCCATTGTATTAAAATATCGAAGTACTATACCAGAAGAGACTCACACGACACGACTAAACACACACGATAGCCCGCCAGACCAACTGCTCAGAAATGGAAAGCGCATGCGCCAGGCCAGCTACAGCCAAGAAAATCGCCTGCCTAGCGATCTGTTTAGCTTAGCTTAGCATAGCGGCCTGTGTGTGTCATCGTACTTAAATGCATTGGGAGCGCTATTTCTCACAACACCGTGTAGCTTAGCTTAGCCTAGCTTTCTGTGTGTGGTGGCCTTTAGACTTACAAATGAAGTTCACAGATTGAATGGAGGCATCCTCATAAGAAACAAAATTATAATAAGTTATTCAAGAAAGAGTGTTTCTTTTACTTCTAATTACAAAATGCTGAGCCAAAAAAAGAAAAGAAAAAGGTTTGCCTCCGAAAACAACACGATGCGGACTAGCTTAACAGCTAAGTCATACTGATGCTCGATTTTTGTCAATGTGGAAATCTAGAGGAAACTCCGGCACACCAAAATAAAACTCTACATAATCACGGAAGTTACGTTAAGTGGGAAAAGACCGAAACACAAGAATGAGTTTAAATTAATTACAAGACAATAACATAGCGCTTACCGTGAGAAACCGGGGACCCAAGGTGGGACGGCCACAGGAGCGTCCGGCCACTGCAGTGATCTGAATTCAAAGATGCAGACAGTAAGCATTGCTCACACGAGGAGTCCATAGCTGGAAATCGTACGATTACAAATAGCCAATAAGAACACCGAATTCCTCTAGTTTTACATTTTCACCAGTGGGAAAGATCGTTATTTCGAACGATCCCAACTCGTCCGATTTCCGCAGGTGAAGTTCGAGAGAGTTCGATTGCAAACCATGTAGCAATTTAGTTATTAAAATTACACGTGCCAGTACAGGCTGGCACAAAAGTTTAGTACTGCACACATTTCATCATATTGCAAAATACACAATATTACAAATCCCTGTGAATCAAAAGATTGAAACCTGTTCATAATTAAAACTTCTTTATGATTACCAGTTCATAATGTCTCTTTCTCCACATTTCCAAATTTCGATAGATAAAGAAAATATAAGGTACTATTTGGAGGCTTCCCTAAATTGCATTTAAAAAAATATTACAATAATATTCAAAACACATTCTAATTAATATTTTCTCATTTACCTAAATTTTTCAAACATAATTTTCTTCTAGTTATATTAAAAATTCCTGCAGAGTCCGTAGTCCATATTTCTTCATTTTCTGCATTTTCTGCAATAAGAAAAATATACTAATTTTTAAAAAACCAAAATAAAATTCTGCTGTCCTTTCTTGATGATGCGCGCGCACACACACACACACACACACACACACACACACACACACACACACACACACACTCTTTAAACTTGAGCTATGCTCGAGAAAAATACATTTTAACTTTACTGAGGGTGTTGTGACCACACACCACAATATTTTCGTTCTCTTCGGGAACGTCCATACAGGCCGAAAAGTCACAAGTTGACCACCGGTATTGCTGTCCAATGTAGATGATGGCCCCGGCCGCACTAACGACCTCCTTCATTTCCAGTCTCACCGAGGCCACCAGCGGAGCCTCCTTTAAGCACCCTTGTGTAGTAAACTGGCTTATAGCAGGCAGAGGAGTGTGGTGCAGTACTGCTGACTGCCGCCATAAGGAACACCTGCCCATTCCAGCGTCGGATAGTAGTCTCCCTAGATACTCTGCAGCCTCCAAACAGGTACTGCATTTTGGAGATGCACAAACGCAGCCACTGGAACATAAATACACACCCAGCAGAAACGGCTAACAGAAGAAATAAGGCCATTGGTCTGAACTGCAGAAGAACTAAAAGCTCATAAATGAGTTCAAGTGTGGGTTTACTTTTTATTTTTTGTGTAACAAATCATAAATTTAAAGGCACCAAACCAGTGGTTCTACAAAGCTCCTTAGGAAGGACCTCGCCCATAGAATAGGGTTATCCCAGCCCCCCATTGGCACGAGCTATTTCAAAATTTCAAAAGGGAAACATTGAAAGACTGAAAGAAAATCTGCCAGAGCTTACCCTAGTACCAGAAAACTTACAGAAAATCCCTAGTTATGCACATTAATGAAAATCTAAATCTTACCCCAAAATGCATTATATTAAAGTACACTTAGCATGGTCACAAATGACCATTCTCATCACAACTAAAATAACTGCTAATTAAACTATAAAATCCAGGAGATAACAGGCCAGCTTTTTTACCCAAAAGAAAATTTAAGTTACTTACAACTAAAATTCCTTGGTAACTACCCCAATTCAAATAACGAAAATTCACCAGGAAAATAAATTTTAAAATACATGTTACTGAGGATACAGCAGGACACATTACCATCCACTCAATTCACCTCTTCAAGCACTACAGGTATGACAGGTCAGCATAAAAGAGAAAGCATCCTCCAAGTAATAAATTACCAAAACTAGACCTTCATAGACTGAAGTACTACATACATACAATCTTACCATTTAGGCACATCATATACTACCATATCCTCTTTAACATTTTACACTCAATCAAATTACTGTGTGCATTCTTAATTGCCCAACATTAAAAAAAAATGAAATAAATGGAAAGAAAAATTTAGGATGTTCCAAGGGAACTCAAAACATGGAAATAACTACTTAATCACATTAGCTTGCAAACTTGACTACAATATTCCATTAAATGAGGTTAGTAAGTCACTATTCATTTACTATGTCGTCTATTCAAAACTTGAACATTTTACCACTGATAAAACTCACATTATGTATTACGTGTCACACCAGTCAATTAAAATGCAGTGAAGCCAGGAAAAGAGTATTGAAATCACATTACTTTACTGATGAACAGAAAATCCTCAAACAAAAAATAAACACAATCCAAGAGTGCTCATACTGAAATCCAACTCACTGATATAGGAAATAAAAAGACATTAACGACACCTTCATACCAGGGAATATCAGATTACAAGCATGACACACAAGATCACAGAGCCTATCTGTCCTCCAAAACATGACATTACAAAAAAACACACAAGACACAAGTACGATGACCCTGAATCAGCAGTACCAACCAATGAAAAAGGCACAAAACGACCTCAATACTACTGATTCCATCACACGACATTTACAAAATGCAATACACACAAACACGCCTGTGCGATAACCCACATATCAAGTAGTACCCACAAAAGAAAAGGAGAGAACTTGACCTCAAAAGGCAGAATATGACCTCAAGTACCCTTGAATCCATCACACAACAATGAGACTCTTAGGACCAATATCATACTCCCAGGAGAGGAATGGCCTCTCAGCATCTTAAGTCCTAAGTCTCAGTACACACACAAATGCCTTCGCAAAGCAAAGAAGACAAACGCAAATGACATATGATATTTACAATTATTTACAAAGGTGGAAAGACAGATACAGCAGGGCTACAAAATTTAGAAAACTTACTCAGTCCGCAGGATCGCATACTCGAGCAAACTGGGTAAATAAATTTAGAAGACACAAAACGAGAAACAACCAAAATTTAACACAGAGAAAATCGAACAAATCAAGAATAATGGATGATTAATTGATGGAGCTTTGCTAAATCATAACACCTTCAAAATTTCATTTGTAACAAATATAAAATAACAGAAAAGAAAATCTTCATGACCTGCATAGATTTAACCAAAATTAACAGCTCAGCATAATGATACCAAAACAAACATTTGAAGAAAATCTTCCTAGTACGTAATTCACAATTACAATGGACATTATACTCCATCTAGACACCTAATACAAAGAAAAGGATTACGAGGAATCTCATATCAGATGCACCAGATTTCAAACATGTCACAAGCACAAGTCCAGATCCATAACCTGTCTAAATTTTGCCGTAATGGCCTGAGCAGACGCTGGTCTATTAATATGGTGAGCACGTTTCATCCTATGAGACTATCCCAATCCTCGTAGAACCCTACCTAGCAAGTATAGGAATACATGGGTAAATAAAAATAACGTGACAAGGAAACAAGACACTTACACGATGGAAACGCGGAATAGACGAACTAAGAAAACTTTCGCTCAGATTAAAAGATCCCGTACTCTCTAATCTGATTGGAGAATTTAGTAACTGGCTGGGAAACGTCCCACGAACCATGCCAGTTAGACACCGACGAGCGATGAACCGACAGCGTGGGACACAAATCCAACTACGAGCTTTTTAACCGCAACAACTTTAATATACGCTATTGGAGCTGGAATTACCGCGGCTGCTGGCACCAGACTTGCCCTCCAATGGATACTCGTTAAAGGATTTAAAGTGTACTCATTCCGATTACGGGGCCTCGGATGAGTCCCGTATCGTTATTTTTCGTCACTACCTCCCCGTGCCGGGAGTGGGTAATTTGCGCGCCTGCTGCCTTCCTTGGATGTGGTAGCCGTTTCTCAGGCTCCCTCTCCGGAATCGAACCCTGATTCCCCGTTACCCGTTACAACCATGGTAGGCGCAGAACCTACCATCGACAGTTGATAAGGCAGACATTTGAAAGATGCGTCGCCGGTACGAGGACCGTGCGATCAGCCCAAAGTTATTCAGAGTCACCAAGGCAAACGGACCGGACGAGCCGACCGATTGATTTTGATCTAATAAAAGCGTCCCTTCCACTTCTGGTCGGGACTCTGTTTGCATGTATTAGCTCTAGAATTACCACAGTTATCCAAGTAAAGTGGTACGATCTAAGGAACCATAACTGATTTAATGAGCCATTCACGGTTTCACCTTAATTTGGCTTGCACTGAGTCATGCATGGCTTAATCTTTGAGACAAGCATATGACTACTGGCAGGATCAGCCAGGGAGCTGGCTGGCTCGAGAGCCAAAACCGAGCGTCGTAGCCCGCCGCCAACGAGTGCGGCCTGCGGGACACAGACTTGCTTTGCTCCGTTGACCGACCGAGTGGCCGCCAACTAAAATTTCATAGGCCGCCGAGTAACTGGCTGGGAACCACCCCAAATAGTCCCATACCTACTTGGAAACGAACCCAGGTACAGTAGAAGACTGAACACAACACAACATATGTCCAGAAATTCAGACTATCACTGAGCCCAATGTCGTGACCTACCTGTCCTGCGAGACATTCTAGTGGGTTGGTCACCGGCTGTTGATGTTGGCGTATTACCTGTCCTGCTGAGCGGTTCTGTAGGGAGGTAAATAGTAGGTGTGAATTCGGTCCCGGAACTCCCAAAATGAAAGATGAAGTAAAGCAACTGTCCTTTATTAGGACGATTATACACACAATTTACAAAATATATTTACAATTTCAGACTATGTCAGTCTGACGAGAGCTTGCTGCACGAACCTGCTGCTATAAGCTAAGTCCGAATCCTGCCTTATGGCAATTACGTACAACTTCAATGTCAAGTGAATACGAATGACTGATCGAGTGAGAGAGCCCCTCACCATCTTGGTTTCGGATTTATACCGGCTCACTCAAAAAAAGGTCAGTCCCTTCCCATTACAATAGGGGCTGGACATGGGCGTTACCTAGCTATTCGCCCTGCTAGGTGGCGCCCTCTAGTTGCTATTATGAGCTATCTGTCCCAGTAAGTGCTACTCCCTGAGTACTAGTATCTCTGTCCTTTTCCATGCACTTTTGTCTCTCTGTGTATGCTAGAGTACAACTGCACTGGCTTTGATCTTATTGTCGGCAAAGCTGAGTGCTTCGGTACTGGCTATTAGACATTGGTTTGTCAATAACAAACATCCGCTCTTGTAAACATGTTATTTCAAGTGCATGATGCAAGCCCTCTGCCTGACTAAGACTCTCCAGTAATTCTAACTTATTGAAATGTTTCTTCTTCATTTCAACTATGAAAATATTAATAGAATTAATATAAAAGTACTATGGTTCATGTTTGTGGGTTACTGTAGTTACGTCCTAGTTCGTGAACCATGGGCAACGGCTGAGTGGCCTAATAAGTGGTCCTGAGAGGCGGGATACCAGTCGCTATAGAATGGGAGTGGGCATCTTGACATATTCTGAGTCATGGCCCTCCTTGTGCTCAGGTGGCTAGGACTATACAATTCACCGGTGGTCCATAACACGTTAGAGGAGAGTTCGTCACTTGGACTATGTGCAAGTAGGGTAGCATCCTGCTTCATGAATTTACAGAGCTCAGAACATTTTAAGCAAGCCTCGGACCTATGGGAGTAATGGAGTCCCACTCCCATTTGACAGGCGAGGGACTCCTTGGAAACAACTTGGCGAACGAAATGGAATTTGATGGGCAGTTATCAATATTAATGGGGCTTATGGAAGAAAGAAGGTAGAACTCGCTGAGTCAGCAAAGAGGATGCATCTGGATGTGCTAGGAGTAAGTGATATTCGGGTAAGGGGAGATAACGAGGAAGAGATAGGAGATTATAAAGTGTATTGACGGGTGTTAGAAAGGGGAGGGCAGAGACTGGGGTAGGGCTCTTTATCAGGAATACCATTGCACGCAACATAGTTCCTGTTAGGCATGTAAATGAGCGAATGATGTGGGTAGATTTGTCACTTGGAATTAGGACAAGAATTGTGTCCATGTATTCACCATGTGAGGGTGCAGATGAGGATGAAATTGACAAGTTTTATGAAGCATTGAGTGACATCGTGGTCAGGGTCAACAGCAAGGATAGAATAGTGCTAAAGGGCGATTTCAATGCGAGACTTGGGAATAGAACTGAAGGATATGAAAGGGTGATTGGTAAATGTGGGGAAGATATGGAAGCTAATGGGAATGGGAAGCGTTTGCTGGACTTCTGTGCTAGTATGGGTTTAGCTGTTACGAATACATTCTTCAAGCACAAGGCTATTCGCCGCTACACATAGGAGGCTAGGGGTACCAGATCCATAATAGACTATATCTTAACAGAATTTGAATTCAGGAAATCTGTTAGGAATGTGCGAGTTTTTCGAGGATTTTTCGATGATACACACCACTATCTGATTTGTAGTGAACTAAGTATCTCTAGGCCTAGGGTAGAGAAAGTGAAATCTGTCTGCAAACGAATAAGGGTAGAAAATCTCCAGGACGAGGAAATTAGACAGAAGTACATGGATATGATTAGTGAGAAGTTTCGAACAGTAGACAGTAAGCAGGTTCAGGATATAGAAAGTGAATGGGTGGCATACAGGGATGCTGTAGTAGAAACAGCAAGGGAATGCCTAGGATCAACTGTGTGTAAAGATGGGAAAAGGCGAACATGTTGGTGGAATGATGAAGTGAGAGCAGCCTGAAAACGTAAAAAAAGAAGGCTTATCAGAAATGGCTCCAAACAAGGGCCGAGGCAGACAGTGATTTGTACATAGATGAAAGAAGCAGAGCGAAACAAAATAGTTGTTGAATCCAAAAAGAAGTCATGGGAAGATTTTGGTAACAACCTGGAAAGGCTAGGTCAAGCAGCAGGGAAACCTTTCTGGACAGTAATAAAGAATCTTAGGAAGGGAGGGAAAAAGGAAATGATCAGTGTTTTGAGTAATTCAGGTGAACTCATAATAGATCCCAGGGAATCACTGGAGAGGTGGAGAGAATATTTTGAACATCTTCTCAACGTAAAAGGAAATCCTAGTGGTGTTGCGAACAGCCAAGCTCGTGGGGAGGAGGAAAATGTTGTTGAAATTACGCTTGAGGAAGTGGAAAGGATGGTAAATAATCTCCATTGTCATAAGGCAGCAGGAATAGATCAAATTAGACCTGAAAAGATGAAGTATAGTGGGAATGCAGGGATGAAATGGCTTCATAGAGTAGTAAAATTAGTGTGGAGTGTTTGGTGAGGTACCTTCAGATTGGACAAAACCAGTAATTGCACCTATCTATAAGCAACGGAACAGGAAGGATTGCAACAACTATCGAGGTATCTCATTGATTAGTATACCAGGCAAAGTATTCACTGGCATCTTGGAAGGGAGGGTGCGATCAGTCGTTGAGAGGACGTTGGATGAAAACCAGTGTGGTTTCAGACCACAGAGAGGCTGTCAGGATCAGATTTTCAGTATGCGCCAGGTAATTGAAAAATGCTACGAGAGGAATAGGGAGTTGTATTTATGTTTCGTAGATCTAGAGAAAGCATATGACAGGGTACTGAGGGAAAAGATGTTCACTATACTGGGGGACTATGGAATTAAAGTTAGATTATTAAAATCAATCAAAGGTATTTATGTTGACAATTGGGCTTCAGTGAGAATTGATGGTAGAATGAGTTCTTGGTTTAGAGTACTTACAGGAGTTAGACAAGGCTGTAATCTTTCACCTTTGCTGTTCGTAGTTTACTTGTATCATCTGCTGAAAGGTATAAAATGGCAGGGAGGGATTCAGTTAGGTGGAAATGTAATAAGCAGTCTGGCCTATGCTGACGACTTGGTCTTAATGGCAGATTGTGCCGAAAGCCTGCAGTGTAATATCTTGGAACTTGAAAATAGGTGCAATGAGTATGGTATGAAAATGTCAGTAGGTAAGAAATTCAACAGAATTGAATGTCAGATTGGTGATACAAAGCTAGAACAGGTCGATAATTTCAAGTATTTAGGTTGTGTGTTTTCCCAGGATGGTAATATAGTAAGCGAGATTGAATCAAGATGTAGTAAAGCTAATGCAGTGAGCTCACAGTTGCGATCAGCAGTATTCTGTAAGAAGGAAGTCAGCTCCCAGACGAAACTATCTTTACATCGGTCTGTTTTCAGACCAACTTTGCTTTACGGCAGTGAAAGCTGGGTGGACTCAGGATATCTTATTCATAAGTTAGAAGTAACAGACATGAATGTAGCAAGAATGATTGCTGGTACGAACAAGTGGGAACAATGGCAGGAAGGTACTCGGAATGAGGAGATAAAGGCTAATTTAGGAATGAACTCGATGGATGAAGCTGTACGCATAAACCGGCTTGGGTGGTGGGGTCATGTGAGGCGAATGAAGGAGGATAGGTTACCTGGGAGAATAACGGACTCTGCTATGGGGGTTAAGAGAAGTAGAGGGGGACCAAGACGACGATGGTTAGACTCGGTTTCTAACAATTTAAAGATAAGAGGTATAGAACTAAATGAGGCCACAACACTAGTTGCAAATCGAGGATTGTGGCGACGTTTAGTAAATTCTGAGAGGCTTGCAGACTGAACACTGAAAGGCATGACAGTCTATGATGATAATGTACGTATGTAATGTACACTAGCATTACAAGGTGTCCCTTATTACTAAGTAATATTCTTACACTAGCTTATTTCCTTTGATACTCCGAGATCGAATCCCGGCTGCCGTTTATCTGACAGTTCACTGGTTCGAGCCTTGGGGAGGTCGGCATACATAACTCCCCCTCTTAGGGAAGAAATGGATGCAACCCTACGTTTCGTCCATTTCTGTCGTGTACTGTTCGTACTCTGATGTTGCCTGTGCGCAAGGATCGGCGACCCTGTGGTGAAGAGTAACGTTGTTCTTCAATCTAGTCAATACTTGTATTTATTTCTACTGCTTCTATAGATCTCACAGGCGTACAAGGGCATCCTCCAGTAGGCCCGGAGTGTAATTCCATGATTTCCTCATACATCTCCGAGCGTCCCCGGATCCACCTGGGATGTTGGAATATAGTTAAATCTTTGTCTGTCTTAACCTTGTCTCCCGTCGTAATGACTATTTGTTTTATACGAATATTTGGGCAATGAGTCCGTTCATCATCGAATCATCTCTTTGCCTGAAACCCTATATTTGTAATCATTCACATGTTGATAAATAAAGTGTCTATGCATTTCTTCTTCCTTTTGTGTCACCATTTCTACCACTTCATCTGTGTTATGGGTAGCCATTTTAAATCATCAGTGTGATTCATCAGGTTACTCGACAACTTATTCATTTCAGGCATTTGTTCTAATTTGATTTCACTACCTATCCGTTCACAACAGTCATAATCATGCGTTGCTTCTGGTACAAAATCCTTACTCTGTGTATTGTTTACTTCACCTATACCTTGTACATAGTTGCCAACTTTCCCGATTTTGTCGGGAGACTCCCGATTTTCGACAGTTTTTCCCGCCTCCTGATATTCCATTATTTCTCCCGATTTTAGCTTATTTTTTGGTGAGCTTCAAACATTTTTTTATTCATATCCCGCCATTTCAGCATTGAACGCCAGTGGCCAGAAGTCCTTCACTCATTGGCCGCTTTATTAATACGAGAAATGCGCACGAATGTGCGATGTTTATTGAAACCTGTATATCGCGACGCGTATATGGATTGTAAATCTCTCTTTCTCGCGTGCTATGTTCGTGTTCGTTCACATCAGTCTAGTCGGGTCTAGAGACTAGTCGCTAGGTTTAGAGTCCATTTTTGTAATTTAGTGACAGAATTTCAAAGACAGCAACTAGCGACTTTTCTAGAGATTTTATGGGCCATTTGGAGACAATTCTGGTGAATGTTACTTGATTAAAATAGTATTGAGCTTCGCATAATCGCGCAGGCGCATGATGCAATATATTAATCTATGCATTTACTAAGTAATGGCATCTAAGTGTATGAGTAATTCACACATGTAGAGCATGAGTTCATATTCTTTTTGGAAGGCATATCAGAGCCCGATCATCTCACTCACATACTTCCTGTGATTGAATAGAGGTGTGTAATCTTTAGCCTTGTAACCTCGTAGAGCAACAGTCGGGCTTTGAGACAATAAGTGTTATAATATAGCATAGTACTCCTGCATTGCACCCGAGATTTAGAATAAGCAGTTTTGACCAATTATATCTCCTGATTTTTCCTGATTTTCATACCAAAATCTCCTGATTTTTGGTTTTGTGTAGTTGGCAGGTATGCTTGTATTTTGCCTTGCGGGCCGTATACTGTACAGCCTGCACTTAACACAATTATACCAGTGCCTGCTAACCTCATATCACTGGTTGTATCCTTACACATACATGTTACTTTGGTTTCTTCTGGGGATACATATATCTATTTGCTCTACTAGATATCCACACAAGCTGTTGAACGGGGAGTACTCTTTGATCACAATTGTCTGGAATCTGACTAACTCCAATGAGTAATCTTATTGCTCAGCTGTTTTGGATGTATTAGCACAGGATAGGGTGGCATGGACCACTGCATCAAACCAGTCTATGGACTGATGACTCAAACAACACTGTATTAATGGGGAATTTAACATGACACAATTTCCAACTGGGTGTTACTATTTTACATTGCTTTACCTGATCCTTATCTAATTGAACATAAGTTTGTTTTTCTTTGTCCATAAGGATATAATCCTTGGTCTCTTGAATATAAACAAAATGGTGTGGGTTGCTTTTCATATACGTGGGAAATTGATCATGTGATACAACATATCAGTCACTCTATCTGTTAGGGACGTCCTTATAATGTACACTAAATAACACTAGCCAACATGATTTTGCAGTAAAATAGAAAATATGTAATTCTTATGGAAATTGCTGCCCTGATTCCGAAAATGATATTTTTTCCTTTCACGTCTAGTTTTGATGCAATTTGGTGTTTTAGTATCTGCATGAATTCGTAAGATGTAATGTTGAGAGATGTTATCACGGAACATTTTCTTAGAATACAATTATGTGATTTGATTTGTTACCAACAAACTCCCCCAGATACGCAATAGACCGCGAGGCATGTGGGATTGAAGGTAAGACAGTTGAGCGTTTGCCATTCATCTTAGACCACTTGAATAAACAAACGTGTTAAAAGTCCCAGCCCTTCTGCAATGTTTATGATGGACTGGTAAAGCAGTTCCCTTTCAAAGATAATAGTCCGAAAGTATTATACTCACGAAGATGAACTTGTATCTTGTACGGATGTTTCAAATCTTCTGCGTCACTTGGGAGGGAAAGAGTATGATCCTAGTAACTGGCGGGTTTTTATTGACACTTTGCTTCATAATATAAATGTTCTGGCATCCGTACCACTTGCACACTCTACAAAAATGTCTGAAACATACGAGACCTTAAAGTTGGTGCTTGAAAAAATTAAATATCACGAGCATGGGTGGCAAATTTGCGGTGATTTGATCATTGGATTGTTGCTGGGACAACTAAAAGGATATACAAAATTTCCCCGTTTCCTATGCGATTGGGATAGCAGGGCACAGCCGAAACTAAATAGGCGCTTTATGCTTCAGTTTCACGAATTTCATTATACATTAAAAATATAATACAAACCATCTACTTCCTTACAAAGCAGAATTTATGTGTATTTAATGCTTGCAAAATATGATTACATTTTGCAAGCTGAAATTTACATTAATATATCAAATTTAATCAATATGAAGTATCAACAATTTTACATAAGAACAAAATAACATTATGTAAAATTGCCACTAAACCAGACATGATACGCCAAAACTAATCTTTTTCTCGAATTCTGCGTTAAGAAATTCATAAAACCCACCTATTTTCATTTTTACCACACAAAAAAAGTTTTATTTTGCAGGCTAGTGTAATTCTTATTTGCGAACACTTCCACTATGGCTACTTTGTAAATCAGGTAACTGTAAGCTGATTTTAAATTAAATGGCAGGGACAATCCTTCAGGGAAATCTCTCTCAGCTTTCTTATAACCGTTAATTATATCATCCGGTCAGATTATCTGCACTTGAATGACTCCTAACTGTGCATTAATTATACCTGACAATACAACACTGTAATGCTCATACAGTTGTATGAGAAGGCCTTCAATTTCGGTCAAATGTCCATTTACTGAATTTTCTAATTCCACTTAATTGCTTCTGCAATTTGAAGCATGCAATTGACAAGATAAAATCTAATTTCTGCAATATTCTGAGTTAATCTCTGTTCGTTTTCTGTGACTGCTTAAATGGTGCTGTACATAGATTCCAATGTCGATTTTACTACTATCATTTGGTCTTTTGCAATTTTCATGTTTGATAGTTGTTCTTTTTCTAACTCGCTGATTTTTTACTCATATTTTTCTGCATCTTCCTGACATGATGTTCCAAATAACACCTTTGCGATGGAACCTACTGCGTTAATTAAGCCTTGCCTTCACCTAGTGTTTATCAGTTCCCCCTATTGATTTAGTAATCTGAGTAATTAATTCCTTTGATTCCTTAATTCTCTCCCACTGTCCACTTGGCATTTTAACATCCTGTTGACACGTTTAATTAGTACTTCTTTCTTACTGTGTACATACTAATCGAGTTCAGTGTATGTGTCTTTTGACATTCAAAAATACATCATTCAGTTTATTCAGATTCACATAGGTAGCCAGTGTCCATTCAGTATAGTATAATTGTATCTCACCCTGATTGTTGAAGTATGTCCCAGGAGTGTTCTCATATGGTGTCACCTGGACATTCAGTACTGCTCCGGTTATTCCGTAGTGGGGTGACGTCACGGCTATCACTGCTACTACGATGGAGAGCAATCTTAGGATTCGCGCCATGATATTCTGTCTACCTGCAAGGTAAAGACAGGATATTTGTTACCTTTCTACCTGTGGATACTTTCACTTCCCAATTCCCATTTTACTCATCTACAAATAGAGTTTTAAACGGTTTTTATGTACCTTAACCCTTCTTCCCCTTTTGTTCAATTGTAGGGTGCAATTTACCCCTGAAACTTCTACTATTTCGTAAGAACCCTGGAATGGTGGGCTTAGCTTCCTGGATTTTCCTCTTCACAATGCGTCATTGCGCAAGAGAGCCTTGTCGTCTACCTGAAAGGTGACCTCATGTTGCTTTTTTGTCATATTGTTCTTTCTCTAATTTATTTTGTTCAATTAAAGTTTTTCTGGTGGCCTTGTGATTTCGCCTGAGCTGTGCCGTCAGTTCCTTCACCACGTTCTGGTGCTCGTTGTAACTCATCTCGGGTGGTTTTTGCAGCACACCTGGGATATTTGGTTTCCCTCATTCATAGGGTGTGAACCCTTTACTTGTGCTATTCGTGGTGTTATACAAAAAGCTAGCCATGGGCACATACTTGTCCCAGTCATTTTGCTCCCCCGAGCAGACATAATACCTTAGGTACTCCAGGAGCACCTTGTGGGATCTTTCTACACAACCGTTCGACTGCGGCCTAAAATCCGTTGTATGCATCTTACGAATGTGCAGCGTTTTACAAAGCGCCTTGAACACATCACTCATGAAATTGCTGCCCTGATCAGTGAGAATCTGCTCTGGTATCCCATGAATACTTATCATGTTATTGATTAGTGTCTGTGCCACGGTTTCTGCCTCTTGATTTGGCATGGCACTCGTCATAAGGTACTTAGACAGCTGATTATGGCATGTCAGAATGTACCTGTTTCCAGTCTCCATCACCGGAAGAAGTCCAACTACGTCTAGGGATATTTTCTCAAAGACCATGCTGGGTTTGTCCGTAATCACCATGGGGGCCCTGATGTCTGGTCTGGTACCCTTATTCTTTTGGCAGGAGGGACATGTGCGTACATAGCACTCAATGTCCCCTTTCATACCCTTCCACTGAATTCGCTCACGTACCCTAGCGTATGTGCACGCTATTCCTTGGTGGCCTCCCACCAGAGAATCGTGACACTCTTTCAGAATGTCTAGCTTTTTGGCTTCATCTAATTCGTTCCCTTCCTCAGATGAGATCTTCTCGGGTGAAATTTCCTCTGCGTTAGCGTTCTCAGAAACCTCGTTACTGTCTGCTTCAAGTCCTTCTGCCGTAGCGTCCTCGGATTTTGAAGACAAGTACCTCCTCTCCCCTCTCATCTGAGGTCTGAGTTTCTACTGTTGCCTCCTGATGAGACCTATGCTTAGCAGAGTTACCCACTCGCACTTGGCACTTGGTGGGATTCCCACTTAGGGCATCAGCATTACAGTTCCGTTTGCCCTGTTTATATACGACCTCGAAGTCATATTCTGCCAGATTCAGCAGGCGTGAAGATGGATCTTGTACAATGAAGACCCACTTCAATGGCTTGTGGTCCGTCACAACAGTAAAATGTCTCCCAAACAAGTATGGCCTGTAATATTTCATTGCCCATACTATTGCCAACAATTCCTTCTTAGTCACGCTGTAATTCATTTCTGCCTTATTAAGCGTTCTGCTTGCATAGGCAGTTGGAAGATCTTTCCCGACGGGTCCTTGTGACAGGACTACCCGAACCGCTTCGTTGCTTGCATCAGTAGTAGCAACGAAAGGTTTTTCGTTCCTCAATTAGTTTTTGCTTCAACGTTTGGAACGCTTGTTCCTGATCGCCTCCCCGTACAAAGGAAACATCCTTCTTCACTAACTGATATAGTGGTTTCGCGATTTTGCTGTAGTTAGGTATGAATTTTCTATAGTACCCACTCAGTCTGCAGAATTGCTTGATCTGGTGGCTAGTGGTCAGCCTCAGAAAGCACTTAACAGCCTGTACTTTGCGTGGGTCTGGTTATCAAGGGTTATGAATTTCATGTTGTTGGTCCGTACTGAACTGAGAATAACATATGAATAGTAACACAGTAAAGGTTTCCACTTATTCAGTACTAATATGTATTTACAAAGTTTTAAATTACATGGAACTAGTTTCGACCCACCTAGGGGTCATCATCAGCCATATTAAAGCATACATAAGTTTTTGTCGAATCCTAAAACATGTTATTTTTAACTGTAATAATCGTATGGATTTATAATTTATAAAGTGAAGTTTTGTAATGAGATGAGAAATGTTAGTATGGTACAGGTGAGTAGTAAATAATAATTTATATACAAACAAGTTTGGAACAAAGTACAAGTGGGGTGCTTAGAGTAGTAAAAATATAACCTCGTGGATGTCAGTAGTCCTCGTACTAAAGAATCAATGTAAAATAACACATATATATATACAAGTATGTACAAAGTCTGGAGAGTAAAGAGTGGTACTCTTTTAATGTCGAGTCGGCTTGACACTGATCACTTAAACGGATAAATTAGGCATTTGGTGTATTAAAACTGTGTTGATCGGTTGCGTTGTTGATTGTTAGACGTGAAGTTATTTTTGAATTTCTGGTTGAGAAGAAGGTGGAAACTGCGCGTGGATATATTGATTCTCAGTTCTTAGCGGAAACCAAATTGGACCTGTTTAAATGGAGAAAGTCGGTAAAAACAAAAAATGGAGATAGGAAAAGGTTAACATAAAGTGAAAGGACGCTTACCTGGCGCTGCGGTGTGTGTAGTATAGCTGATGGTGTGCGATTGGTGGCGGGGAGAGAAGTGTGGGCAGAGAGGAGGGCAGGCGCGTGCGGGTTAGGAGGGGGTTGGGAAGAGTGGGGGTGGCTTGGGGTGAGGTGGGGGTGGGGAGCTTTTAAGGCGGGGCTGAAGGGTGCGGGAGAAAGGGTAATTGTCTCGGAAGAGTACCTTTGATTAGACTTAGGATTGAGTTTTGGTTGGCTGCATTATTGTTTCTGAGGAAAGTGATGAATAGATCGAAGAGTATGTTGGGTTTCTCTGAGATTTCATTGAGATTGTGACTGGCGTTGAAGTATTGGTCTAGGTGTATGTAGTAATTTTCCATTATGTTGAGTAAAGGGCCCTTGTTTGCTAATTCGAGGATGTCCATGTCCTGTTCGATATTGGTGAAATTATGGTTATAATCATGCATGTGTTGGCCGATGGCTGAAAACCTGTTGTATTTTATTGCATTAGTGTGTTCGTGGTATCTGGTATTGAAGTTTCTACCGGTTTGTCCGATGTAGGATTTTTCACAGGTGTTGCATTTGATCCTGTAAACTCCTGATTTAAAAAAACTGCTGGTCTTGTTGATGTGTGAAGTATTGTGTAAGACGTTCGTGTTCTTATTGTTGGTTTTGAAGGCTATTTTAACGCCTTGTTTCTTGATGATATTGGTTAACTTGTAGATATCGTTGTTGAACGTGAAGGTGGAAAATGTTAGAGGTCTAGTCACTTCTTTTTTGAGGGTAGTTTTAGGGCGATGTTTGTGTTTATTGATTATCCTTTGTATAAAATGATTGCTGAAACCGTTGTATTTTGCAATTCCGCGAATTGTGTTAAGTTCGTTCTTTAGATCTTTCTTGGACATAGGTATGCTGAAGGCTCGGTGAACTAGGTTGTTGTATGTGGCTCGTTTGTGGGACTGGGGGTGCACTGAATCTTGGTGAATGGTGGAGGCTGTTTGAGTAGGTTTTCTGAATATTTTATAACTGAAAGAATCTGAGTTTCTAGTGATAGTTAAATCTAGGAAGTTGATTTTTTGATTTGATCCGGATTCTAGAGTGAATTTGATATGAGAATAAATAGTGTTGAGTTTTAAGAGGATGGTGGAGGCATTAATTGATTGCTCATTCATGATTACGAAGACATTGTCAACATATCTGGACCAAAAGAGAATGTTTCCAAATTCATTGTCAATTTTGGTGTGTTCGAGGAAGTCAGGTATATTTCTGCCAAGATGCCTGAGGCCGGTGACCCCATTGCCAAACCATCTTGTTAATACACTGACTGACAGAGCAAATGCAACACCAAGAAGGAGTGGTTCGAAAGGGATGAAAGTTGGGGAAAAAACAGAGACGGCACGGACGAATAATTGATGTATATTTAAAACCGATATGCAGGTTACACAATGCGCATGGCTTCGACTCATTAGGATGTAGGACCACCGCGAGCGGCGATGCACGCGGAAACACGTCGAGGTACAGAGTCAATAAGAGTGCGGATGGTGTCCTGAGGGATGGTTCTCCATTCTCTGTCAACCATTTGTCACAGTTGGTCGTCCGTACGAGGCTGGGGCAGAGTTTGCAAACTGCATCCAATGAGATCCCACACGTGTTCGATTGGTGAGAGATCCGGAGAGTACGCTGGCCATGGAAGCATCTGTACACCTCGTAGAGCCTGTTGGGAGATGCGAGCAGTGTGTGGGCGGGCATTATCCTGCTGAAACAGAGCATTGGGCAGCCCCTGAAGGTACGGGAGTGCCACCGGCCGCAGCACATGCTGCACGTAGCGGTGGGCATTTAACGTGCCTTGAATACGCACTAGAGGTGACGTGGAATCATATGCAATAGCGCCCCAAACCATGATGCCGCGTTGTCTAGCGGTAGGGCGCTCCACAGTTACTGCTGGATTTGACCTTTCTCCACGCCGACGCCACACTCGTCTGCGGTGACTATCACTGACAGAACAGAAGCGTGACTCATCGGAGAACACGACGTTCCGCCATTCCCTCATCCAAGTCGCTCTAGCCCGGCACCATGCCAGGCGTGCACGTCTGTGCTGTGGAGTCAATGGTAGTCTTCTGAGCGGACGCCGGGAGTGCAGGCCTCCTTCAACCAATCAACGGGAAATTGTTCTGGTCGATATTGGAACAGCCAGGGTGTCTTGCACATGCTGAAGAATGGCGGTTGACGTGGCGTGCGGGCCTGCCACCGCTTGGCGGCGGATGCGCCGATCCTCGCGTGCTGACATCACTCGGGCTGCGCCTGGACCCCTCGCACGTGCCGCATGTCCCCGCGCCAACCATCTTCGCCACAGGCGCTGCACCGTGGACACATCCCTATGGGTATCGGCTGCGATTTGACGAAGCGACCAACCTGCCCTTCTCAGCCCGATCACCATACCCCTCGTAAAGTCGTCTGTCTGCTGGAAATGCCTCCGTTGACGGCGGCCTGGCATTCTTAGCTATACACGTGTCCTGTGGCACACGACAACACGTTCTGCAATGACTGTCGGCTGAGAAATCACGGTACGAAGTGGGCCATTTGCCAACGCCGTGTCCCATTTATCGTTCGCTACGTGCGCAGCACAGCGGCGCATTTCACATCATGAGCATACCTCAGTGACGTCAGTCTACCCTGCAATTGGCATAAAGTTCTGACCACTCCTTCTTGGTGTTGCATTTGCTCTGTCAGTCAGTGTATATAACATTGTCGAAAGTGAAGAAGTTGTTGTTGATGATTAGTTTTAATACAGCTCATTTTCCATAATCAAAAAAGACCCCACCCAAAAAATTCAAAGACTACTTAAACAAACTCTTAAAAACACTTCATTTTTATTTGCTGAACAGGAAAAATCCAAACTCATACATATGAACCCAGGACTCCCCTCTGCTAAAGCTCTCCCCAAGATACACAAAGCTGGAGTTCCCATCCGCCCAATTATCAACTATAGACCAAGCCCCTTATACAAATTTTCACAATTCATCCAACGTTTCTTAAGAAAAGATTATCAATTTTTATCCAAAAAGTCTATTAAAAACACATCAGAGCTAGTAGAAAAACTTAACAATTTCAATTTGCAACCGGATTACTCCATCCACTCTTTCGATGTTGTGAACATGTACCCAAGCATACAAGTATCAAAATTAATTCCAATAATTAAAAACAATTTAAACAAAAACAGCCACTTAAGCAAACTAGAGACACAAGACTTTATCACAGTATTAAAACTAATCATCAACAACAACTTCTTCACTTTCGACAATGTTATATATCAACAAGATGGTTTGGCAGTGGGGTCACCGGCCCCAGGCATCTTGGCAGAAATATACCTGGACTTCCTCGAACACACCAAAATTGACAATGAATTTGGAAACATTCTCTTTTGGGCCAGATATGTTGACGATGTCTTCGTAATCATGAATGAGCAATCAATTAATGCCTCCACCACCCTCTTAAAACTCAACACTATTGATTCTCATATCAAATTCACACTAGAATCCGAATCAAATCAAAAAATCAACTTCCTAGATTTAACTATCACTAGAAACTCAGATTCTTTCAGTTATAAAATATTCAGAAAACCTACTCAAAGAGCCTCCACCATTCACCAAGATTCAGTGCACCCCCAGTCCCACTAACTAGCCACATACAACAACCTAGTTCACCGAGCCTTCAGCATACCTATGTCCAAGAAAGATCTAAAGAACGAACTTAACATAATTCGCGGAATTGCAAAATACAACGGCTTCAGCAATCATTTTATAGAAAGGATAATCAATAAACACAAACATCGCCCTAAAACTACCCTCAAAAAGAAGTGGCTAAACCTCTAACATTTTCCACCTTCACGTTCAACAACGATATCTACAAGTTAACCAATATCTTCAAGAAACAAGGCGTTAAAATAGCCTTCAAAACCAACAATAAGAACACGAACGTCTTACACAATACTTCACACATCAACAAGACCAGCAGTTTTTTTAAATCAGGAGTTTACAGGATCAAATGCAACACCTGTGAAAAATCCTACATCGGACAAACCGGTAGAAACTTCAATACCAGATACCACTGTAATGTTTCCTAACTGACTGACAACTTTTACAAATATTATATATAAAACTGCATTTTACTTGAAAAATCTGAATATCTGCATTTATAATGGAAAATCTGAAAATTAACATTCATTAAATAAAATACACACTCGTCGAACCCTGTACTCACACTTACTTGTTACCTGCTTACTTACACATACGTTACTTGAAGGGCGCCAGCTGTCACTCAGTACAGCAATAATAGAATGAGACTCTTGACTATCTCTAGGGTGTGGGGTAATAAGCTTACTTTTGACAACATACCATATAAGTTCTGGGAAAAGGAGATTGGCGTTCAGTTTCCCCATTAATTTTGAGGTTAAGATATTTTACTGTCAATGAAATGAAACTATGAATTCGTTTGATAGAACAATATATATTCTTTAAATAATATATCAAAAAATAGTGAGTCTTGTTGCCATAAAACAGATGAGAATATGAAATTATGACATTGCAAATGAAAGAAACTAGGCATGAATTTGAATTCTTCTTGACAGGACATTTAACAATTTATATGAAATATTTCCCTCACTGATTCACTTGACTGTACCTTCAACACTTTGAGTGTAATTACGACGTAATCCATTGATCTGGTGTTTACTGTAGATGTGTCACGCCTAACTTGGTGATACATCCTTGTGACTGCTTCTTCTCCATATCATCTGACTTCTTTGTAAGTCAATATGGTATTACCTCTTGGCAGGTCCAGGGTTGCCCTCTCTGACTTCATGGTAAGCCCTTGCGTCCGTGTCTTCCATTAAGTGACGGACCAACCATTTGGTCTCACTCTCTCAATGACCAATATTGGCTCACTGAGTCTTCACCATCTCTCGTTCACACTGGTTGACTGACCACCTAAGGCCTCTTGATCTAGTAGACTACTTCACTGTACTGCATCCGTATAAGTAATGACTGACGCTACAATGTGCATCCACCTTATATAGACGTTGGTTGACACAGCTACGTAATCTCCAGAAATTACCATGACATACTCCCACAACGCGGCAAATATTACATAGAGTGGTGAAATAGCCCGGAGGCGGCTGACTCCGCTGAGCGCATATCTAAATAAATACAATGCCGTAGCCATGAAGTGGCGATGACTTGGCAGAATCTCCACTAATCTTGCACAATGTCCCAACGTCACACCCAATCTGTGATATATACAACAATTCTCACTGTACAGGTATTGAGTGTTATACTACACATACGTATATATGCATACATCTAAGTACAATCTTGCAAGCAACAGGCAATTGCAAAATCGAATTAAATAAGACTGATAATTACAATAATAGTAACAATATCACAGATAAAATAATAATAATAATACTGACATAGTAATAATAATAATAATAAAATACAGATAAAATCATACAATAATAAAAATACAGATATCATCTTGTAACGGGATTTGAACCGTTACACCACGAACACACTAATGCAATAAAATATAACAGGTTTTCAGCCATCGGCCAACACATGCATGATTATAACCATAATTTCACCAATATCGAACAGGACATGGACATCCTCGAATTAGCAAACAAGGGCCCTTTACTCAACATAATGGAAAATTACTACATACACCTAGACCAATACTTCAACGCCAGTCACAATCTCAATGAAATCTCAGAGAAACCCAACATACTCTTCGATCTATTCATCACTTTCCTCAGAAACAATAATGCAGCCAACCAAAACTCAATCCTAAGTCTAATCAAAGGTACTCTTCCGAGACAATTACCCTTTCTTCCGCACCCTTCAGCCCCGCCTTAAAAGCTCCCCACCCCCACCTCACCCCAAGCCACCCCCACTCTTCCCAACCCCCTCCTAACCCGCACGCGCCTGCCCTCCTCTCTGCCCACACTTCTCTCCCCGCCACCAATCGCACACCATCAGCTATACTACACACACCGCAGCGCCAGGTAAGCGTCCTTTCACTTTATGTTAACCTTTTCCTATCTCCATTTTTTGTTTTTACCGACTTTCTCCATTTAAACAGGTCCAATTTGGTTTCCGCTAAGAACTGAGAATCAATATATCCACGCGCAGTTTCCACCTTCTTCTCAACCAGAAATTCAAAAATAACTTCACGTCCAACAATCAACAACGCAACCGATCAACACAGCTTTAATACACCAAATGCCTAATTTCTCCACTTAAGTGATCAGTGTCAAGCCGACTAGACATTAAAAGAGTATCACTCTTTACTCTCCAGACTTTGTACATACTTGTATATATGTTTATATGTGTTATTTTACATTGATTCTTTAGTACGAGGACTACTGACATCCACGAGGTTATATTTTTACAACTCTAAGCACCCCATTTGTACTTTGTTCCAAACTTGTTTGTATATATATTATTATTTACTACTCACCTGTACCATACTAACATTTCTCATCTCATTACAACACTTCACTTTATAAATTATAAATCCATACGATTATTACAGTTAAAAATAACATATTTTAGGATTCGACAAAAACTTATGTATGCTTTAATATGGCTGATGATGACCCCTAGGTGGGTCGAAACTAGTTCCATGTAATTTATAACATTGTAAATACATATTAGTACTGAATAGGTGGAAACCTTTACTGTGTTACTATTCATATGGGTCTGGTTAGACACCTTCATCTGTAATCACGTGCCCTAGGAACGCTACCTCGGTTCGTACGAATTCACACTTATCTGGCTGGGTTCTCTCAGCCTTCGAAATACATCTTTTAACTTCGCATTGTGCTCCTGGATTGAGCTACCGTACACAATGACTTCATCCAGGTAGCACAGACATTTGATACTTGTTAGTCCTGTAAGTACAGTGTTCATCAGCCTTGTAAACATGATATTGTTAAGTAATAGTATACCACATTTTATTTTGTATTAATTATTTAACAATTTCAAATCCATTTTACAAGATATAGCTTTTAACAGTATTCATAAGCCATTCCCAATCAGGTACCTGATCTATTCATAAGGTAAAAAATGGCTGATTATGCCTACTATTGATAGGCAAAGCATATATCATCCAATGTATTAATTTTATGCTAATATTTTTATAAGAACAAAGTCTCCTAACTTTTAAGATTGTATTGTATTGAATAGGTTGGAAAACAATATAAACTTTCTAGTGTTGCTTGATACAAATACTTTCAGTACGGACCCAAAAATGAATTTTATCACATGTAATATCAAAGCCAACACAAACATTAAAATGAATAAGTATTTGAACCTTAGAGTAGAGATTAGTAAAATCTCAAAAGACATAACATTTCTCAAGGACTGCCTGTTCCTCAAACCACAACAAAGGAAAAACATTCCATACCAAAAGTCAAACGGCACTCAAAATAAAGTAAAGAACGTATGGCTGAGAAATGAAATTAAACAAATATACAAGAAAAAAATCATTCCTAAATTTGCATATATACCGGACGCATTTGACCATCTCACAATATTCATGGAGTTATTTTCTTAGGTATACCGATTATAAACTGACTACTATATTAGATAGAAAACAAAAGACACGAAACCACAAGCTAACTTGTTTACAAAAAGCCGAACCCAAAGCCCTCAATCAGAACAGGAACACTAGGCTTTCTTCCCCTTCGTTGATGAACATTCCCACTACAATTAACTTAGTTTTCTCAGATAGTGAAATGGATCTCCTCAATAAAGACATAAAATATAACTGGCCTAATCCACAAAAGATCGAAGATGTAATCACCACCATCGCTGAGACCGAATCTAATATTAACAGATTCCCTTAGAGAAACAAAATGATGTAAAATACGAAATAAAAAAAAGAGAATACCTACACTCGTCAATGATATATTCACTAACAATAATTCTAACTTTTCAAAATAAAACCTAAAACTAAAATTAACAACAATAATGTCATAGTAACTAAGGCTGATGAGGGCAATACAACAGTTTTAATGAATAAACACAAGACCTCATAAAAAACAGAAGATTTTTTCTCTGATAAAACCTACACAGTAATCAAGAAAGATCCCATAGTAAAAACACAATGCAATCTAAAAACACTCCTTAAAAATTAAATATTCCTACTAAATGAATAAGACTATCAAAAAAATAATCACTATGAATCCGAAACTACCACAGCAAGTCATTACCTAAAATACACAAGAAGGATACCCCCATCAGACCAATAATCAATAGCAGAAACAGTCCCACTTATGAAACTTCTCAATTCCTCCACAAGTTCTTAAAAAAAAAAAAAAAAAAAAATTAAATTTCACAGTGCAAATCCCATCATAAATTCTATCAAACTTTGCAAAACTTTAAACAAATTCTATTTACAACCAAATTACGTTTTATGTTCGCTTGACATCACGAATATGTACTCAAATATACCCATAATGAAACTATCACCATAATAAAAAATAAAAAAATATAAAAAAACAAGCTTTCCAAACATACCACATTAAGTAAAATTGAAATAGATGAATTCATAAAGTTACTAAGTTTTGTTTTACACAATAATTACTTTACTTTCAGCAACAAAATATATAAACAAGAAGGCTTAGCTATGGGAGATCCAATCTCCGGCATTTTAGCGGACATCTGCTTGGACAATCTAGAATACAACAAAATAGTAAAAAACATCAACGGACTCAGTTTATGGCTCCGTTATGTCAACTATACATTAGCAATTATCGATAAACAACTTCATAATAGTGATAACATCCTAACATTCCTAAACAATGTGGACGATAATATAAAGTTCACAGAGGAAAACTAAAACAATAGTTCAATTTTCTAGACGTCAAAATCACGCGAGTTGTAGACAAATTTGATTTCCAAATTTACCGCAAGCCTTCATTTACTCCAATAACTATAAAAAAACTAATCTTTGCACCTGAATTCCCATTAAAAAAGCCACTTATTACAGTTCAGTATACAGGGCATTAAAAATCCCTCTTTCACCGAATAATCTAAATATGAATTAGATTTCATAAAAGAAACAGCCCGATTCAACGGGTTCAATCCAGATGTGATCAACAAAATCATTAATAAAGTTAGACTAAAATCAACCACAAACCGTTGTCCTGTTAAGCCCAACAAACCAAAATTCGCGAATTTCACATTTACCAACCCAAAAATCCATCAAATTACCAATCCTTTAAAGAAACACGACGTAAAAATCGCTTACACAATGCAGAATACAAATCAAAATTTATTTCTTAATCACAACTCATTCAATTCAAGTAACAGCAAATAATCAAGCTCAAGTATATGTAGACTCAGATGCTCAGTATGTAATATTTCGTATGTTGGTCAAACTGGCCCCTGTTTCTCAACTAGATATGCTGAACATTATAACGCCCCAAAACATAATAAGTTCTCTGAGATGAGTAACCACATGAAGGAAACAGGTCACAAATTTACTACAATAGATCAGGATCTACAAATCTTAAAAAGAATTGAAGAAGATAATCTCATGATGGAATATGAAAACTTATACATCTTCGTAGATCAACAATTCAACGAAGACAAAAACTTAAATGATGTAATAGATAACAAAAGTCCTCTTTATGAACAGATTCGAATTCTATTAAAAAACCCATTCCTTCTGAATAGTAATGTTTATAAAATATTTAACACCAAATCAGTAAACATTCCCACCAATCCAACACACACACAACCCCCCCCCCCCCTCTCCCGCTGCCGACAACTCCTCCTCACGCGCAGCGAATAGGCCCTTAGCCACGCCTTCTCAAGCTCGACCCCCTCCACCAAGACTTCACTAATACAACACGCGAAGTAAAAGCTCGGCGACTGCCAGTTGCTCTGAAGCCCTCAACATAAGGTAACATCTCAGCGGTCAAAGGGGTAAGTGTCAGCACTTTCCATTTCACTTCCACTATTCAGCCCCTTAATTGCAATTATGGTCTTTCATTAAATTCAAAATAACATTTTAATTACAGAATTTCATCACACACTTGGCTACCCACCGATTGACAACAACGTTCCCTTTTGACTAGTACGCTCACCTCAACACATTCAACAGTAAAAGCTACACCTATCACAAACTCTTCCCACAAATAGTACTTCAAAGAAGATGATGGCTTAATGACGTCTACACAGACTTATATAGCCTACAGCACCAGCATTTCAACTAATATTATCATCTTAAAAAGAACCAGGCCATATGTAAAATCTTCAAAAAATTTTAAGCATATAAATAGAAACTTTAAGAACCAACGACCACTACCATTGCTCAACTTTCAAGTTTTTAACAACATGCCCTTTGACAATCAAATGGAATGTGCTTTCTGATTTTTATCTTTATTATAATATCTTTTAATATCAGTGTTGTAATCCTCAAATGATTGTCAAGCTTTTAGACTCAAATATTGACACAATATTGTTAAGCAATAGTATACCACATTTTATTTTGTATTAGTTGTTTAACAATCTCTGATCCGTTTTACAAGATACAGTTTTTAACAGTATTCATAAGTCATTCCCAATCAGGTACCTGATCTATTCATAAGGTAAAAAATGGCTGATGATGCCTACTATTGATAGGCGAAACATGTATCATCCAATGTATTAATTTTATGCTAATATTTGGATAAGGACAAAGTCCTAACTTTTAAGATTGTATTGTATTGAATAGGTGGGAAAACAATATAAACATTCTAGTGTTATTTAATATAAGTGGTATGTTCCGAGCTGTCAGTGGAGAGATGGTGTGGGAGAACATCAGTAGACGAATAAGTTTGAGTGGTGTCTTTAAAAGTAGGAAAGATCACAGTATGAAGAGAGAGAGTTGGAATTCAAGAGAAAAAATTGGGGCAAACATTAGTTTGTAGGAAGGGGAGTTAGCGATTGGAATAACTTACCAAGGGGGATGTTCAATAAATTTCCAGTTTCTCTGCATTCATTTAAGAAAAGGCTGGGAAAACAATAGATAGGGAATCTGCCACCTGGGTGACTGCCCTAAATGCAGATCAGTAGTGATTGATTTACTGAATTGCTTTAAACCCATCCCAGAGTTTGTTTACATTTTTATTTACCGTTTTCCACCGATCGTAGTTATTTTTTAGAAACTGCCTCATGCCTGCTTTATCAGCCATATGGTACTTCCCAATGGTCCTACTTTTACGACCTTCCTTTCTATCACATTTATTTTTAGCTACGACAAAAACAGCTTCATGATCACTAATACCATCTATTACTTCGGTTTCTCTATAGAACTCATCTGTTTTTACCAGCACCACATTCAGGATATTTTTCCCTCTACTTGGTTCCATCACTTTCTGAATCAGCTGTCATTCCCATATTAACTTATTTGCCATTTGTTGGTCATTCTTCCTGTTGATCGCATTTCCTTCCCAATTGACATGTGGTAAATTCAGATCTCCCGCTGCAATCACATTCCTTTCCATGTCGTTTCCCACATAGCTGATTATCTTATCAAATAATTCTGAATCCGTGTCAGCGTTACCCTTTTCCGGTCTGTACACTCCAAAGATATCGAGTTGCCTATTATCTTTAGAAATGAACCTTACACCTAGAATTTCATGTGTGTCATCTTCAACTTTTTTGTAGCTTACAAATTCTTCTTTCACCAGAGTGAATACTCCCCCTCCCACCATTCCTATCCTATCTCTACGATACACACTCCAGTTCCGTGAGATAATTTCTGCACCCATTATATAATTTCTCAGTCATGATTCAACTCCTATTACAATATCTGGTAAATTTATATCTATTAAATTACTTAATTCTATTTTCTTTACAATACTTCTACAGTTCAACACTAACATTTTTATGTCATCCCTGCTTGATTTCCAGTTCCCTGTTCCCTTATCACCGCTCCCTAGGCCACCCCGTTTCCTTGAATATACCTCCCTATTACCCTTCCAAACAAATTTTCTAACCTATACCTACCACTGCAGTTTAAGTGAAGGCCATCTGAGTGCAGATCCCTATCTCCTACCCACCCATTAGGATCTAGAAATTGCACTCCCAGTTTCCCACATACCCACTCCTTAGTCTCATTTAAAACCCCATTCACCCCCCAGTCAGTATCCCTCCTACACAGTATTCCACTGATAACCATCTCCGCTTCCTTAAACTTTATCCGTGCTGCAATTACCAGATCCCACACATCTCCAACTATGTTGGTATTTATATCAGCTTGCTTTACGTTGTTGGTACCAACGTGAAACACTACCACCTTCTCCTTCCCCTCCTCCCTCTCTTCTACTTTCCTCAACATCTGCCTCAACCTAATTCCCGGATAACACTCTACCGTGGTTTCCTTTCCTCCACACACCTTCCCCACGTGTCTAATGATGGAATCCCCCATGACCAGAGCCTCAACCCTACCCACCTCAATTGATCCCATCCTCTCCTGGTCAGCCCTATCCTTCCTGATAGCTGCAGAAGCTACTTCTTCCTCCCTTTTCTGCTTCCCATGACCCTGTCCCACTTGTCTTTTCCTATCCTCTACTCTACATTTCCCTTTCCTACCTTTTCCCTTCCTCCTACTTCCTGACATCTCAGCAACAGTTCTCTGTTCCTCATCTTCCCTCTGCTGTTCTTCCTGGAGTGACTTGTACTGATTTTGCACAGACACCTGTCCTGAATTCTGATCCTGAATGGAGCCGTTAGCCTGCAATCTCCTTCCCCTTAGGACATTAGAACACCTGTCTTCTACAACTCCCCCCTTTCCTTTCCCTCCCTCTTGTACACCTACCTGTACATTGTTCAAGGGAGTCCTATCTTCCTTCCTGTCTTCTCTGAGAATCCTAATTATCTCCCTCAAAGTCTCAAACTCCTCTCTCATACTCCTCAATGCCTCGCCACACCCACAGTTCCTGCACTTGCACTCCTTAGTCATTCTTTACGGAAGATATGAATTGAAAAGGAAAAATAAAATAACTTATTTGCAAAAAGTAAGGGAACGCAGGGATATATTGTCTGGGATAGTACTCAAAGGTCACACGACAATAAGGTAATTAATATAAGACTACACTACAATACTACTTAGTCGTACTCAATTTTTATCCTACAACACCCTAACAGGATATCCATAACTCACATATGCTTTCAATTTGCTGTGTTAATCTGTAATCATTCCTGCTATTAATAATTAATTCTCCATAGCTATCATATTACACTCAATATATACGGTCACTTTTTCCAATGGAGATATATTGATTCTCATATAACTTAACCCTGTAAGCTAAATGCTGAAATTGTAGTTCACTGAATCACGTGACATCCTAAGTACACCACCAAAAACAATAATGTCATGATATACTGATATCCTAATTTAATTAAGAACTATAATTTGGTAAACATAGCTTGTCATTCTCTGGCTTATGACGATTCTGTAGCCCTATGAGCTACAACTGCTTCACTTCTACATAAGTTTTGATATGTACAGGTTCGTATCAACTCCTCCAGTAGTTTAAAATAGTCTATCAATATTGTTCTTATCGGTTTGCTAATAAATCTGGCTATTTTAAAATATATAACACTGGGATTACTATAGTTCCAGTACGAATTCTGCCTTAATTTTTATGTGAATTCAAATAATAATTTGGTTTTCTGTTGTCTTCGTGTTTCTTAATTTTTTCTTCTTGAAATAATTCTCGTCCTCTATTTATTTGACGATCTTTGATTCCAATAGCATTCAACGTTAGGGTCCTTGTCTGACCACTTGCCTCGCTTATTTAATCTTAAACTTATTTTCAGCTGGACTACTGTTCTTTTGTGTTGAATATATAAAATTTTGCTATATCTTCTTCTCTCAACAGTTATTTTCAGTATCTTCTATTTTCAGTATCTTCTAATGGTATCTGGCTAATTTCTTTATGACTCTACACAGCTGACTTCGTCTACCAATCGGTCGTCTACCAATCGGTCTCATGCGGTCTCATGGCATTTTGGTTATGTAATAATATATTACATTTTATCTTGTTTCTTTTAAACAATCCACTTCCCATCTCAATGTTCTTTTCTTCCACAGCCTTCATGATTATGCTCTCTTTCCCCGATTTCAGCCCCCTGTGAACTTCTGAATCATAGTTCGTTTTACATAATTCTATCTTGCGTGGGCTATACATCTACTTTAATACCATTTTATAACGTGCCAGAAAATGCAATGGGCACATTCAGTGCTGACAATGACCGATCGAAGGAAACGTCGCTGCACAGGCGGCTAAGTAGATGACTTACAAATCAGTCAGTGGTTAGATGAAAGTAATGATAGTATTATTAGCGGTGATAGTAACGATAGTGAACAGGATATACTTACACACTGAATACACCAAACTGAATCTGAAGAAGGTACAAGCATTAAGGAAGATATCCCGCACGAATGTCCAGCGACAAATTACGATGCAGGTACTGGCAGCAATAATTCCAGATGGTTCACTGCCAAGGACAATTTCAAGTGGCTGAGGGATCATCCACGTACTAATGTGCGTACAAGAGACCATAATATTATCATGCACTTTCCTGGCCCTAAGGGAATTGCTCGTACTTTGAAAACGGAAGCAATATAAAGGGTAGCAATAGGTAGGTTTTATAGGTAGCAGTATAATACAAATGATAACCACAGTGACAAATATTTATGTAGGTGAATTAAGAGAGAAGGTTGAACGTGATTGTGATGCAAAATTTACCGATGCTGCAGAAATGCGTACTTTGATAGAGCGCTAAAATTCCCTAAAATGCTCACAGAAACTCTAAGAAGGTTTTTAACCTGATATTGTTTTCATTTATTTATCATGCAAATATGTTCTAATGTAGGCATTTGGGTGTATATATAAATACATTTAAAAGCTGTAATTTTTTAATTTCTGTTTCCATGGTAGATTTCCCTTAGTGTGAGATGTAATCAAATTTTTCTTCAAGAGTTTTTATTTCCTCTTCTAAACACAAGCAAAACCTACATATGGTCTTCAAATTTGGCTTAGAATATTTGTATATACTACTATTTAAGGTACTATTACCAAAGAAATCAAGAAATAGCGCGTACGAGTCATTCAGATTGAATTTTAGTTTGGGCTACATATGTAGGTCGCGCGAGTAATGCTGCGTCTATTACAAGCGAGAGTGTCCAAGGGTTGAGATAATTTTAAGACAAAAAGATTTCACGTGTAATGTGCCTTTACAAACAAGATATGTCACATGCTAAAGACTCAAAAACCTCAGTTTTTTAAGACTTTTGTATGATTAGGACAAGATGTTCTTACCAGTGTGTTGTTAATAGTGTGTCTCTGTGAAATCTGTACTTTGTGTGTACTGTATTTTAATCTTGAACTCTGAACACGGCTGAAGATGTTTTCAAAAGAAAATGAAACGTGTACTTTTTAAAAATAGATTAAGGTTCTTTTAATGTAAGAATAATCAAAGATTATTAAAGTGGTGGAAAGGTGGAATTTTTTAACTTGTTGAGTTCTTACATACTAAAATTTCACCATGGACCAGTATCAAGTTTATAACATGCAATATCTTGAAAAGGTCAGTATTCCTCTGATTATAACATGTCTTTTTCTAAAAAAATACTGTACCCCACTCAACATTTCGCCGAGTAATAGAGGCGAGCTTCGTAGTCACAATTGAAAGTCGCTGCTCCACTTCCCTGCAAAGTGTGTTTGCTCTCTCGCTTCACTGTGATGCATGCTTGCTACGTAAGCTGCCCACATTTATGTCAGGCCACCCCAGCTGCACTGCTTTAGCCTCAACGGGTGTCCAGTTGAGCATCTCTGCTCTAGAGTATTAAATGTGTATCCTTTGTAGCTGATTTGGATAATTTCCGTGCTGATGTCTGCAAAGTCATGTCCTGTATCTGGTTAGTGATTGGCAAATACAGGTGTATAAAGGAGCAAGGATTATCATTGGAATTCTGTATCTTAGGAGGGATGCTGACTGGAGGGTGATTGGGGATTTAAATAAGATTATATGGAGAGTATGTGGGGAAACTGGGAATGAGATTTTTAGATCTTAATAAATGGGTAGGAGGTAGGAATCTACTGAGACGGCCTTACTCGAACCGTGATGGTATCTGTACGTTAGGTGGTTTGTTGAGAAGTGTTATAGGAAGGAACATTCAGGGAAACTGAGTGAACTAAGGAACGGTGATGAAAATATAGAAAGCTTGAGATTAAGTAAGGATGACATCAAGTTGTGTTAGACTCTGGAAGTATTGTAAAGAAAAGAATAGAATTTAGTAATTTACTTGATATTTGTCATAGGAATTGAATCATGGCTGAGAAGTCATATTATGGATACAGAAGTTTTCCCATGGAAGTGAAGTGTATATTGTAGAGACACTATAGGAATGGTAGGAGGGTGAGTACTCATATTGGTGAAAGAATAAATTTTAGGCTATGCAGAAGTTAAGGATGAGAAACGTGAAATTTAAGGTGTTTAGGTGTGGCTCATCTCCAAAGATAATAGGCTACTTGATGTTCTTGGGGTGTTCAGACCACGACAGGGTGACGCTGATGCAGAATTATTGGTAAGATAATCAGCTGTTTGGGGAACGACACAGAGAGGAACGTTATTGTAATGGGTGACCTCAATTTACAAAATGTTAACTGGAAAGGTAATGTGAATGACAGAAAGCATGACTACTTACAAATGGTAAATGGTTAAGTTAATCTGGGAAGGTCAGCTGAATGAGAAAGTGATGGAACCATCTAGAAAGAAAAATATTCTATATGTGGTGCTGATAATACAAGATGAGCTGTACAGAGAAACTGAAGTAGTCGTTAAAATTAAAAAATTGACAGAAAGGAAGTTTGTAAAAGTAGGACTATTTAGTACCATATGGATGATAAAGAAATTAGATTTTCCCTTCCAGAGGTGCACGTGGCCCTGTGGTCCACTCATCCATCATACACAAAAAATGAGTCCCAGGTTAATTTCTGGAACAAAGCCAGCCGAGTGTAGAGTTCACTACTCTACCCCACCAAGTGCTGAGGTTACAGATAGTGGAAGCCTTCACCTTCTACCCTTCCCAAGGCTTTCATGGCCTGTATGCAGATGACTTTGCTTTTATTTATATGGTTGATAAGAGAAGCATGAGGGAACTTTTGAAACATAGTTATGATTGGTGTGCATATAGGATGGGTTTAGAGTAATGGTTGAGGAATGTGAAAACAGTTATATAGCTGAGGATAACGTGGCAAATATAATTGGCAGTCACATGAATTTCAGGGAAAAATGGATGGGTGTGTGTGTAGGTATTTTAACCCTTTCAGTCCTGAATTACCTTCCTGTGTCTGAGGCGGGAAAAAAAAAAAAAAAAAAAAAAAAAAAAAAAATTGCTGCTTAGCAGACCCCTTGGGATTCTTTTAAGCCATATTAGAACAAAAAACATTAATCAATCAATCAATCAATACTGATCTGCATTTAGGGCAGTAACCCAGGTGGCAGATTCCCCTATGTGTTGTTTTCTCAGGCTTTTTCTAAATGATTTCAAAGAAATTGGGAAATTTATTGAACATCTCCCTTGGTAAGTTATTCCAATCCCTAACACCCTTCCTATAAATGAATATTTGCCTCAGTTTGTCCTCTTGAATTCCAACTTTATCTTCATATTGTGATCTTTCCTACTTTTATAAATGCCACTCAAACTTATTCGTCTACTAATGTCATTCCACGCCATCTCTCCGCTGACAGCTCGGAACATACCACTTACAAGTGATATCACCTTCTCAGATAAAGAAACACAATTGTTCGACCATGGCCTAAAACATAATTGGCCCAACCCACATAAAGTAGAAGATATAATCACCACAATAGCCGAAGCTGAAGCAAACATAAATAAACAAATTCCAACATTCAGTCGCTTAAGTGCGGCCAGTATCCAGTATACGGGAGATAGTAGGTTCGAACCCCACTGTCGGCAGCCCTGAAAATGGTTTTCCGTGGTTTTCCATTTTCACACCAGGCAAATGCTGGGCCTGCACCTTAGTTAAGGCCACGGCCGCTTCCTTCCCACTCCAAGCCTTTCCCTGTCCCATCGTCGCCATAAGACCTCTCTGTGTCGGTGTGACGTAAAAGCAACTAGCAAAAAAAAAAAAAAAAAAAAAAAAAAAAAAATTCCAACAGACAAACAGAACAATGTAAAATACGAAACTAAAAAGAAATTACCTGCCCTTGTAAAAGAAATTTCTAACAAAAATAACTCTACCTCACAAAAACGATTACATCCGTAAAAGAGAGGTGTTCTTCTCTAATGAAACTTGCACAACAATCCCAAAGGATCCTACTACAAAAACTCAGAGTAACCTAAAAACACTTTTAACCCTGGAATGGTATGATGCTTAAAACTTACATCATTGGTATGATGTCGTATTTTTTACGATCTTGAGAAAAAACACTTATTTTGGTAAAATGGAAATGAAAAATCAAAACTTATATAACATATTTTAATTTTACACACTTTTAAAAGATGAAAATACATTGAATATAAAAGAAAATTTTATTGAGGAACAATGTCAAGCATTGTCTAGTCGTCGACGTCACCTAGCAGTTAAGTCCGTCTGAAAAGTTGAAAAAAAAATTGAAATTAGTATATTTAATTTTAAAAAATAAATTGCATGTTTAAACAGAGGGCTAAATGATCAAAAAGTTTTGGTAATAGCTCAAAATAAATCTTACTTGCAATGATATGATGTCTTGATGATGCTGCAGTTGATTCAGGCGCTGCAGATTTTGCAGATATCACCGCGGTGCTCCGCGCAGAACGCAGTGTCGCACTTGCTGCAGTAGTTGGCTGTCATTCTTCGCTTTTCAGCTGGGCACAGTTTACAAGTTGTTCTCTTCTTATCCATCCTAGGAAGAGCTGGATCTGCTGCTTCTTTTCGGCCAAGAACACTGAAGACCATACTTCTTAGCTCCCTCGGAAGATTTCTGATAGTCAAGCGCTGTTCTAGCCATGGAAAAACCAACTGTTGATACAACTGATTCAAATAAGCTGAGCTTGTCATGGTTTGTTCTTTTCTAGAACTCAAGACCCTGTTCAAAATAATAAGTGAGTTAACTCCTCCGATGTCGGTCAAGTCATAAAAATTCAGAGTGGCCATCTTTTTGTTTTCCTTGCACTAGATCTGACTGAAACCATTTGGTCAAGAGTATCTACTCCTCCTTTGGTCTGGTTGTAATGGTCAATCATAACTGCTTTGCCATCTTGATTCACTCCCTTGTCTTGGTGCATTGTGGAAATAAGGCAAACTACCTTGTTCTTCTTAGCCTTGTGCGATAGAAGTGTTGTCGTGTTGCTGAACAGGTATTTTGCATCACCAATGTCCCTGTTCTTCGTTGATCTCATACTCAAAGGTATTTCTGGTTTGTTTAGGCGGATCGTTCCTAAAAGTGTCAGCTTGTAAGGAGCCTTGAGCAATTCATCAGCCAACGGAACGGTTGTGAACCAGTTATCCATTGTTATGTTGCGGTTCGATCCATGAAATGGAGCCGTTAACTTTTTCACATAGTAGTGGGAAAGAGGGCCTTCGACAGTTGTGTTTTGTTTCCCTAAGTATGGCTCAGCAACTAACATATACTTAGAACCAGCATCACAAACCATAACAATTTTTAGCCCATATTTAGCTGGCTTTTTAGGCATATACATTTTGAATGGACATCTGCCTCTAAATGCAAGCAGCTGTTCATCAATGGTGAGATACGGGCCAGCCTCGTAGTTGTCTATGCATGATTTCATGAAAGCTTCCCAAAGGTCCCTTATAGGTGCGAAGCGATCCGTCGCTACTCTCTCAGCTCGGGTAGTTTTGTCATCGAATCTGAGACAATCTAATAAAAACTGGAATCGCTTTTCACTAAAGCAAACTCTGTAAACATTACCACTTACAGAAGGATCAAACATTATTGCTGTATTTAGGCTATTGTCCTTGTGGAGAGCAGAGAATATTAGAATTCCCAAGAGTGCCTTTATCTCTGTGGGAGAGGTTTGACTGTTTGAAAACTGGATTGTTTTGTAGTTGGCTTGCTTTCTCACTATTTCTTTATTTGTATGAATAACGATTGAGTTCACCATAGTGTCAGTAAAGAACAACTGAAACGCATCTAAAGGGGTTAGAACATCCTTACCGCTGCCTTTAGGCCGTTGTCGGATATTCACAATATTTCTAGGGGTATTTCTTGTACTTACGGTTGGAGGATTTTCAGTCCAGGAATAACCGTTTTTTTCCTTTGATTACTTTTGTCGTTCGTTGTGGAGTCGAGCTTGCAGATCCTGAAGAACCAATAATAATAGTAGTAGTAGCAGCAGCAGCAGTATTACTACTATCAGGTCTTGATTCATCAGATAGAGTTGTAACCGATTTTGTCCCACAACTACCAGAGGGACGAGGGGTGTCAGGAACTTGTGTAGTAGTGCTGTGTGGGCCAACCACTCCTGATGTGTACATTGAATTTTCATTTGATGAATGACCACGACGTTTTCTCTTCAATTGTTCACGAAATTCATCATCTGAGGATTCATCTGAGGTTGAAGGTATATAGTCGTCACTCCCAGAGTATGCTAAAATGTTATTTTCTGACTCACTTCCGCTATCTCCTTCATCTTCATCGGTATCAAAACTATCATCATTTAAAAGTTTGTCAATCTCCGATGGTGACAAAGCCATTTATAAAAAAACTAGTAGTCTAAAAACAGCGTAAAACTCGACAAAAACAAATAAAAAGATATACTTAATATAGCCTATGGTACTAATTTTCAACACACTAAGTCAGCAACAACAACGACGAATATTTGATCTAACAATTAAACTTAAATTGAAACACAACACTATGCAAAATAGTTACACCATCGGTATGATATCGTAACATTCACGAACTGACGCCAAAAGCTCTAAAACAAGAGCTTCCAGCACGACGGTTGCACGTGCACTGACCTTGTGAGTTAAGTGGGAAAAGACATTGGGAGGGCCAGAAAAGTCAGCGCAGAAACCTGTTCTATGCAATCAAATTTGTGTTACGTTTCGTAAAAATTACGACATCATACCATTCCAGGGTTAAAAAACTCTTCATTTTTATTTAATGAACATGAATACCAAAGTCTCATTAACATGAACCCCAAACTACCCACCGTCAGATCATTACCGAAGGTACATAAAAAGGACGTTCCCATTCGACCGATCATAAACAGCCAAAATAGCCCGACATATAAACCTTCACAATACCTCCAAAAAATTCTCAAAAAACATTTCAAATTTCATAACAAACACCCCAAAAATTCAATAGAACTATGTGAAACCCTTAAAAAATTTCAACTTAAAACCTAATCACATAATGTGCTCTTTTGACGTCACTAACATGTATTCAAACATTCCTGCTAAAAAAACTACAGAAATATAAAAAACAATCTTTCCAAACACAGCAATTTAAGCAAAATAGAAATAGAAGAACTCTTAAAAGTACTAAACTTTGTCTTACAAAACAACTATTTCACTTTCAACAATAAAATATACAAACAGGAAGGCCTGGCCATGGGAGACCCTTTATCCGGAATCCTTGCTGAAATTTATATGGATAACATCGAGAACAGCCAAATAATAAAAAACATCAATGGATTAAATCTCTGGCTATGCTGTGTTGATGACACGCTAGTAATAATTGACAAAAATCTCAACAACAGTGAAAACATACTAATTTATTTAAATAATCTAGATAACAGTATCAAATTCACTAAAGAGGACGAGAACCAAAACTCAATTAATTTTCTTGACATCACAATAACAAGAACTTCCAGTAAGTTTGATTTTCAAATTTACAGAAAACCCTCATTCACACCTATAACTATTAAAGTTCCCTACATCCACAAGTACACAAACAGTCCTCATTTTACAGTATGGTGTACAGAGCTCTAAACATTCCCCTTTCAACCACCAATTTAAAAAATGAAATAAATACAATAAAAGAAATAGCCACTTTTAATGGATACAACCCCTCCATCATAGACAAAGTAATTAATAAGGTTAAATTGAAACCATCCACAAACCTCTCCCCAACAAAAAATGAAAAATCAAAGTACGCAACCTTTACATACACTAACCCAATCATACATCAAATAACCAATACCTTAAAAAATCAAGAGATCAAAATAGCTTTCAAAACTCAAAATTCAAACCAAAAAATGTTCTTCAACCACAATACAATAAATTCTGAAAATAATAAATACTCAGGTTCCGGTACCTATAGATTAAAATGTAATGAGTGCCTCAGCTCATACATCGGACAAATGGGTAGAAGCTTCATAACTAGGTACACGGAGCATTTCAATGCTCAGAAACACAATAAACACTCAGCAATGAGCAATCACATGAAAGTAACTGGGCACAACTCTACCACAATTGAACAGGACCTTCAAATTTTAAAAAGACTAAAAAAAGGTAGGCTGATGACCGAATTTGAAAATTTATACATATTTTTGGATCAAAAATTCAATACTAATAAGAATTTCAATGATCCAATAGACAATAGGGCTCTTTATATGATCAAATAGTAACATTATTCAATAAAGTAAACTTTCAGGACAAACATTTTTTTTTAATATTTTCAAAACTGTATCAATAAACACTCCTTCCACGTCAACAAACACATCACACCCCCCCTTCCCCTCCCAACTTACGTAATTCCCCTCCACGTGCCAATCTTAAGCCGTTAAATGCTCCACGCCCCCCGCTTCCCCCACTTCTTACAACTCCCTCCCGTCCACCAATCACAAGCCTACAACCCCGCCCCCTTCAACTCATCCCCCTCCGCCCAGACGGCATACATACAACATAAGGAGTAAAAACGTTAGTGATCACTAGTATCCCGATAACGCTTCACACAACAAGTCAAACGGGCCAACAACGCCATAGAACCAACCAATCACAACAATAATTCAACAGCCCCATCAAACTTCCACAATATCTTCCATAATATAAATTTCCACTATCAATGTTTTGAAAATATATATTGTCATCAGATGAAGAAAACAGCCATTCAACCTTCGCGTCAAAATCATACCAACGTATAGAATAACAGCTCATCATCATCTCTACAAACTTACTTGGATGTCTTAAAATAAATTTAAGCTAACTACAAACTTCGTGTCAACACAATCTCGCTGATCAAATCTATATACAGCCTATGAACTGTTGACCATTAAACCTCACGGGCAAACATACGCTAACGTTAAATAATATTTGCCCAGCAAAATTGGAATGTTTTTCCTTTATATTTTATATTCAATAATGTAATTTATTTCATATTTATTCATTATATATTAGCATGTTATTTTACTTATACTTCAAACATTGACTATGGCTTTAAGCCATCAACTGTCACTCATAATTATGACACCTCTATCTTTATGTGTACTACCTAAGAATCTACTAGTTTTTTAAATATCATTTGAATGTATTGTATATTTTCACTGTAATGTTTTTATATGCTCCACTATGTTTTGGTTATCTGGTATTGCCTACTTCAAGCCATCTTCTTGCTACTGTACCATCAAATGACGTCCTATTCATCAAGTGAATTACACATGATTTTATCATTATATTAGATTTTTAATTATTCACATTTTTACAATAACTGTAAAAATTTTATCTCACCTACAACCATTATCAAACACATTTTAGGATAATTTCAACCTGTTGTCTGTCAAAAATAATAAGGTTTTGATAGTGACTGAAGATGCCTCACAGTAAGAGGTGAAACATGTCTCACATTTTAAAAAATGTTATCACTTAAATGACAACATCTTGTATTGTATTGAATAGGTAGAATAAATATTAAATATTTCCCTATATACACATACCACTTAGTCGAGCAGCTCGTCTTCTTTCTCCCAATTCTTCCCAGCCCAAACTTTGCAACATTTTTGTAATTCCTCTAAAAAACTAGATAAAGTGACCGATATAGGTCGGTCTGTCATGCTAGAGTCGAGGAATGATATTAATACTCATGGTAGTCTATATAGGTTAGGTTCTTTTAAACCTCATGGTAGTCTATATAGGTTAGGTTCTTTTAAAACTGTATTGGGGAATGGTGTTAATGTGCGAGGTACTCAGACTTGGTTAGATTCTTATTAGATCACTAAAATTAATGAACCTGTAGAAACAAGAATATCTATTAGTAGGCCTATTGTGGAAAATATCCAAGATACTAAGAAAGCACCAAGGTTAGTTGAACACTTTAGAGGGTACTATCAAAATGTAAATGGACTTCGAATCAAACTAACTGAACTTAAAGTTTCTTCATGTTTAGCTGACTATGACTTCATGGTATTAACCGAAACAAACTTAAATGACGAAATTAGTGATGTGGAACTCGGACTCGAAACGTTTTCAATTTTCAGATGTGATAGGTCTTCTTTAACAAGTACGAAGGCATCCCATGGGGGTTAATGATCTGTATTAACAAGAGGTTTAAACCTACTCTGATACTGTGCATTAACACAGTTGAACAGTTGTTTGTGTCCCTGACTTTTAACACCACAAAATTAATCATTGGTGCTGTATACATTCCACCCAAGTCTCCTGTCCAAAAATATTTCGAACATTGCAGTGCTGTTGAAAAAATTATGTCAAATCTTGACAACCATTTATTGCTCATTGTTGGGGACTACCATCTCCCACATCTTAATTGGATAGTAAATTAAGAAACATGTAAGTAGGTAACCACACTATGCAGTCCATTTTAGTTATAGACACTTTATCTTATCTCTGTTTAAATCAGTTTAATGCTATCCCAAATTTTCTGAATCACTTTCTTGATTTGGTTTTCAGTAACTCCAGTTCCATTGAAGTAAAATCTAGTAATGAAAGCATTGTCCTCCTCGATAGACACCACCCATCATTAGAGATTTATTTATGTATAAATGAGCGGTACAATTCCTTGCCTGCTGATGGTTTTTATTTTTTGACTTTTTAAATGGTGACTATAATGGACTAAATTATTATCTGTCACAGTTCAGCTGGAAGGAGATGTTTCAAAATGTTTCAATTGATAAAGCAGTAGAAATCTTCTATTCAGTTCTACATTATGGCATGGAACTTTACATCCCTATACGGAATTTTAAGACTCCCAAATTCCCAAAGTGGTTTAATCATAAATTGAAGTCCCTGATTATTGAAAAGAAGAAAGCACACAAGCGATACAAAATATCAGGTCTCAATAGTGATTATCAGCATTTCTCGAAATTAAGAAATGAATGCAAGTCTGAATCTAAATCTTGCTATACAATGTATGTCTCCAACTGTGAACGAAGTATTACTTCCAATCCACAGAAATTCTGGTAATATCTAAGTTCTAAAAGGTCATGTAATAATATTCCTTCAACAATGCATCTTAATGAAGTTACAGCCGATACTGGAGAAAATATTGTCAGTCTTTTTGCTAACCACTTTTCATCCGTTTATTCTTCTTATCAGAATAGTAGTAGTATGTCATATGATTATCCTTTCTCCGTCAATCTATCAGTTATAAACATTAGTAAGGCAGAAATTTACAACAAACTGATATCTCTGGAATTAGAGAAAACTGTCGGACCTGATGGTGTTTCAACATACCTGCTCAAGTACTGCTCATTTATTTTATGTGAAGCACTCTTTTATCTGTTCAACTTATCATTAAACCAAGGCGTTTTTCCATTAGAATGGAAGAAAGGATTTGTTAGTCCAGTTTTCAAAAATGGTGATAAAACTGACATAAAACAATATAGACCAGTTATAATTTCTTCTCATATTTCCAAAATTTTGGACTCATTAGAGGAGACCCGTTAGAGGAGAGATCCTCACTTGGACTATGTGCAAGTAGGGCAGCATCCTGCTTCATGAATTTACCGAGCTCAGAACACTTTAAGCAAGCCTCGGACCTATGGGAGTAATGGAGGCCCACTCCCATTTGACAGGCGAGGGACTCCTTGGAAACAACTTGGCGAACGAAATGGAATTCGATGGGGAGCTATCAATATTAATGGGGCTTATGGAAGAAAGAAGGTAGAACTGGCTGAGTCAGCAAAGAGGATGCATCTGGATGTGCTAGGAGTAAGTGATATTCGGGTAAGGGGAGATAGGGAGGAAGAGATAGGAGATTATAAAGTGTACTTGACGGGTGTTAGAAAGGGAAGGGCAGAGTCTGGGGTAGGGCTCTTTATCAGGAATACCATTGCACGCAACATAGTTTCGGTTAGGCACGTAAATGAGCGAATGATGTGGGTAGATCTGTCAGTGGGAGGAATTAGGACAAGAATTGTGTCCATGTATTCACCATGTGAGGGTGCAGATGAGGATGAAGTTGACAAGTTTTATGAAGCATTGAGTGACATCATGGTCAGGGTCAACAGCAAGGATAGAATAGTACTAATGGGCGATTTCAATGTGAGAGTTGGGAATAGAACTGAAGGATACGAAAGGGTGATTGGTAAATGTGGGGAAGATATGGAAGCTAATGGGAATGGGAAGCGTTTGCTGGACTTCTGTGCTAGTATGGGTTTAGCTGTTACGAATACATTCTTCAAGCATAAGGCTATTCACCGCTACACATGGGAGGCTAGGGGTACCAGATCCATAATAGACTATATCTTAACAGACTTTGATTTCAGGAAATCTTTTAGAAATGTACGAGTTTTTCGGGGGGTTTTCGATGATGCAGACCACTATCTGATCTGTAGGGAACTAAGTATCTCTAGGTCTGGGGTAGAGAAAGTGAAATCTGTCTGCAAACGAATAAGGGTAGAAAATCTCCAGGACGAGGAAATTAGACAGAAGTACATGGATATGATTAGTGAGAAGTTTTGAACAGTAGACAGTAAACAGGTTCAGGATATAGAAAGTGAATGGGTGGCATACAGGGATGCTGTAGTAGAAACAGCAAGGGAATGCTTAGGAACAACTGTGTGTAAGGATGGGAAAAGGCGAACATGTTGGTGGAATGATGAAGTGAGAGCAGCCTGTAAAGGTAAAAAGAAGGCTTATCAGAAATGGCTTCAAACAAGGGCCGAGGCAGACAGGGATTGGTACATAGATGAAAGAAACAGAGCGAAACAAATAGTTGTTGAATCCAAAAAGAAGTCATGGGAAGATTTTGGTAATAACCTGGAAAGGCTAGGTCAAGCAGCAGGGAAACCTTTCTGGACAGTAATAAAGAATCTTAGGAAGGGAGGGAAAAAGGAAATGATCAGTGTTTTGAGTAATTCAGGTGAACTCATAATAGATCCCAGGGAATCACTGGAGAGGTGGAGGGAATATTTTGAACATCTTCTCAATGTAAAAGGAAATCACCATGGTGGTGTTCCAAACAGCCAAGCTCATCGGGAGGAGGAAAAATGTTGGCGAAATTATGCTTGAGGAAGTGGAAAGGATAGTAAATAAACTCCATTGTCATAAGGCAGCAGGAATAGATGAAATTAGACCTGAAATGGTGAAGTATAGTGGTAAGGCAGGGATGAAATGGCTTCATAGAGTAGTAAAATTAGCGTGGAGTGTTGGTAAGGTACCTTCAGATTGGACAAAAGCAGTAATTGCACCTATCTATAAGCAAGGGAACAGGAAGGATTGCAATAACTATCGAGGTATCTCATTGATTAGTATACCAGGCAAAGTATTCACTGGCATCTTGGAAGGAAGGGTGCGATCAGTCGTTGAGAGGAAGTTGGATGAAAACCAGTGTGGTTTCAGACCACAGAGAGGCTGTCAGGATCAGATTTTCAGTATGCGCCAGGTAATTGAAAAATGCTACGAGAGGAATAGGCAGTTGTGTTTATGTTTTGTAGATCTAGTGAAAGCATATGACAGGGTACCGAGGGAAAAGATGTTCGCTATACTGGGGGACTATGGAATTAAAGGTAGATCATTAAAATCAATCAAAGGCATTTATGTTGACAATTGGGCTTCAGTGAGAATTGATGGTAGAATGAGTTCTTGGTTCAGGGTACTTACAGGAGTTAGACAAGGCTGTAATCTTTCACCTTTGCTGTTTGTAGTTTACATGGATCATCTGCTGAAAGGTATAACATGGCAGGGAGGGATTCAGTTAGGTGGAAATGTAGTAAGCAGTTTGACCTATGCTGACGACTTGGTCTTAATGGCAGACTGTGCCGAAAGCCTGCAGTCTAACATCTTGGAACTTGAAAATAGGTGCAATGAGTATGGTATGAAAATTAGCCTCTCGAAGACTAAATTGATGTCAGTAGGTAAGAAATTCAACAGAATTGAATCTCAGATTGGTGATACAAAGCTAGAACAGGTCGATAATTTCAAGTATTTAGGTTGTGTGTTTACCCAGGTTGGTAATATAGTAAGTGAGATTGAATCAAGGTGTAGTAAAGCTAATGCAGTGAGCTCGCAGTTGCGATCAGCAGTATTCTGTAAGAAGGAAGTCAGCTCCCAGACGAAACTACCTTTACATTGGTCTGTTTTCAGACGAACTTTGCTTTACGGGAGCGAAAGCTGGGTGGACTCAGGATATCCTATTCATAAGTTAGAAGTAACAGACATGAAAGTAGCAAGAATGATTGCTGGTACAAACAGGTGGGAACAGTGGCAGGAGGGAACTCAGAATGAGGAGATAAAGGCTAATTTAGGAATGAACTCGATGGATGAAGCTGTACGCATAAACCGGCTTCGGTGGTGGGGTCATGTGAGGCGAATGGAGGAGGATGGGTTACCTAGGAGAATAAGGGACTCTGTTATGGAGGGTAAGAGAAGTAGAGGGAGACAGACGACGATGGTTAGACTCGGTTTCTAACGATTTAAAGATAAGAGGTATAGAACTAAATGAGGCCACAACACTAGTTGCAAATCGAGGATTGTGGCGACGTTTAGTAAATTCTCAGAGGCTTGCAGACTGAACGCTGAAAGGCATGACGGTCTATAATGATAATGTATGTATGTATGTATGTATGTAATAATTCTTGACAAAATCACACCTCTCTTTAGAAACATCATCATTGATGAGTAACATGGATTCTTTTCAGGACGGTCAACCTGTAGCAATCTTCTTTTATTCTATCAGTTCCTCTTGGATGCAATAGAGAACCACTCCCAAGTGGGCTGCATTTATACAGACTTCTCAAAAACTAACAGGCTACGGAATTATTGGGCCTCTCCTCTCATGGTTTGAATCGTATCTTAAAAATCGCCTGCAGATTGTTAAAATAAGGAATCATTTTTCTGCACCTTTTATTGTTACCAGTGGAGTTCCTCAAGGGTCTCACCTTGCGCCCTTACTTTTTACTCTCCATAAATGACATTAAAAATATACTTAAGAATTCTGAATTGCTTTTGTTTGCTGGCGATGCAAAATTTTTTATGCAAATTCATTTCCACTTGATTGTTTAAAACTTCAAGAAGATTTACATCATCTGGAAAAGTATTGCATTCAAAATGGGTTGAAACTTAATCGTGAGAAATGTAAAATAATATCGTTTTTTAAAAAGAAGAAGAAAATACCATTTCAGTACAAATTTAGTAATAACAACCTTCTAACTCCTGTTTCACAAGTTAATGACCTTGGTGTTTTATTCAGTTATAACCTATAGTTTAATGAACATATTGAAAATATTCATAAGAAAGCATTTAAAAGATTGGGTTGCATTACTAGATATTCTAGAGAATTTTCAAACTTAGCTACCTATCGATTGCTGTATGTGTCTATGGTATGCCCTATACTAGAATACTGTACACCTGTTTTGAACCATTCTCATCAGACCTCTATCCATAGATTAGATTCAATACAACATAAATTTCTTCGTTTATATTCATTTAGAGCAGGATTCTCATATGATGTTGGTTATACATCCTTAACTGTCCTTAAATATGTATAGCCTGTCACAACGCCGTGAATTATTGGATACACTCTTCATTTTTAAATTGCTTCATTCCTTGGTGAATTGTCCACAATTCCTTGCAAAAATTTAGGAGGAGTGGAAGTGGCTTAGGAAGAGTGGGGGTGGCTTGGTGGGATGAGGTTGGGAGGAGGGAGAGGGGGAAGGCTTAAAGCGGGGCTGACGGGTGCGGGAGAAAGGGTAATTGTCTCGGAAAAGTACCTTTGATTAAACTTAGGATTGAGTTTTGGTTGGCTGCATTACTGTTTCTGAGGAATCCCATTTATGTGGTTACCCCAATGAAGATCTTTCCTTATATTAACACCTAGATACTTACAATGATCCCCAAAAGGAACTTTCACCCCATCAATGCAGTAATTAAAACTCAGAGGACTTTCCCTATTTGTGAAACTCACAACCTGACTTTTAACCCCGTTTATCAACATACCATTGCCCACCGTCCATCTCACAACATTTTCGAGGTCACTCTGCAGTTGCTCACAATCTTGTAACTTATTTATTACTCTATAGAGAATAACATAATCCGCAAAAAGCCTTACCCCCGATTCCACTCCATTTACTCATATTTATTTATATAAGAAAACAAAGGTCCGATAATACTGTCTTGAGGAATTCCCCTCTTAATTATTACAGGGTCAGATAAAGCTTCACCTACTCTAATTCTCTGAGATCTATTTTCTAGAAATATAGCAACCCATTCAGTCACTATTTTGTCTAGTCCAATTGCACTCATTTTTGCCAGTAGTCTCCTATGATCCACCCTATCAAATGCTTTAGACAGTTCAATCGCGATACAGTCCATTTGACCTCCAGAATCCAAGATATCAGCTATATCTTGCTGGAATCCTACAAGTTGAGCTTCAGTGGAATAACCTTTCCTAAAACCGAACTGCCTTCTATCGAACCAGTTATTAATTTCACAAACATGTCTAATATAATCAGAAAGAATGCCTTCCCAAAGCTTACATACAATGCACGTCAAACGTACTGGCCTGTAATTTTCAGCTTTATGTCTATCACCCTTTCCTTTATACACAGGGCTTAGTATAGCAACTCTCCATTCATCTGGTATAGCTCCTCTGACCAAACAATAATCAAATAAGTACTTCAGATATGGTACTATATCCCAACCCATTGTCTTTAGTTTATCCCCAGAAATCTGATCAATTTCAGCCGCTTTTCTAATTTTCAACTTTTGTATCTCATTGTAAATGTCATTGTTATCATATGTAAATTTTAATACTTCTTGGGCCTTAGTCTCCTCTATCTGGACATTATCCTTGTAACCAACAATCTTTACATACTCCTGACTGAATACTTCTGCCTTTTGAAGATCCTCACATACACACTCTCCTAGTTCATTAATTATTCCTGGAATGTCCTTCTTGGACCTGTTTCTGCCTTAAAATACCTATACATACCCTTCTATTTTTCACTAAAATTTGTATGACTGCCAATTATGCTTGCCATCATGTTATCCTTAGCTGCCTTCTTTGCTAGATTCAATTTTCTAGTAAGTTCCTTCAATTTCTCCTTACTTCCACAGCCATTTCTAACTCTATTTCTTTCCAGTCTGCACCTCCTTCTTAGTCTCTTTATTTCTCTATTATAATAAGGTGGATCTTTACCATTCCTTACCACCCTTAAAGGTACAAACCTGTTTTCGCATTCCTCAACAGTTTCTTTAAACCCATCCCAGAGTCTGTTTACATTTTTATTTACCGTTTTCCACCGATCATAGTTACTTTTTAGAAACTGCCACATGCCTGCTTTATCAGCCATATGGTACTGCCTAATAGTCCTACTTTTAAGACCTTCCTTTCTATAACATTTATTTTTAACTACGACAAAAACAGCTTCATTATCACTAATACCATCTATTACTTCAGTTTCGCTATAGAGCTCATCTGGTTTTATCAGCACCACATCAAGGATATTTTTCCCTCTGTTTGGTTCCATCACTTTCTGAATCAGCTGTCCTTCCCATATTAACTTATTTGCCATTTGTTGGTCATGCTTCCTGTCATTCGCATTTCCTTCCCAATTGACATCTGGCAAATTCAGATCTCCTGCTACAGTCACATTTCTTTCCATGTCGTTTCCCACATAGCCGACTATCCTATCAAGTAATTCCAAATCCGCGTCAGTGCTACCCTTTCCCGGTCTGTACACTCCAAAGATATCAAGTTGCCTATTATCTTTAGAAATGAGCCTTACACCTAGAATTTCATGTGTCTCATCTTTAACTTTTTTGTAGCTTACAAATTCTTCTTTCACCAGAATGAATACTCCCCCTCCCACCATTCCTATCCTATCTCTACGATGCACACTCCAGTGCCGTGAGAAAATTTCTACATCTATTATATCATTTCTCAGCCATGATTCAACTCCTATTACAATATCCTGTAAATATATATCTATTAAATTACTTAGTTCTATTCCTTTCTTTACAGTACTTCTACAGTTCAACACTAACAATTTTATGTCATCCCTACTTGATTTCCAGTTCCCTTATCATCGCTCCCTAGGCCACCCCGTTTCCCTGAATGGACCTCCCTATTACCCTTCCAAACGAAGTTCCTAACTTACACGTACCACTGCGGTTTAAGTGAAGGCCATCTGAGTGCAGATCCCTATCTCCTATCCACCCATTAGGATCTAGAAATTTCAATCCCAGTTTCCCACATACCCACTCCATAGTCTTATTTAAATCTCCAATCACCCTCCAGTCAGTATCCCTCCTACACAGTATTCCACTAATAACAATCTCCTCTTTCTTAAACTTCATCCGTGCTGCATTTACCGGATCCCACACATCTCCAACTGTTGGTACTTATATCAGCTTGCCTTACGTTGTTGGTACCGACGTGAAACACTACCACCTTCTCCTACCCCTCCTCCTTCTCTTCTACTTTCCTCAACATCTGCCTCAACCTAATTCCTGAATAACATTCTACCCTGGTTCCCTTTCCTCCACACACCTTCCCCACATGTCTAACGATGGAATCCCCCATGACCAGAGCCTGGAATCCCCCATGACCAGAGCCTCAACCCTACCCACCTCATTTGATCCCCTCCCCTCCTGGTCAGCCCTATCTGTCCTGATAGCTGCAGAAGCTACTTCCTCCTCCCTTTTCTCCTTCCCATGACCCTGTTCCACCTGTCTTTTCCTATCCTCTACTCTTCATTTCCCTTTCCTACCTTTTCCGTTCCTCCTACTTCCACACATTTCAGCAACAGTTCCCTGTCCCTCATCTTCCCTCTGTTGTTCTACCTGGAGTGACTCATACTGATTTCGCACAGACACCTGTCCTGAATTCTGATCCTGAATAGAGCCCTTAGCCTGCAATCTCGTTCTCCTTAGAACATTAGACCACCTGTCTTCTACAACTCCCCCCTTTCCTTCCCCCCCCTCTTGTACACCTACTGTAACCTGTACATTGTTTGAGGGAGTCCTATCTTCCTTCCTGTCTTCTGTGAGAATCCTAATCTCCCTCAAACTCTCCAACTCCTCCCTCATACCACTCAATGCCTCGCCACACCCACAACTCGTACACTCGCGCTCCTTAGCCATTCTTTACGGAAAAGAATGAAAATTAAAATAAAATAACTTATTTGCAAAAAATAAGTGAACGGAGGGTTATGTTGTCTGGGATAGTACTCAAAGATCACACTACAATAAGGTAATTAATATACGACTACACTACAATACTACTTAGTCGTACTCTATTTTTTATCCTACAACCCCTAACAGGATAAAAACTGCTGTTAATTACTGAATATGGAAAGTAATACACAAGAACTACACAATTCCAAACTGCAATTAAGCCTATCCTAATTACAACAACGGAATTTTAGTTAGAGTTTCTACGGATACCTCTACTACACCAGTGCTACACAAATATTTTACAATAATAAAATACACACACTAAATTCTAATAGGGTATTACTCGTATACTACTGTACAGTACACTACAGTAATTTTTAAACTACTTTCAGACGTATCCTAATTACGATACCGGTACCTTATGTCACTACTAAGCACAAACAGAAATGAAATTTGGAAGAACTACTGTACTCAAAGATTACCAACAAAGCTAAATGCTTAGACAAATTATTATTAATACTACGCTCTAATAGATACACACGTAAGATAACACAAATATAGCAGGCAAGATACGGCACTATCTAAATGTACCGTACTGTATCTATACTACAATGTATCTATACTACAATTTTCAGCTGAAGTGTGGTTATATGAACTTTTACCGCTGGTGGATTAGTATTACTTTCCCTACTACGTGGGACAGAGAATAAAAGTGTCCCTAAATGCTGAGAATAAGAGGTTGTCTACTATAATTTCTGCCAAAACCACGCCGGGGGTTTGAAGTGCAATATTATTGGGATATAGGAATTTGATTATTAACTTTTACTCGATGAATAAACGAAGGTGGAAAGTACAAAGTATGCAGGGAACTAAGACTACAAATTATCGGAATAATGAATTAGCTGACTGTGTATTTATTTACACTACTATCGTGCATGTAGCAACAATCGTCAACAATCCAAAAAACTGTTAAGTACCGTAATTATCCAGTGAAATTACCGTGAATTCTCTGTAAATCGATGCTTACAGGCTTATAGTGTTATTTGATGTAATAAATTTTTACCTTCGTGATAGGTTGAATGGATATCTGTACGAAATATCGGAAAAGTAGCGGCGGAAATTACAATGAGTTACAACTCCTTATAATAATCTGCCTTTGTAAGTATAATACCAATGAACCTACAGATATTTAAAAATATTGTTTTAAACCTAAATTCGAAACAAAGTACACCTAGCTAGCCTGCTTAACCTAGAAAACATTAATCTACTGAACGCCAAATGAATTACTTGTTATAAAATTCAAATAAATAACACTACTCCCAATTTCTGCCAACAAGCACTAAACACCAGTATACAAATAGCACTAAATGGAATGCACACACACAAAATTTAAATTATTTCAATAGGTTTTAACTACTTTTTCACTACAATAATGCACGAGCTCTCTCAACAGCCAACCGTTCACAAGCGCATCCAACAATGCAATGCAACAATGCAATATCAGATGGACTATATTGCTATTGACCTATCTGACAGAGTAGATCATGTGAGACTACCGATGAAAATGAGGGCTATTGAATTAGACAAAATTGTGATTAAACAGTTGGCTGAATTTCTAGGAAACATAACTCTGAGAATTTGCATAGGTGATCATGTAGTGAGTAAAAGTTGAGGAATCTGCAAGACAGTATTATTTTCCTTTTCTTTTATTTATTTATATATATATTATGGCCTTCATTGGACCACTGTAGCCAACTTTATACAAATAATTTTTCAGTTTCCTGTTAGCCCAGTACTTCATTCTCTCTGATCTTATATATGAGGCGGTCTGTTCCAAAACTCGTCTTATCCATTTTTTTTTTTTAAATGAGTTAGAGGTAGCATTGCCTTCCTGGTGATGTTTGTGATAGTTCTAACACAAAATTAAGCACCAAAACTCGCCTTTTCCCATAGAAATCTGTCACCAAACTTAGGCTATTGTTCCATAACTCGCCTTATCCACGGCGCTTGTCATTCCAAAACTCGCCATATACAATCAACCAATAGGAATGGATAATTTCAGCACGTGACTCACGCTACAATTTACCCGCGTTTTATGCCAGTCTTTCCACTCTTTGAGTTATTCTTGAACTGTGTTGGTCTTTCATGCAGTTTTGTGCTGTGAATAGTGTATTAAGATGACCGAAAATATTGCTCTTGTTGTGGAAGGTATATAAAACTTGCTAATACAGAACAGTTTCACATTCAGGTCTGCCAAAAGACATTCTTGAATGTATTGCATGTCAGCAAAGATCGAGTTCAGAGGATTGCCAGAAATCACGTCACAACAGGGAAACTTCCAACAGAAAAGAGGGGAGGAGCTAGGATCAAACCAGAGTACACTGAAAAGAGGCACTCCGTGAAACGTTTCATTGAAAGTTTGCAGTGTTGTGAAAGTCACTATTGCCGCGGAAAGTCACCGGTCAGACAGTATCTACCCGGAAATTTAAGCATCGCTAAGCTTTACAAAATGTATAACAACAAATCGCCTGAAGAACTCAGGGTGAAGCGGTGGTTCTTCCGTGAAATTTTTATGCGTTGCTACAACATAGGATTCGGAACACCAGTTACTGACGCTTGCTCAAAGTGCATAGAGCTCAAGGAGAAAATTAAACTTTAAAGTTCGAACGTATCACTGAAGAATGCTTTAATCTTGGAACTTAGAGTACACAAACTAAGGGCTGCAGCTTTTTCAAAAAGCTCCAAGAAGAAAGGGACAGCATGGCAATATTTTCATTTGACTGCCAAAAGAATCTTGTGAATCCAAAAGTTCCAGATCAAATTGCCTATTACAGTCGCCAATTGTATACCTATAATTTTACCATTGTGAGGGGTACCTCACATGCCAAGTTGACAAAGGTGAATGTTTTTACATACACATGGATGGAGCATGAATTCAACAAGAGGTCTAATGAAACGTCATCTGCAGTTTACCATCGATTATCACAAACTGATTTGTCAAACTTCACTACTATACGAATTCGTGCGGATGGCTGCGGAGGACAGAACCGCAAATCTACAATGATTGCAATGTGCTCATATTTCTTGACACACACAGCTCCGCCTAATATAGAAAGGGTTGAATTGGTCTTTCCTATGACAGGCCACTCATATCTGCCCTCTGACAGGGTATTTGCTCAAGTCTAGAGAGAGAGAGAGAGAAAGAGAGAGAGAGAGAGAAAGAGAGAGAGAGAGAGATACGGAAATGCCCTATAATCTGTAATCCAGCAGAATATGAAGACATCTTTAGCAAACATGCTGAAGTCTTCAAGTTTGGCAGAGACTGCTCCGTGAACAATTGGAAAATGGTTTCTGAAAATATGATGAAAATGTCTGCATCTTGGCACTTTGAATTTTCTTCACTGAAACGATTTGTTATCAGCAAAGACTCACTGGGAAATGTCACCCTTATGGGGAGAACCTCATTACAACTCAGACATCGGTTTACGAAAATCCGTAATGAAAAAGGGAAAACGCCTGCGAGATATACTAATGCCACCTGAATTATTGCCAGGAGTAAACTTGAATCTCGCCAAAGTAAAGGACGTAAAAAGTTTGCTTGAAAAGCATTTTGGAATGGATTGGGATAGGAATGAGTTGATTTCTTTTTATAAGAATTTGTTCACCTCAATTTCTGTAGACGAAAACAATCTTGTTGAAGAAACAGAAGTTCTTTGTGATGGATCTCAAGAGGAGGGAACAGATTTGAGAGTTTGATTTACAACAAAGTGATGTTTTATTGTTCAAGTTAATTCTATTGTGAATGCAGTGTAGCCTATAAAGGAAGAATTCTCTCCAAATTCTATTGATAGGATGTAAATATGATAAATCACACTGCTGTGTTTAATTTATTTGTGAATATCATTATACTGATACCAAAAAGGTGCATGAGTGTACTGGTGAGTTTTATTACAACATTATATTCTCAGTCCTTTCACTTTTCTTGTTTAAAAATAAGTTGTGTGAGGTAATATATTCTGAATTTTTTTGGGTGCTCCAAAACTCGTCTTATCCAAAATACAAATGTAATTTATTGACGTTCTACTAATTATATTTATAATTCTTCAGTAAGACGACCCTATGACATTGGATTTGAACGCGTCGTAATACATTTAAACAAGTGAGACTTCTATTACAAAAATTACAGGTTTTTCGCTTTTCCTGAAAAATCACTTATGATGGATAAGACGAGTTTTGGAACGGACCGCCTCATATATCTTATAAAATGTCACCACTGCTGTTCAACTGTGCCTTGGAATATATAGTGAGGGAATGGTACAAGAGTAACCCAAATAACATCCGGATTGGAAGACCCAAAGACAACATAAGTTTAAATTGCCTAGGATTTGCCGATGATCTTGCTCTCTTGTCCAACAATATTCATTAAACCAGACAACAAGTTATATCACTACAGGAAATAGCACAGAAAATTGGTCTTGGAATATCTTTTGAAAAGACAGTAATCATGTTTACTGACCCACCACTCATAAACAAAATTGCTGTAGGAAACCAAGAAATTAAAATTGTAGATAAATTTAAATATCTGGGAGAAATCATAACATATAACCTCAATGAAAAGCCAGCATGGCATAACAGAATAAATAAACTGAGCAGAGCACAATTTGTCACCAAGGGTACCTACAACAAAAAGGGCCTGTCAGTAGCAACAAAATTGAAATATTACAAAACAATCACTCAACCAGAAATAACATACACAAGTGAAACCATCTTCAAAACGACTAATAGGTACTGCACAAATAGACAAAATACTCAAGATAGACAGAAGAATCATTAGAACGTGCATCAACAAATCATACCAAAAAGAACGACACTGGAGAGTAGCTTCTAATGAAACCGTCTACAAGGAAATAGAACCAGTAATGAGCACAATCAGGAAGAAACGCATTTCATTTTTTGGACATCTAATCAGGACACCAGAGAACAGGATCATCAGGAGAATAGTAGAAAAAATATGGAATAGTAAGTGCAACATTAAGTGGATTACAGAAATCAAGGAAGATATGGATGAACTACAAATTACAGTGGAAGACCTAAGAAACAAAACCGACAAAATCAAGAAACTCACAGACAAGCATACCAGACTGCAAATCAGAATCAACAAACAGACAATAGGAAGGGTGATTTCTGATGAAGAAAGAAGGATAAGATCAGAGAGAATGAAGTACTGGGCTAACAGGAAACTGAATAATTATTTGTATGAAGTTGGCTAGAGTGGTTCAATGAAGTCCATAAAATGTAAATAAATAAATGTATAAATGGTATGAGTAAAGAACTGGAATTACAGATGAGGCGTATTGCAGACGATGCTACACTTTATAGAGTAATAAGTAAGTTGCAAGATTGTGAGGGACTGAAAAGGACCTTGAAAAAGTTGTGAGATGGACAGCGGGTAATGGTATGATGGTAAACAGTGGAAAAGTCAGGTTGTAAGTTTTGTCAAGAGGAAAAGTCATCTCAATTTTAATTACGATGTTGGTGTGATAGTACCTCAGGTTTCATCACTGTAAGGAAAGATCGTCATTGGAGTAATCACATTAATGAGGTAGTAAATAAAGGTTACATTTCACTATGTGGTTATGAGGGTATTCAGGGGTTGTAGTAAGGATGTAAAGGGGAGGGTATATGTGTCACTGGTAAGACTCCAGTTAGAGTATAGTTGCAAAATATGGGACCCTCACCAGGATTACTTGATTTGAAAACTGGAAACAGTCCAGAGGAAAGCAGCACTGTTTGTTCTGGGTGATTTCCAACAAGAGATTAGTGTTACGAAAATGTTGGAAACTTGTGCTGGGAAGACTCGGGAATAACGAGATGAGCTGCTTGACTAAGCAGTATATCGTTGCTGCCGGGACAAAACCTCCTATGTGAAATATTTTAGCTTAGAACTTTGACCGGTAAGGTTCTGTCATCTAAGGTGCAATATTGTGTGAATGTGGTCAAGGCATTCTCGCTCTTCATAATGTATGTGCTGCGGGTCAGTGTATCTCCTAAAATATTATCACATAGGAGGTTTTGTCCCAGCAACGACGATATACCAAGCTGTCAGTGGAGAGATGGTGTGGAATGACTTTAGTAGACAAATATACTTCAACAGAGTTATTTTAAAAAGTATGAACGGTCACAATATGAAGATCAAGTTGAAATTCAAGAGAACAAATGGGGGCAGATATGTTAATAGGTCGGGCTGAATGGCTCAGACGGTTCAGGCGCTGGCCTTCTGACTCAACATGGCAGGTTCGATCCTGGCTCAGCCTGATTGTATTTGAAGGTGCTCAAAGGTGTGTCGGTAGATTTATGGGCACATAAATGAACTGCTGTGGGACTAAATTCTGACACCTCAGTATTTCCGAAAACCATTAAAATAGTTAGTGGGATGTAAAGCCGATAACATTATTATTATTATTATTATTATTATTATTATTATTATTATTATTATTATTATTATTATTATTATTATTATTATTATTATTATTATTTGTTGTTGTTGTTGTTGTTGTTATTAATGGGAAGATGAATTAGGGATTGGAGTAATTTATCAAGGGATAAATTTCCAACTTCTTTGAAATAATGTAAGAAATGCCTAGGTAAACAGTTGATGGTGAATCTGCCACATGGTGACAACCTTAAGTGTAGAGTAGTGGTGATTGATTGATGATGTAAAGTAAAAATGTTCATTATGGTACTATAGGACCTAAAAGATGTCTGCTCATTATGTGCTGTGAACATTATTTTATGATATGTAATAGTATCGTAAGGCATTTAGAATGATTCAGGAAACAAGTGTTAATTATTTACACACTGTTATTTTCTTCTAAAATATTACATTCTCTGAAATGGCATGATGCTAATCTCATTTTTGTCTCTTGAAACAGAATGAATGATTGAATGAATGAAAAGTCTTTTAGCATTTAATACTTCATGAGTCAGATATTTTAAAAAATATTTTGTTTTTCAGGTATTGAAAAGGAGTATGAACAAAAGGTTCTTCCTGATGGGAAAATCAGCATCGATGGATTCCTTTGTGTGTTTGATGTTAGTGCAGTGCCTGGTAGGACAGTTGAGAAACAAGTTGAAATAGTGACTGGAATTTTGAACAATTTAGTTAAAACTAAGAAGCCCGTAATTCTTGTTACTACTAAAAATGATGATGCAAATGAATCTTACGTGAAGGAGGCAGAGAAACTTGTTGGTAGAAAGGAATATAAAGGAGCAATTCTTATGATTGAAACCTCAGCGCATGAAAATATCAATGTAGATTTAGCTTTTATTATTTTAGCTCAGTTAATTGATAGAACCAAAGGCAGAACAAAGATATTACCCTTTATTGAAGCAGCTAGAGCGAGAAAGGAAGTCTTGGAACATGCTACTGAAGCCTACCAGCGGTTAATACGTTCGCAAGTGACAGATTATCGTGCAGTGTGGAGTTACACATCGAAGAAATTAGCTCAACAAGAGGAATTCATCCATTTTGTGGAACTATTTGGTTTGGATTGTTCACAACGAGTTTTTAGGCGGCATGTAAAAAAGTTGAAGGACGAACACTTAGCAAAGCGAGTTCAAGGTTTTATGGATATGCTTCCGGATGTGTTACAAGAAATGGTTCCAGATCTTTCTACTCTAAGGGATAGGTATGTAAACATAATCATTCTAGCTATAAATAGTATATACATTGAAGTATCATTAAGGAATAAAAACCAGAATATATGTATATCTTAATTATTGATGTGATTATACTGTGTAAGTGGGAGTGTTCTGAGAGATAACCTAGTGAACCTAATGATGTCAGAAAGAACATAGAATCTTGGGAACCTGTGCAATACAGTCACACTTCTATAACTTGAATTTTTCATATTGTTGAGGAACTTTCGATTCCTGATGGAATCCTATATTTTGTGCATTACATATTTTGTATTACTTGAATCTTTCTACTTCTTGAAGGATATTTCAAGCCCAGATGTAAAATGTTTTTCATTAACTCTCTCTGTAATGTAGAACATTACACTCATCCATACTTGAGTTATCATTATCCTAATCCATTTCCCTCGTCCGGCTGTCACCGAGTTGGCATGTTTATGGCGCCTTTCCATCTTCTTCTATCCCACCACCATTGTTCCTCCTTAACTGTGTTCCAATCCAGGTTTTCTTCTACTTATATATTATTCTTGATCATTTTCAAACACCTTAGTCTGGGCCTCCATTTGCCTTTCCTCCTCATATCTGGGTTTCCATCATCTATCCTCTTGACATGTCCAAACAATCTAACTTCATCTCTTTCCATTCTATCGAAAAGCTTTTCTGATTTCCTCTCTGACATCCTAATAACTTACTCTGTCTTTTTTATGTTCTTTCCGATAATCCTTTTTTTAAATTTCATTTGACTGGGTTGGATTTTATTTTCCTATATTTTGTCAGTGTCTGGGTTTTTACTTTATATGTCTGTTTTGGGCAGTAGTACATCTTACGTATCACCTTTTTACACTTCATTGGTACCTCCTTCCTCCTCACCAGGTTTCTCACTCTTTAGTAGAATGCATTTCCCTGTTAAATCCTTTTTCTGATCTCCATTTCCAGCTCTGCATTCCGCATCAGTTCACTTCCAAAGTACTTGAAGCTTTCCACAACTTCCAGGTCATGTCCCTTAATTTTTATAATTCTTTCCCTTTCTCCCCTAGTCAGCACTATACTCTTACTGTTTTCCACACTGATTTTGATTCCATAATTATCAATAATCTCACTCAATATGTTGTTGCCCTTGTATTTCCTCGCTGTTTGCTCCCCTCACCACAGTATCATCTGCAGACAGCATTTACCTTCAGCTCACTGTCCCCACATTTTACCTTAGTCTCCTTTCACAATTTCATCGATAACCATTGTGAATAACAGTGGTGACAGCATGCTTTCTTGAGTATCACCTCATAAAACTATACCCTATTTCAAATGACTTGGGAGTAAACAATAACAACTTTGGCCATATGTCCGTTGCAGTACTACGGACATAAAAACATCAGTCAAGAAACCACGAGGTCAATAGTTTGACTCGCCCATAATTAACATGTTATGAATAGAATAAAACCTTCAAACAATCACTGGAATTAAACAAGAAGATATTCTGAAGATTAATGTACTCACCAATTTAATCACTGGAAGAAAGGTAAGTTAGGTACTCAATCCCATTCATACCGTCGTAACTAGTCTGATTCGCTCGAGTTTATTATGATACATTCAGTGGCATCCTCTAATAGCCATTCTCTGCCTCACATTATTTCTTATTCTGTCTTGATGACATGTTGTATACACATTTCTCAATGTTGTGGAGTAACTAATTTGATCCCTTCGAGCAACATCTTTCTTTCTTCCGCAAGGTTTTTGTGTGTTTTGTTACGCACCTCATGGCACTTTATTTGGCTCCATACTTTCAATTAACAATCGTACAGGGGTTATCTTAAGCTCGTTTACTTGATTTCAATACGATATCATCTATGTGATAGCTGCAAGACCACCTAAGACGCTGTAGGATGGCATTAAAAAAGTTTGAACTTCATCCTGTTTGATTTGTCAGGGATTAAGCCTGCCTGGTGATCTTGATCGTTAAGGTGTCAAGTCTATGCGGTCTGACACCGTGGTTAGCCAGTTCAAGTCCCATTGGTCGAAAATACTTTCACCATCAGACTGTTGGCTGGCAGGGTAGGAGAAGTGGTGGGATACAATTTCGAATCACTAGATTGTGTGCCAAAAACCTGGATTTAATTCCAAATCTCTCCGCAGTGTTCATATGGAGTGTGGGCATATGTAGCTGTTGATGGTGATTCATCCATCAGATGGGGATGCAAAGCTTTGAGCAGACCCCTTGGTGTTTTTCAGCATGAGTAGGCTACATGTTGACACATAGTTTCACTCTCTCCCTACCTCATTATCATCATCCCACATCCAGATGGGCAGGATGCCCATGAGTGTCAAATAGACCTGAACCAGGCCAACCAAACATGTCCTCGGGCACTCCGGCACTAAAATCCATCCAAATACTTCATGTTCCCTTTTCTCCATGATTGGTTCAGCAGTTTGTAACTGAATGGTAAGGCGAATTGGGTTCAAGATGAGAGATAATATTAACAAAGCATTTTTCAAATACGTATCTATTTCCTCATGGTATGTCTTCAGTAGAGTTATTTGTAAAACATAGTAACTCTCCTTCCACGAAACCTTTATCATTGCCGATATGAGTAATTATACCCCCCCCCCCCCGAAGGATTATTCAATATCCGATATTCTTAAATGTTTTGTGTGATGATAACATTGAATGCATGTGGATGGAAATTGAGGTTGTGTTAAGTGCAAGCAGTGGTGAAGTTGGAAGTGACAATACTAGTTTTATTGGGCTAATAAGCATGCCAACATGGGTAAAAATATTCTGCATTTTAGTAAAATGGCATCAATCGTGAATTAAAATTGAAGTCTTGTAGTATAAGAAGCTATTACAGCACATGTTATAAAGCAGTGACAATAGTTGAAGGCCTAATTATTTACTTGTCTTATCGTTACTCACGTGGAAGTGTTTTGTGTGATAAAATTCAGTGAACTGTGAATGAAAGTTGAGGTTTTGAAGTAAAAGTTCATGAAGCATTTCACTCTGAACAGTTAACTAAATCCTGTACACAAAAACAGACTGACTACCAACTTCATTAATAAGGCTATCATCATCCTTCTCCCTTCTCCTCTCCCCTTGACCAGCTCCTGGCGGGTCAGGGCATTTATGGCACTTCTCCAACTTCCCCTCTCCTTCCACCATTCCTCTTCCATCACTTTGTCCCAGTCCAGGTTTCTTCTTCTTGCACTCCTGTTTATTGAATCGATCCACCTTATTCTAGGTCTCCCTCTTGCTCTCTTTCCCTCGAACTTCATCTCTATCATGTGTTTTGGTATTCTTTCCTCCTCTGTCCTCTTAAGACATCCAAACTGTCTTAGTTTACTCCTACTAATTCTCTCAATTAGGTTTTCTATTCCAACCTCCTTGCTCACATCTTTGTTTCTCAATCTGTATTTTCTTGCCTTGTCTATCATACTACTTAGGTATTTTATTTCACTGGCCTGAATCCTGCTGTTCTCCCTACCTCTCATTGTCCAGGTCTCAGCCACATAAGTCGATATAGGTGCAGAATACATTTTGTACATTATATCCTTACGCTTACTTGGTACTTCTTATTCCAGACAAGGTTTCTTACACTGTGGTGGAATGCTTTTGGCTTTGACTGCTAATTTTCTCAGTGCCTTTCCCTTATCTTTCTTCTATTGTTATCACCATGGACTTTCTTTTCTCTACATTGATATTTTTACCATACTTTTCAATTTTCTTGTTCAGTGCATCAAGTGTTTCCTGTACTTCTTTGCTGTTTGTTCTCCAGACCACAATAATCAACAGCATCATCATGTCCCACTCCAGTCACCTGGGTGTGGTTAACAAGCCTTCTCCACTCCTTTCTATTCTTCCACTTTTCCTGCTCCATTACTTCTGCCACATCCAATCCAGCTTCTCTGATATCCTTCCAAATCTGATCCATCCACCTTCTTCTCAGTCTTCCAACTGGTCTCTTTCCCTTAACTTCTCTTTCCAATTCCCTTCTTGCTACCCGTTCCTTTCCCATTCTTTTTTACACATCCGAACCATCTCAGTCTTGCTTTCTGTATGTTCTGTACTAACGGTTCTAAATTGAGCTCTTTTCTGATTTTAATATTTTGAATTCTATCTCTTCTTGTCTTTTTAACTGATGTTCTTAAAAATTTCATTTCTACTGCTTGGATCTTACTATCTTGTCTCTTATTAGTTACCAGCGTTTCTAGTCCGTATGTTACAATTGGTATGAAATACTGTTCGTATAATGTTAATATTGTTCTCTCGGGTACGTGGCCATCCCATAAAAGCTCTCTGACCGGATGACAAAATGTTGTACATTTACTTAGTCTGTTATTCATGTCAGGGTTGATTTCATTACTTCCATTAATAATGCTACCCAGATATGTAAACTGTTCTACTTTCTCTAACCGTTCTCCATCTACGTTCACTTGGCTTCTCTTTTTTTCTTTTCCACAGTGCATGACTACAGTTTTCTTTTTACTAATTAGCATTCCAAACTCCTTCAGATTTTCATTCCAAATGTCCAGTCTCCTTCGAACTTCCTTTTCTCCCTTTCTCCAAATCACATCATCATCTGCAAATACCAATGCATTCACTTCATCACTACTGATATTCTGTTTTACATGTTTTATGATTTAATTCATCAATATAATAAACTATAAAGGTGACAGTGCACTCCCTTGCTTGAGACTTTTTTTGTATGAAATGTTTCAGAGTCACTACTCCCCACTTGTACACTGCTTTTTCTCTCATGATACAACATTTTTATCTTGTTAATTCATGATTTTGGTACATTCCTTTTCAGTAGGCATTCCCATACATGTTTTCTCTTAACTGTATCATAAGCTTTTCCCAAATCCAAAAATATGAATATGATTCCCTTGTTCCTTTCCAGATGTTTTTCCATTATCGTTCGCACTGTAAATATCAAGTCTGTTGTTCATCTATTTGGTCTAAAGCCATATCATTCCTCCTCTAACCGTGTTTCTATTATATCCCTCAGCCTTTTGTTTACGACTTTCTCCATTATTTTTAGCCCGTGTGATAATAGGGTTATACTTCTATAATTTTCACATTTCTTCCTATTTCCTTTTTCGAACAGTATGACCACAATATCATCTGCAAATAATATTAACTTCATCTCCCTATTGCCAAATGCTTCCTTTGTTTTACAATTTCATCCATAACCACTAGAAACAAAAAAAAAAAAGCCAACAGCACACTCCCCTTAGTCCAGTTTCATTTCTAAACCATTCGATTTTTGCAAATGGAATCTGTATGCTGTTGACACAGTTTTTGTACGTTGCTCTTTTTGACCATGTTAATAATGCTATATTACTAAATGTTGACCCCTTAACTGAGCCACATGAAACAAAAAATATGAAATATATATCCTCTCTCTCTCTGTGCTAGTTCAGCAGAAAAGAAAAATTCTTCTTCTTCTTCTTCTTCTTCTTCTTCTTCTTCTTCTTCTTTCTGTATTAGCCTTCATGTGGCACTACATTCAGATGCTCAATAATATCTGTAGGTTCAGAGTTATCCCCAAAATGCACATACAAACCAGCGTGCATACCTTTTGTGCTATTCCAGACTCTGCCAAATCTATTTGAATGTCTATAATGTCACTGTCACCTGTGCCATCTTCTGCATCATAGCCACCATTTGGATAGCTAAATTGACTGTCACTATCAGCATCACTGTCTTCTGAATCTAACAACATACTCTCAGTATAATTTTCGGCTAAATCCTTCAATTTGTTTTTGCTTCCAGAAGCACTGTAAGTCGCCATACTGATGACACTGCCCAGTAGATGCAAGAGCAATGTGCTGTAGGTAGGGCATGCAAAGATTCTGAAGGCAATTTCTCCACCCTCATTTGAATTCTGTGATCAGCAAGATGTACATCAAACACTCAATAGATGGCAGAAAGGTTCAGAAAAATTTTTACGCCTATAAGCGGCTCAAGCAACCTACAGTGCTAATTTGAAATGGCTTGACACTTGAGAGCAGTTCACACAACTAGCAGACAGTATGCTATGACGTACATAAACGTTTGATGCGGCTAAGCAGTCAGCAAGAAAGAAACTCTTCATATTAAGTGAATTTCGTAGCACGCCACGAACACCATCATGCAGCAGTAAACTGTGAGCCATTCCTGCATGTGGGTCTGATGTTAGTTAAATGAGCAGTGACTAATGATGCAATGGCACTTCCGCTGTTGAGACTTTGCCCCTTTCAAAAGGTACTTCACCGCCAAAGTAATGATATTCCAGTTGGATAGTTCTCTCCTGCAAAACCATCCTAATGAGGTTTTACTGAATAAACTAACCTTTGAAATCAGCCAAACAATCTGCGCCGTATTTTGAGGTGTATCACATTCATACATCATTTTAGTATTATGTACTGAAATTAAGTTTTTTGAAGTGAAATGTGAATCTGTCAGATTTAGATGACCACATATAACGTTTGCGTGGAAATAACATTACTTTACATATACTTTATACCAAAAGCTAGGCTGTGCAAAATCATTTCTCACATTTTTTGGGTTTTAACTCTCAACTCACTTGAGATACAATTTAGTTCCTTGAGTAGGAAGCTTAAGTAGTCTCCTTTATGCAAGAATAAGCATTCCACATGTTTTAGTAAATTGTATTGTGTGACTAGCCGCATGCCATATCATCTTAACCGTTGTGTAGCCACAAACCACTAACAGCTTAAAATCCTACTTCAGGCTTCTTCGCTACACTCAGCAAGCTTTTCATAACAAGGGCTGATGTGCAAGTTGGGAAATACTGACCTGCTCGATTACTCCTGCTCTGCTCATAACAGTAGTATTACATGCATGGAGAAGAAACGTGTGCTGAAAATTTAAGTTAAAGTGAAAAATAGTTGATTAAAGAAGTGGAAAAAGGTGGGGGGGAAAAAAGGAAGTCATATATTATTTACAGTGTTGTTTACATTGTGTAAACTTGTCTGCGATTGTGAATTGGTGATAATATGAACAAGTGAAAATGAATGAATGAAAATGAAAACCTACAACCTGTTTTCCAGTCTTTGACCGGGTCAGGGATGTAATGAATGAAGCATATATAGGCTGTTAGTACGATGGGGTCGCCACGCCCAAAGTGATATATTAATGACTGATTGATGCTATGAAATGAGAATGGAGAGTGTTGCTGGAATGAAAGATGATAGGGAAAACCGGAGTACCCGGAGAAAAACCTGTCCCGCCTCCGCTTTGTCCAGCACAAATCTCACATGGAGTGACCGGGATTTGAACCACGGTATCCAGCGGTGAGAGGCCGACGCGCTGCCGTCTGAGCCACGGAGGCTCACAATATGAACAAGTATTGTATCAAAATTGCGAAAGCTGTGTTACAACCAAAGTGGGTCAAACTAATGGTTCAGAGTTAAGACAGGCTTAAGGCAGGGAAGTGTGTTGTCTCCCTTACTCTTCATTATCATCATAGATAGAATTCTATACAATATCAAGGAGAAGATGATGGGCGAGCATGTAAAGTCTGTGCTGTTTGCTGATGACATTGTAGTTTGGGGAGATAATGAAGAGGAAGTACAGACACAAGTTGATTTATGGATTGAGGAGATACGAAAGTTTGGAATGAAGATTAGTACTGCGAAAAGCAAGACTTTGATCATGACGAGAGGTAACAGAAAATCCAGGGGAGCGATACAAATAGGAAATGTAGTAGTGAAAAATTTTAAATATTTGGGCAGCATGATGTCACAAGATGGAAATATGGATGGAGAAATTGATTTAAGAATACAACAGTCTGCAAGTTTTTACCAGTGTGTGAGACATTGTGTGGAACAAAGATGTGCCAATGAAGTGCAAGAAGGATTTATACTCATCCTATTATAAACCTATACTGACCTATGCTTCAGCAGCCTGGGCATTGACCAAGCGGAACCAAAGTAAGATACAAGCAGCTGAAATGAGGTTCTTGAGGAGCATACAGGGAAAGACAAGACGAGATAGAATACGAAATGAGGACATAAGGAGAAGCGTGGGAGTGTGTAAACTTCAAGAAGAGATCGATATACCAAAGATAAAATGGTTTGGACACATGATGAGAACACCAGGAGAGAGAATACCAAAGAGAACAGTCATGGATACAGAGACTGCAAAGCAGCCTAGGAGACGGCCTAGAATGAGATGGAGGAGCTCTGTTGTGGACTGTATTGCAAATAGAGGAGTCGATAGCAGTAAAGTACTAGAAGAGGAATGGTGGAAAGATTGAGTAAAGTGGAGGGCTTTGGTACACTACCCTACCCAGAGAGAATCTAGAAAAGGGTATGGATGAAGAAGAAGATGAACAAGTGAGATAAATTATGAATGTAGAAGTCCTTTGTTGGCACTTTAACTGGGAGATAGTTTTTTGTGCTTTAACTTCTCTAGCGACAACTGTTGGACTGAGTCCAGATCACTTGCTTCTATTGTGGTTTGCTAACCTGTCTTGGCAGGACGGGGAGAGGGAGGGTAACCTTTGTGTTCAGTGAGATAGGGGAAGTGCTACTTGGCTGTGGTTTGTCTTGACGTCTGTTAGATTTAATGAATGATAATGACTTTTGACAAAAATAAATGGGTTATTAAGAATTAAAGAGCACCCTGTATGACTTTATTTTTAGTGATAAATTAATAACTTGCGTAGGAGTCTCGAATGGCAACCTGTTGCCTAAATATTTATTTATATATTGGTGACAAATGGTCCCATGGTCCCATAAGCATATGGCCCATGATAGGGACAGTACAGTACATACTTTCGTTAAGGCAACACAATAATTACAATACAGATAGTTTTTATTTATTTGTTTATTTGGTAAACCAAAACAGCGAGAAGCCGAATTACAAAGTTCCGCAATGAAAAATATATTTACAATGGAATAGCACAATGCAAACTTAAAAAAAGTGAAAGAACGTGGAAAAATCGTCTAATGATAAAAGTAGTGGAAGAAAATTAAAAACTAACAAAATAACTGTAGAGACACAACAAGTAACAATAAAACAAATTGCTTTACGTCGCTCCGGCACAGATAAGTTTTATGGCGACGATTGGATGGGAAAGGCCTAGGACTGGGAAGGAAGTGGTGATGGCCTTAACTAAGGCATTTGCCTGGTGTGAAAACGAGAAACTATGGAAAACCATCTTCAGCGCTGCCGACAGTGGGGTTCGAACCTACTATCTCCCGAATGCAAGCTCAAAGTTGAGCGGCCCTAACCGTACGGCCATTCGCCCGGTAAACAATAAAATATAAATGCAAAAGAAAAGGAAGAAAATTAAAGATTGCAAGTAATACGAAGTGAAGAACCTATAGCTAGGCACAGTAAGATAAATGCACATATGACACATAAGTAATGGTATAGTACAGTAAAAAATAAATATTACATTATGTACGATAGAGGGGACAGCGATGAGAAGAGAAAAAAGGAATATGAAAAAAAATGAGCTAGGTTAAGTTAAGGAAGAGGAGGCATACAAAGGAAAAACATCCATGTTCTTGTCAGAAGATAGTTAAAAGAGGGATTGAATGCAGATAAATGAAGCTCTTTGAACAAGAGAGAGGCAGGAATACGAAATACGTAGGGCTGGATTTATCCTGGTTTTGGGAGTTGGGACATGTGGGGAAAAGAAGGATGCAGGTTCAGGAGAACAAAATAAACCGTTAAGTGTTATAGGAATCTAAGGTCGGCTACTTTCCTGCGAGTAGATAATGGACGAAGGTTTAACTTATCCAGTATCTGATTGCTGCTCAAGTTTTGACAATCAGATTCTCTGGCTCTTAACAATGGCACAGAACAATGACTGCACACGGTCAATGTGATTCAAATTAGTGGGTGAAGAGGTAGACCAAATGGGAGTTGCGAATTCAATAATCAGTAGGATGCGAGATAAATAGTGAGTTCAGAGGGCGTGGATATCGGTGATGTCAGAAAATCTATATGAAAATCCACAGCCTGTTTCCAGTCATTCGACCGGGTCAGGAGTGGAATGAGGCCCCCATCTAGCGGCGAGAATAGGAATTGTGCCGGCTGCCAAAGCCTGTCGCACTCCTCTGGGGCAATGATTAATGAATGACAGATGAAATGAAATGATATTGGAGAGTGTTGCTGGAATAAAATATGACGGAGAAAACCGCAGTACCTGGAGGAAAACCTGTCCTGCCTCCGCTTTGTCCAGCGCAAATCTCGCATGGAGTGACTGGGATTTGAACCACAGAACCCAGCTGTGAGAGGCCGGCATGCTGCCGCCTGAGTCACGGAGGCATAGAAAATCTATAACAAACCTAAAAGTGCCATTGCTCATGAGGTTATCTTTTGTATATGGGGGACAAATAACAATTTACTGTCAAACAACATTCCTAAGTCATTTTGTTCTGTTAGAGTTGGGAACGCTCTGAAAGTAACCTCAGCCTTTGTTGGTGGGGTTAACTTCCAATAAGTAACCAAGGAAACCTGACCCTTACAGGTGGCGGATAGAGGGCCCCTAAAATACGTAGGGCCGGTTGAAATACCCAATACAACCCGCGGACCAATCAGGTAGCCCAATTCATGGGGGTTTTAAAATACTGGGACACCCTTTCTCCAGGGGTCATAAATATGGAGGGCCTTACAGCTGAGAAGATGGACTTTGGTATGGTGGAGATGGCGGAAGGGGCAAACCCGTAGCGTCTGTACTCCAGAAGAGCGGCTACAAGGTGGCCTAATTTGAACTTTGCAGAAGGAAATAAAATGCCTTTTGAGAGTGGCAAACCCATCGTACAAACAGCCTATAAGATGAGTGCGAGTGAATCGAGGCCTCGGAAAATGCTAAGGCGTAACCCTGAAGTGACTCGCAGTTCCCGGTGCTCTGGGGGAACTGTGAGAAGTGGGCTACGAGACATCACAAGAATCGGTATCATCAATGTCATGACTTTGAATGGCAAGATAGAAGAATCGATGGACTATATGGAGAAGAAAGGCATAGCAATGATGGGAATAAGTGAGGCAAAATGGAAGGGGAAAGGTCAAAAAGAATTGAAGAAAGGGTATAGATTATATTGGAGTGGAGGAAAGATGGCAACAGATGGTGTTGGTGTTATATTGAGATAAGATTTAGCACAATATGTGGACAAAATTGAGCAGATCAGACCGGATAATTAAAGTTAGACTTGGACTTGAGAGTGGAATCAAGGATTTTACACAGGTTTATGCACCCCATCGGGAATGCAGATGAATGTTTAGAAGAGTTTCTAAAAGTACTGGAAAGTTGTATTGACGACAAAGAGGCTATAATAATGGGAGACATGAATGCACATGTTGGAACAGACAGACAGGGAAAAGAAGAGATAATTGGCCCCTGTAGTTATGGAAACCAAGATGAAGAAGGAAACTTGGTAATAGATTTTTGTAGAACCCAAACCCCATGGCACTACAGCCCTTGAAGGGCCTTGGACTACCAAGTGACCGCTGCTCAGCCCGAAGGCCTGCAGATTGCGAGGTATCGTGTGGTCAGCACGATGAATCCTCTCGGCCTTTATTCTTGGCTTTCTAGACCAGGGCCGCTATCTCACTGTCAGATAGCTCCTCAATTCTAATCACGTAGGCTGAGTGGACCTCAAACCAGCCCTCAGGTATCGAACCCGGGGCCTCCGGGTAAGAGGCAGGAATGCTACCCCTACACCACGGGGTCGGCAGATTTTGTAGAAGGAATGGATTAATTGTTGGTGATATGTGGTTTAGAAAAAAGAACTCGCAAAAAATAACTAGATATGATTGGGGAGATAGAAAGAGAAAGACAATGATTGATCTTATTCTAGTGGAGAAGGAGAAACTTAGACAACTGGAAGATGTGACAGCAATGCCAAGAGCAGATTTCGAAGGAGACCATAAAGTGGTGGCAGCCAGATTAAGACTGGGTAAAATAACGAAGTTAATAGAAAAAAGGAGAAAGAAAAATAAAAGGATGGAAGGTAAAAGAGAAAGAAATAAGGGAAAAGTTTCAAGAGGATCTGAGGAAAGAAATTTCCGAAGATGACTTGAACAGTGTGGAAAAGGAATGGACATGTTTCAGAAATGGATTTGTAAAGTGTGCAGTAAACACATGTGGAAGACTATCAGGGAGGAAAAAGGAAAAGGAGACTCCTTGGTGGAACAGCAGGGTAAAGAAAGCAGTTAAAGAGAAACAGATGGCTTGGAGGAAGTGGATAGGCAGCAATAGTATAGAGAATTGGCAGAAATATGAAGAAGCCAAAAAGGTTGTAAGAAAATAGTACAAGAAGAGAAACAGAAGAGCTGGGAAAGGAAACTTTACAGGAGGATATAAAGGGAAGTAAAAAGGTTTTGTATGGTTTGGTGAAGAATAGTATACGAGTTGGGGAAGATACAAAATATATAAAAAAACTGAAACAGGCCAGATATTGATGCAAAGAGATGACGTACTAAAAAGATGGGAAGAATACTTCTCAGAATTGCTAAATATTAAATACAATCAACTGGTGGATGTGAAGGAGCAAGAAGGAACAATGGGGAAAGAAGAAGAAGAAAAGGAGATATTGATGTTAGAAATGGAGAAAGCCATACAAAAGATGAAGAGCGGTAAAGCAGCAGGAGTGGATCAGGTAACTACGGAAATGATAAAAGCAGTAGGACCAATAGCGCTACAGTGGTTGTATAGATTATTTAGAATAATCTGGAGGAAGAAAGATATCCCAGAAGAGTGGGGAAAGTGTTTAATTATCCCGATATTTAAGAAAGATGATAAAGAGGAATGGAATAACTACAGCGGAATGACCCTTATTGCCCATGTAGCTAAGATATTTGAGAGAGTATTGGAAGGTAGACTGAGGAGGAAGCTAGAAGAAGAAATGGAGGAAGAACAGTATGGTTTTGGGAAAGACAGATCAACGTTTGAGCTGATCTTTACATTAAGACCTATGATGGAGGAAAGATGGGAGTTTGGAAAGGACATAGTGATGACATTTATTGACATTGAGAAGGCTTATGACAGTGTGTCTAGACAGTTGGTATGGGACACATTAAAGAAGAAACAGGTTAACAGAGTGGAAGTGCAAATGATAAGATATGTACAAAAATTGTGTTAGTAGTGTGAAGACTAGTGCAGGAAAAGCAAAATGGTTTAAATTTGAAACTGATCTCTGACAGGGAAGTGTACTATCCCCCATACTATTCATAGTCATGGATGAAATTCATGAGAACATTAACCCTTACCCCTCGTCTGTCGGGTGAAGCCCGACGTTACATTATTCCCGTTCCGGTCGCATGTCGGCTGAGACCCGACATGACATTTTATCGCCCACCGCTCGTGTGATGTCTCCTAGCCGACAAAATACACGATGCCATCCTGTACTGCCATCTTTTGGTTCAGCGTCGAGCTTTTTAGAATCCAGATACTATTTGACAGTAAGTCAAAAATCTATTATTTAGATGGCAGTGTAGCAGTCAGCTGTCCAATCATTTTCGAGTGATAGTAAACAAACATGGTCGCCATGTGCTCTTCTAGTCATATATAGTTTACTGTTCAATGTTGTATATGTCAGGTAACACACACAGCCACAGTATTTTCGCATCTCTACTCCTTCATTGTACCCTAATGAATTATCTAATAGCATTTGACAATAATAATAATTTCATGTGACTATTTGTAGTAGAGTGCAGCCCTTGTAAGGCAGACCCTCTGGTGAGGTTAGGCGGCATCTGCCATGTGTAGTTAACTGCGTGTTATTGTGGTGGAGGATAGTATTATGCGTGGTGTGTGAGTTGCAGGGATGTTGGGGACAGCACAAATACCCAGCCCCCGGGCAACTGGAATTAACCAATGAAATTTGAAATCCCTGATCCGGCCGGGAATTGAACCCGGGACCTTCTGAACCGAAGGCCAGTACACTGACCATTCAGCCAACGAGTCGGAGAGCATTTGACAATGCCCAAAAGTGAACTGGCGATGGTCGGCTTGTGTACTGTAGCCCAACATGTTTCTGATGCTGACGGCTGGCACAATTATAAATCAACAGATCCTGATTTCAAGAAATCGCTGTGTACCGCGGTTTCAGCCTACAAACTACTGCGAGGTATGAAACCAGAGACTGAATAGAGTTTTTCAATTGCTTTTTATCGATAATTTGTTCAGTGAAATTATTAACGAAACCAATCGATATGCGATGATGATGGTAGTAGCAATAATTAATAAAAATGCAAAATAATTAGTCTTAAGTTGCACATATTGCTTTTATTTGCTCCAGTATAGATTGCTGTAAATGTGTATAGCCTAAATACGTCATAGAAAAGCAAGTGCTATCTCCAAAATGTGAAAGATGAATACAGGTCATATAAGATAAAAATTCACATTTAAAATACAAGTAGTAGAGACAACACACAGAACATTAATTTGAGGGGTAAGGGTTAAACAGAGATTGGGAAGACAGGCAACAAAAGCCATGTTGTTTGCAGATGATATAGTGATATTGGGTGAGGATGAAATGGAAGTGCAAAAACAAGTAGATGTATGGAATCAAGAGATAGAAAAATTTGGGATGAAAGTAAACACAGAGAAAAATAAAACAATAGTGATGACAAGGGGAAGGAAGGAAGGAAGAAGAGGAAAGATAAAACTGAATGGTAAAATTGTGGAAGTGTTAAAAGTTTCACGTACTTGGGAAGTGTGATCACAGAAGATGGAAAGATTACCGAGGAAATTGGAGAAAGAATACAACAACCAAACAAATTCTACCAGAGTGTAAGGGGTATTTTGTGGAACCAAGATGTCCCGAAGAAATGTAAGAAAGTAGTATATTGAACCTATTATGAACCCACACTAACCTATGCAGCTGGATCGTGGACTACAACAAAATGAGGGGAGAGTATAATACAGGCAATGGAGATGAAATTCCTAAAAGGTATCGAGGGCAAGACCAGAAAGGCTAGAATTAGAAATTATGAGATAAGGAAAAGGACAGGAATCTTGGAAGTTCAAGACTGGATAGAAACTACAAAGCTACAGCTATATGAGCATATGTTGAGAATGGGAGAAGAGTGTGTGCCAAAAGAGCTTTTTCAGAGAAGTTAACAGGAAAGAGACCATGAGGAAGACCCCGAAAGAGGTGGACAGATTCAGTGTGGGAGTGCATATAGAAGAGGGGAGGAAAACCAGAATATGTACCTAAACAAGGAGAAGAGTGGTGGAGAGACAGGCAGCGATGGATGTCCTTGATTCACAACCCGACCCGGGAAGCTGGAAACGGGAAATGAAGATAAGAGTTGGAAACAGGTTACTGAGGAGGGAGTATTTACTAAGAATAGGAGATTTACGAAGCATGATCGAAATGGAGGAACACTTGGTAGGATTAGGCTTAAGATGCCATGTAGAGCACCATTCAGAGAGAGAGTTAAGCCCATTCTGTAAGGAGTTTACGTCTGGTAAAGAATCAATTTGTTTAAATATTTTACAGTCATTTGCAAACAGTAGAATATCACACGAAATGGAGGATATAGTATTAATGAGATCGTTGATAAATAGGTCAAAAAGATGGGGACCAAGGACACTGCCTGTGGAATGCCAGAATGTACCATAACAAGAGTTGAACTGAACCTATCAAGAACCACACGCTCGGTTCTGGTATTGAGGTAGCTCTGTAGGAGAGCTAGGAAGTGACCATGGATATTAAAACGTTCTGAGAGTTTATGGGAAAGAAGTGCGTGGTCTATGGTATCAAAAGTCTTTGCAATATAAATGTAGCACAAGTCCAGCTGAGAACCGGCATTAAGAGCAGATGTTGCACGATGGAGAAGAACAGCCAGATTAGTTAGGCAGGGGCTACTAGGAATAAAACAAATGCTGCTGGGACGATATGATATATAAGGAAGGGCGAAAGAAAGGAGACGCTGGTGGATAATCTTTTCGCAGATAAGTGATAGGGTGTTTAATATAGAAGTCGGGCGATAGTTTCTGACCTCAGACTTAAATTCACTTCCAAAAACCTGAGGGTTGTTAGCGATTTTCCAGTTGTCAGGAAAGTATCCAGTTAAGAAGCAATGTTAAATATAACGGAAATAGAATCGGGAAGAGTCGTAACGGTATTCTTAAGGAAGACAGGACTGAGGCCATCTCGACTAGTAGGTTTATTTTCTGGCAGGGAGGAAAGTAAAGAATAGACCTTCTGACTGAGAGGTGGAAAGATTACTGAGGCTATGAAAACAGAATCAATACACGGAAGATCTGGGAACTGAACAGGTGCAGCAAATTTACAGAGACGCAAAGTAATCAGTTTTTGTCAGTAAAGTGACAGGTACAGTTTTGGATAACTAAGAGATAGTTTTTACACGTGTTAGTATCATAGTTTTTCAGAAATATATTCTGATATTGCATGGCTGTATATTGAATATGGACAATATTTATTAAAGTAAGTTATTATATTAAAATATTTATATAGGAGTAATAGTCCTTCAGTTTTTTCTTAAACCATTTAACCAATTTACAGTTCTTGTTCTTATTCTATTTGGGGTCAGTTAGCCACCTCCCCCATGGCATTGTGCAATGATTAGTAATGACAGAAATAATAATAGTAATATTTTTTTTATACGATTTGCTTTATGTCGCACTGACACAGATAGGTCTTATGACTGTGATGGGATAGGAAAGGCCTAGGAGTATGAAGGAAGCGACCATGGGCTTAATTAAGGTTCAGCCCCAGCATTTTCTTGGAGTGAAATTGGGAAACCACGGAAAACCATCTTCAGGGCTGCTGACAGTGGGGTTCGAATCCACTATCTCCTGGATGCAAGCTCACAGCTGCGTGCCCCTAAATGCACGGTCAACTTGCCCAGTATATTAATAATAATGATAATAATAATAATAATAATAATAATAATAATAATAATAATAATAATAATAATGTTAAACACACAAAACAGGGTAAAGACTTCAATTCAAACCTCAACTGTCAACTACCGTATCTGACACTATCAAACAGTTTTACAGGCTGAGCTGTTAATACATTGCCAACCTGCAGATCTCTTAGAGATACTTATATCGAAATACAGCAGTCCTCATTATCAGTCTATTGTCTTCATTCATAGGTCAAATGGACTGTATTGCGATTGACTTCTTTAAAAGCATTTGATAGGGTGGGTCATGGAAGACTACTGGCAAAAATGAGTGCAATTGGACCAGACAAAAGAGTGACTGAGTTGCTATATTTCTAGAAAATAGATCTCAGAGAATTAGAGTAGGTGAAGCTTTATCTGACCCTGTAATAATTATGAGGGGAATTCCTCAGGGCAGTAGTATTGGACCATTATGTTTTCTTATATATATAAATGATATGAGTAAAGAAGTGGAGTCAGAGGTAAGGCTTTTTGCAGATGATGTTATTCTGTATAGAGTAATAAATAAGTTACAAGATTGTGAGCAACTGCAACGTGACCTCGATAATGTTGTGAGATAGACAGCAGGCAATAGTATGTTGATAAATGGGATTAAAAGTCAGGTTGTGAGTTTCACAAATAGGAAAAGTCTTCTCAGTTTTAATTACTGCGTTGATGGTGTGAAAGTTCCTTTTGGGGATCATTGTAAGTATCTAGGTGTTAACATCAGGAAAGATCTTCATTGGGGTAATTACATAAATGGGATTGTAAATAAAGGGTACAGATCTCTGCACATGGTTATAAGGGTATTTAGGGGTTGTAGTAAGGATGTAAAGGAGAGGGCATATAAGTCTCTGGTATGACCCCAACTAGAGTATGGTTCCACTGTATGGGACCCTCGCCAGGAGTACCTGATTCAAGAACTGGAAAAAATCTAAAGAAAAGCAGCTCTATTTGTTCTGGGTGATTTCCGACAAGAGAGTAGCGTTACAAATATGTTGCAAAGTTTGGGCTGGGAAGAATTGGGAGAAAGAGGATGAGCAGCTCAACTAAGTGGTATGTCACAGAGAGTTACAATAATTAAAAATCTTCCATCTTTTTGATACTTTTTATTTGCCCTTCAGCAAATTTTTATTTTTATTTGTAAACAGTACATGTTTCGTTCTCACTTGGGAACATCTTCAGCTGTTGTTAAAGCTTAGGTGAATCACTAAGTTTTTAAACACGTTATTTGCAAGTACATTGATTCTCATAAAAACGACTAGAATACCAATAAATTAAATGATATTAAAACAATGTGGGTGTTAATGGGTTAATGAAATGAGACTGGATGATTACATAGTTGGTCAGCTTAAAAACTATATCTATTCATTGGAATAGTTGTTAAAAGTTTCACTTTGTTACATTAAAAATGTCTTCCTTTAAGACTTCATTTCCTAATCTAATATTTCCTGCATCACCTGCCTTCGTTCGACTGCACTCCATTACTTTTGTTTTGGACTTATTTATTTTCATCTTGTACTCCTTACCCAAGACTTCATCCATACCATTCAGCAACTTCTCGAGATCTTCTGCAGTCTCAGATAAAATAACAATATCATCGGCAAATCTCAAGGTTTTGATTTCCTCTCCTTGGACTGTGATTCCCTTTCCAAATTTCTCTTTGATTTCCTTTACTGCCTGTTCTATGTAAATATTGAAAAAGAGAGGGGACAAACTGCAGCCTTGCCTCACTCCTTTCTGGATTGCTGCTTCTTTTTCAAAGCCCTCGATTCTTATCACTGCAGATTGATTTTTATACAGATTGTAGATAATTCTTCGTTCTCGGTATCTGATCCCTATCATCTTCAGAATCTTAAATAGCTTGGTCCAATCAACATTATCGAATGCCTTTTCTAGATCTACGAATGCCATGTACGTGGGCTTGTCCTTCTTGATTCGATCCTCTAAGATCTGACGTAAAGTCAGGATTGCTTCACGTGTTCATTCATTTCTTCTGAAGCCAAATTGATCTTCTCCCAACTCAGCTTCAACTTGTTTTTCCATTCTTCTGTAAATAATACGTGTTAAAATTTTGCAGGCATGAGATACTAAACTAATGGTGCGGTAGTTTTCACACCTGTCAGCACCGGCTTTCTTGGGAATAGGTATACCAACATTCTTCCGAAAATCGGATGGGACTTCTCCTGTCTCATACATCTTGCACACTAAATGAAATAACCTTGCCATGCTGGTTTCTCCTAAGGCAGTCAGTAATTCAGAGGGAATGTCATCAATTCCAGGTGCCTTGTTCCTATTGACGTCACTCACAGCTCTGTCAAACTCTGACCTCAAAATTGGGTCTCCCATTTCATCAGCATTAACAGCCTCTTCATGTTCCAGAACCAAATTCTCTACATCTTTACCTTCATACAACTGTTGGATATGCTCCTGCCATCTTTCTGCTTTGTCTTCTTTCCCTAGAAGTGGCTTTCCATCTGAGCTCTTAATATTCATACACCTAGATTTCCTTTCTCCAAAGGTTTCCTTGATTTTCCTGTATGCAGCATCTACCTTTCCCACGACCATACAGCCTTCAACATCCTTGCACTTCTCCTTCAGCCATTCTTCCTTTGCTACCTTGCACTTTCTATCCACTTGATTCTTTAATCGCCTGTATTCTTTTCTGCCCTCTTCATTTCTAGCATTCTTGTATTTTCGTCGTTCATCAATAAGGTCTAGTATCTCCTGAGTTATCCACTGATTCTTAGTTGATCTTTTCTTCGTTCCTAACATTTCTTCATTTTTCATGACTCTCCACTCTTCCTCTATAGTGTTTCCTTCAGCCTTTTCATTTAGTCCTTGTGCAACATGTTCCTTGAAGCAATCCCTCACACTCTTTTCTTTCAACTCGTCTAGATCCCATCTTTTTGCATTCTTTCCTTTCTTCAATTTCTTCAACTTCAGATGGCATTTCATGACCAACAAGTTGTGATCAGAGTCCACGTCTTCTCCTGGGAAAGTTTTGCAATCCAACACCTGGTTTCTGAATCTCTGCCTAATCATAATGAAGTCTATTTGATACCTTCCAGTGTCTCCAGGTCTCGTCCACGTATACAGCCGTCGTTTGTGGTGTTTGAACCAAGTATTGGCAAGCACTAAATTATGATCAGTGCAGAATTCAACCAGCCGAGTTCCTCTTTCGTTGCTTTGCCCCAATCCAAATTCTCCTACTGTACTACCTTCTCTTCCTTAGCCTACCACTGCATTCCAGTCTCCCATCACAATTAGATTCTCGTCACCTTTTACATATTGTATTAAATCTTCTATTTCCTCATATATTCTTTCGATTTCTTCATCATCCGCTGAACTAGTAGGCATATAGACCTGCACTATTGTGGTGGGCATTGGTTTGGTGTCTATCTTGAGACGACAACAATTCTTTCACTATGCTGTTCGTAGTAGCTTACCCGCTGCCCTATTTTCTTATTCATTATTAAACTAACTCCTGCATTTCCCCTGTTTGATTTTGTGTTGATAATTCGGTAGTCGCCTGACCAAAAATCTTCTTCCTGCCAACGTACTTCACTTATACCAACTACATCTAACTTTAGCCTATCCATCTCCCTTTTCAGATTCTCTAACCTACCACAACGATTCAAACTTCCAACATTCCACGCTCCGACTCGCAGAATGTCAGTATCCATCTTCCTGATGATCGCCCTCTCTCGTGTAGTCCCCACCCGGAGATCTGAATGGGGGACTAGTTTACCTCCGGAATATTTTACCCGGGAGGAAGCCATCATCAGTACATCATTCATACAGAGAGAGCTGCATGTCCTCGGGAGTTAGTGACGGCTGTAGTTTCCCGTTGCTTTTGCAACATTAGTAGAATATAAGAAAGGTCAGTGTCTAAGAGAGAATGTGCTGAGTGCGAACCTGGCCGGAAGTGGAACATTCTGTGGTCTAAGTGCAGACTCAGCCCGACACAACATTGTACTCTGCTCAGTTATATGTTGCCAGTTTTAGTTTCACATTGCCATTATTGCCATACTGTCTATAGATGTAATTACCTTGTTACAGTAGTTCTTTTAGTCTTCGTTTTATCCCTTTTCTTAATAGGAATATTGAGTTTTTGAGGTTTTGTTTAGATCTGAAAAGATATCAGTGACGCATTGACATTTTATTATTATTATTTTCAGTACTATTAGTTTTCGTTTATCCCAGGTCTTAAGAGCAATATTGAGATTTTTTGAGGTTTTGTTTATATTTGAAAAGATAACAGTGACTCATTGACATTTGATTATTATTATTTCTAGTAACTTTGTTTTTCCACAGTTGGTGTTAGCTATGTTTGCTTTACGAGTGTTACTTTATGTGTATAGCATCTTAAGCTGTCTAGGTTGGGCATTGTTATTTTTCTCCCTTAATGGATCAATAAGGCTTCATGGCTGTAGATCTGGAAGAAAAATAAAGGCTTCTATCTATCTATCATTGGAATAGTTGTTCAAAGTTTCACTTTGTTACATCAAAAATGTCTGTCTTCCGGTTAAAAGGTTTTAAAAATGATTGACTTCATGACACTGTTCAAATTGTTGTTGAATGTTTTTTTTCTTTCACTCCTTCCAGGTAAGCTGTTATTTATTATGAGCTTGCTTAAAGTGCCCTAAATTGAGTCTAATGCAGAACTTTGAAGCGGATTGCTGGTCAATTTTTTGGGAAGGGAGCTTCGTCTCAATTTCTTGCTGTTGTTAGACTCAAATTCTACTGTGACCCTGGAGGGACGTTTGAGGCTGCTTTATGTCTAGTATAGTATAGTATAGTAATACATAGGTGCAGTCGCTTAAGTGCGGCCAGTATCCAGTAATCGGGTGATAGTAGGTTCGAGCCCCACTGTCGGCAGTCCTGATGATGGTTTTCCGTGGTTTCCCACTTTCACACCGGGCAAATGCCGGGGCTGTACCTTAAGGCCACGGCCGCTTCCTTCCACTTCCTAGGCCTTTCCTATCCCATCGTCGCCGTAAGACATATCTCTGTCAGTGCAACATAAAGAAAAAAAAAAAAAATAGCGCCGCAATGTGCGTAACACCATAGGTGAGTGTTACATGTGCGTATTACATTACTTATGAATAGTACCATAATGTGTGGAATACCACAAGTCTGCGCTACTTTTAGATTAGTACCGTAACATGACAGATAGCATGGTTCTACTTTCCTAGCGATAAGTAGCATCATGAGGGGCCGATGACCTGGATTTTGGACCCGTTCGACTACAAGCACTGTCGATTCAGTATTGTGTTTTAGAAGCAGTCTCTTGAGCAGTAATACTACTATTTAACGATAGTTTCTGGGAATGTGGGGCATTGCAGGTCGGATCAACTGATTGTTTCAACTTCGTACCTATCCATTCATTCTTCGTCCTCACATTTTCGAATGCTGGTCAGTGGAGGATTATGGATTTTTAAATTGTCATAACATTTCATCTCATTTCGTACCATTAGGGGCCGATGACTACATGTTAGGCCTTAAATAACAAGCATCATCATAATCGTCATCAAGAAGTAAAATAGTGTGTCTCAGTGCAAGTAATAACAAAATTAAAATAAATATATGCCTTCTTTCTATGTTTACCATCTTACCTAGGCTATAGATAGGCTAAATAGGGTAGAAGTCCATTATAGTGAAAATTCATACAGATAAAAATTTTATTCGCTGTGGCGGATTGTTATTGCATCCGATTTTTCATAAAGGTTGGGGAAAAATACACCAGACACATTAAAATCGGTGTGAAACGGCAATCAGTCTGTTAAAAACTTGTGTTTTCACAGATTTTTGTACTGTACCTTATTCGTGAGTTATTTTTCTAATTTCAAGATATTGTGAACATGTATGTTCAATTTCATTCTGAAAATTGGAGTAGTATCACTCCAGTGGCTTTTGTGACAAATGTTTCAGTTTCCCTTTTCAAATAGCGTCACCTAATCTAACTCATAAGTACCATGAAAGCATATTTCAGGCACCAGCAGAGTGAGGATAACCATTTCACTGTAAATTTATATGGGAACAGTCTTTCCGAAATTAAACCTGGCGTGAGAAAATACAGTGCAACATCGTTAGTGCTTTCATCATTAAGACTGTTTCTCGCTTAGCACGTTGTAAATTTGAAGTCCCGATTCATGTCGTATTAAATCTAGATAAAAATATCTCATTTATCGCATCACAAATGTTCTCTATAACCGTTAAGTATGATCACATTTTTCCTAGCCCTGAAAATGTTCTTTGTCATCCCTTGTGAAAGTAATGTGATTTCAGTCACTAATTAGAGCCCTTGCCACAGGAGGTAGGTTGGGGAAAGTTGCGCGAAAACAGGAAATGGCCTTGAATTCCTAACTTTAGAAGGTAAATTACACTTTCAGAAAGCAAGCCGTTAGCCTCAGGTTAGTTCAGTTTTGCTCTCTGGTTTTCATTGATGTTGCTGAGTAAGCCAGTAAGCCTGTTTGTGCTTGTGTTCCACATTCCATTCATGAGTTAGAAATTTCTTCTGCATTGAGTGATACAGTGAAGGGTAGCAAATATTTGTCATGTGATAGCCTTCCTATGGATTAGGAACATTAGGCCTAATTGTGTGAAGTTCACTTGTGTGGTTCATATTTATCTTGTGGTAACCCAGTTTTGGATACTGAAAAAGTTGTGAAATCACTTACTAATGATAGCAAAATTAAAATCCATGAAGTGGACAGGCATCTGCATCTTTCAACGGTGGTACATATGGTGAGTTATGAATAGTCAATTGAAGAATTGTCACATTCAAGATCATGGTCAAAGTCATTCTCTCTCGAAATGTATACCTTTAATTTATTAAAGGTGTAAATGATTTTATGAAGTGTTGAATGGTGAAACATCCTCAACTGATTTCTATCGTGTAAATAATTCATGGTTGAAGAGTGTGACCAGAAAACAATGTTTGATAACCCACAGGTCCAAAATGTAATGCTTCAGCTTACATTTGTTTCAGAAAGAGTGTGATCTGCGATAATGCGCTGATACTTTTATTGCATCCGGGAGATAGGGGGTTCGATTCCCACTGTCGGCAATCCTTAAGATAGTTTTCCGTGTTTTCCCATTTTCACACCAGGCAAATGCTGGGGCTGTACCTTAATGCCACGGCCATTTCCTTCCAACTCCTAGGCCTTTCCTATGCCATCGTCGCCATACGACCTATCTGTGTTGGTGCAAGGTAAAGCAACTAGCACGATACTTTTATTTCCTCAGTGCAAATGTTTTTATATTTGTTGTCTAGTGTTTTACACACCTTTTAAAGCACTGTTGTTGTTTAATGAGCCCCAGTGGAAAAGTTTTTTGTATTTGTTTTCTAGTCTTTTTCACGCCTTTTAATATTCTCATCTCATCTTTAGAAATGGTTGGTAGCCTACATCTTTCACTGTACCCACACTGTCACGACGTAAAATGGGTGCATATTGAGAAAGACGTGTTTACATATTCCTGTTGGATAGTTTTTGTGTATTCAATAGTACATTTTCTTCTGCAGAAACATCCAAGTGATGTTTTACTGAAGAAGCTAACCTTTGAAATCAGCCAACGACTGTGCACCATATTTTGAGGTGTATCACACTCTTACATAATTTCAGTACATAGTATTAAAATCAAGCTATTGTTTACGTCGGCCTTTATTTCTAACGAGTTAATTACTGCTATCGGACATGTTATTTGCGCGTTTATTACGGAAGCATGTTCTTTAATTTTGGATTGTGTTTACTGAACAGCAGTTGGACGAGTATTACTAATCAATAAAGGTGGTAGAAAGTGTTTTTATTTTTTTAACGATTTGTTGAATTAAAATTCAAAAGGTGGCGTTTTCTGTTTTTATTATTTTTCATAAAAGATTTTTAGAATTTGGGAAGCAATCGGTTTTGTGCATTAAGCGCTTAAACACTTACAAAATTAATAAAACAAAGTAAAAAAAATAGCACGGGTAAACTGTTAAACGTGCCTATGGAATAATGAGATTCACCTCCATGCAGCATCTCAAGAAACACATTTTCAATGAATACAAGTTACTTTTTCAGTTTTTTCCAAATATTGTAGTGAAATCATTGAAAGTAGATCATGGTCAGTGTCTCAGCATTTGCAACTGTCAATCGTTGCCTCCTTACACTTATTATGAGACTATATTTTGTCTCAGTGAGCAAGCCTTAATCCCATAAGGATCCCTGGAACATTCATATTATCTTGAAATAGTTCGTTCTTGATGGCAGTCAAGTAAATGCTGTGAGCCTCTAAAAACTGTTGAGACCCCATCCTCTTAAGAAATGGGGCATTCTTCGTAAACTGAAGCTGTTCTGTAAGAGATACGTTCTTAGGTGCATGCCGAGCATCAATGACCCGATTGCTTCTACAGTCTTCCTGGCTGAATCTGTGGTCCTTCAAGTCCTGACTTTTACTAGAGCAGTACATGTAAGCTTTGGACTTAACCATTATCAGCATCTTTTGAGGAAGCTGTTCCAAGTCCTGGAGAATTGTCTGGTTGAATACTCCATCGGCTAATAGCTTGAGCTTTAACTCAAGGTCATCTAGCTTCCCAGCAGGTACATGAATTGCTGGGTACTTAGATCCCTCCAAGAAATTAAGCAAGTCCTTATGAGAGGTATCAACAATAGAAACATACAAGCAAAGCAAAGCAAAGCAAAGCAAAGCAAAGCAAAGCAAAGCAAAGCAAAGCAAAGCAAAGTTGTCTCCCTACAGGCCATGAAGGCCCTTTTAGGGGTTGAAGGTAAAGGCTTCCACTATCTGCAACCTCGGCACATGATGGGGTACAGTGGTTAGCACTTCGCCCAGCCGCTTTTGCCTCCAGGAATTAACCTGGTACTCATTTTTGGTGTAGGCTGAGTGAACCTCAGGGCTATGTGCACCTCCGGAAGTGGAAATCTCGTTTCATAAATTTTACGACTACCTAACGAGGATAAGTCATAAATGAAAGAAAAGTTCCACCTAATCAATACTATTTTATTGTCACATGTAGGACCGGTTTTGACCTCTCAAAAGGTCATCTTCAGCTACACTAGAATTGCATTTACATATTATGCCTCATATTGAGAGCTAATGACATTAGTCAATGCTTGTTGGGAAAATTTTACCCCAAAATTTGAATCTCCCAGTGTTTCGAAAAATGTTCCATATGTGTGGCCATATATATTGCAGCCTTAAACCAGTAATTCCATCTTGTACACACAAGCATTGGGAAAGCTAGAATTTCATCCTCTTCTTCTGTGTATTCATATTTCTCTCTTAGAAATGCAGTGTAGTAGTCTTGTCTTTTTCACGTATTTATAAAGGCATTCTTTGTCTTTACTATAGACATGTTCAGTTCGTCCAGCTCATTTTCAAAGATGCAGCCGACAAGATAGACTTTATGAGCCCAGCACTGGACATCACCAACTTCTTCAGTCAGTCCTTGTAGAGTAGTTACACATTTTGTCATGTATTGTGCAGAGTCTGTAACTACTACCACTACATGCTCCCATTCAATTTAGTGGGAATTCAAAGTATCTAATATAGCATTGGCACAATTTAGTTTTGGCAGAATCTAGAACAACAGATGTTGCTAGATGGGTGTTAATTTCAGTTGATGGTACTGATGGATGAGGTAGGATGTTAAAAACACACCTACCCTTCTTGTCAGTTGTTTCATCACATAACAGAAACACGTCGTTTTTTGTTTTTTTGTTTAGCTCTTCCTTAATTTCCTCCCTCCCTCCTCCTTTCTTCGATCATGGGGATGTATTTTTGATTGATCTGATTTGCTGATGGTAAATCTCCACCTCCGTGAATGAACTTGAATACATCCACAAAGAAGCACATGCAATGCTGTCAATAGGTACACTTATTTATTTCACCTTAACTTCTCACAAACATACACATAACCCAATCAACTGCTGTCACAAACAAAATACATCAACAAACTGCCATTTTAACAATTGCCTATCACAGCACATAGAGATTACAATCTTGAAACAGATGACATTGGCATGTCAGTCTAACCACAACACATGTTCACCAATAAAACTCCTGTTAAACCATAACTCTACTATACAATAACTTGTCTGTACTATCAAGATCCCCTCCTTATATAAGTGCCTGGCCAGGCTTCTAGAAAGATACATTTTCTTATAAATTCTAGAGTGCTTAAGGCCCAGATATGATGTACAGAATTTTCTACAGAGTTCTTGTCTACCTAGTACCATTCTTAATGTTACAGTGTGTTCCAAAATACTGTAGTGGATTACAAATCATATATACAGGTAATAATATATACAGGTTCTTACATTAACTAAACTAATATATATGTCTGTATACAGCACATGTTTCATGACATAACCTCACAAACACTGTGATCATTCGACTATGTAAATAATAACAGTACTAAATGGATGTAAACACTTCATAGCCGTACATTACAAGTCATAATAATAATAATAATAATAATAATAATAATAATAATAATAATTCAAACTCGATACTTGCATTATTTACCCATGCGTGAGAGAATATTGTTTTCAAGTTATATCCGTTTATCACACTTGTGTCAATATCCCCCCTATAACCTGAAACAATTTCCACACTCTGTAACACTTGACGATGATGCCTTGGTCGAGAACTTCTCTCTTCCTCGACGTCGCTGGATGTGCTCCTCTTGATGGACCGTGCCGTGTCAGGGGTCAGGGTTCTCTCGCCGCCAGCCTCTTTCTTGATGATAGTCGATCTATTGTTCTCATGACCAGAATGAGCTGTGTCATCAGTAGCCTCTCCTCCAGGTGGACCTGTGGTAGTACCAGGTTTACCCTGTATGTGCAGCAGTTGGCAGACTCGCCGCAACTCCGATGCGTGGACCTTGACAGGAGGGTTGGTCTTTACTAAGTAGAACCCATGGCCCAGCTGCTTATCCACCTCGACGGGACCAACTCACTTAGGTGAAAGACCTCCCTGAAACCCTCCAATCTTATTACTGACTGGGTCGTTACATCGCAGTACTTGTTGGCCTGGTAGGAAAATCTGGGTCTCGTTGACATCTTGAGCCTTGGCCTGTGCAGGGGATCTCTTCACGGCCAAAGCTTGCTTCTCCTTGATGTCCTGCTGCTGCTGCTTTTGCTACTCTGCTAGGGAGGCAGCTGCATCATCTTGACAAGAAGTGGGCGGTGGACTAATCTCCCAATTCCCGGTGCCGTATAACTGCTGACCAAGGAACAGCTCCGCTGTAGAATAGCCGGTGACACAGTTGATGCGTTGTTGCAGGGCAAAGAGTGACTGAGGTATCTGACGGTCCCACCATTGATGTTCTTTGTCTATCAGGTGGACCCATAGCATCCTTTTCAGCTCCTGTTTCTGTCGTTCTGTTGGATTGGCCCTTGGGTTGTAGATAGTGGTGCTCCAGTGCTCCACACCCCATTCTGTCGTCATTTGCTGCCACTTCCTTGACGTGAATTGACTCCCGTTGTCTGACAGAATGCACCGTGGATAACCGTAGCGGTTGAATACATCATCTTGTAGAAGGCTGGTGATGCATCCCATCGTGGTTTCTGGTATCTGAAAGGCCTCAATTCATCTTGCGAAGAGGTCGGTGATCGCTAGGAGTCCTGTTTTACCCCGTGGCGTTCTAGGGTAAGGACCCATCAAGTCCAAGGCTATGACCTCCCAAGGGTGTTGCGGCCGTCTTCCTCGCTGACTGGAATCTGCCTTCCTGTTGCTCGCCTTGGTACAGGCGCATATGTAGCACCCCTTCACATAGTCGAGGATGTCTTTCCGCATGTTGACCTAGAAGAATCTTCGTCGGATAGACTGATATGTCTTCACCTCCTAGATGTCTGGCTTTGCTGTCATGGAACTTCTCGAGGATGTCCGTCGTGTGCTGTCTGGGGATCACCATTACTGCAGGTGTGTCGGAGAGGCGAGATCAAGAGTCCTCCGTGAATTCCCTCAGGACGAGTCGACCATCGGTGTTCTGTTTCCTAATCCCCTGCATCATGGTCCTACAGGACTTATCTTGTTCTTGCCACTGTTTGATTACTCTCAGATCAAGATCCTTCTTGAAGGTCAATAAAGACAGGTTCCTTAGACTCACTCTGATGTTTTCGTGGGAATTCCCTCTCGACAATGGTGCTCCTAGCTTCAGGTTTCATCGCCGGGTGTCTAGATAAGCTGTCAGCTTCTATGTTCTTCTATGCACTGGAGTTAGCTGGAAAATTTGTAATGTCCAATAACGGACCATTTATATTGGTGTTATAAATTTACTCATTCTGAACAAATATTTCAGATTTCCTATGGTAATCAACATCTGTATCATCTGATGGCCAAGCAGACATCAGTTTTTGGTAATGAGACAAAGTCTCTCATAGTGCATTGGCACGCTGCCGGTGGCTCCAATTAGCCTACGCAGTGGCCTCCACGGTATGCACTAGCCATGCGTCTTGGTAGGTGTGCTAGGTACCAACTTATGAGCCCAGCCTAGCACACGGGGGCGAAACGCTGGCAACCAGGAATGAGTTAGCTGGAAAATTTATAATGCCCGATAACCAACCATTTATATTGGTGTCATGAAGTTGGTCATTGGTCTAGAACTTTCCTTGACCTCCACTTGCCAGTATCTGGAGTTGAGGTGCAGCGTGCTGAAAATCCTAGACCCACTTATTTGTTTCAGCGAGTCTTTCAGGTCAGGCATTGCGTAGGCATCACTAACGGTTTTCTCGTTCAACCTGCGGAAGTCCTCACACAGTCGATATTCCCCATTCTTCTTCTTCTTCGGTATTACGATAGGTGAAGCCCAACAGGATGTAGGGGGTTTGATGAGATCTTGCCCTTCCATCTCTTGAATCTTATGGATAATGAAGTTGCGCTTATCCGGGTTGATTGGACATGCACGTTGCTTGATGGGTGAGGAAGCGCTGCATTCATTGGTGTGCGTTACAGTGGTAATCCATCCTATTTTATTGGTGATGACTTCCAGAAAATCCTTTAAGGTGTGTCTCGGCTCCTCTTCTTCACTTGGTCGAAGATGCATTAACTGGATATCTCCCTGGTCTACGTCTGTCTTTTCCCAAAGACTTCATGAGCTGCATAGTCTAGGATCACCTTGTATCCACCAGGAAATCATGACCTAATATGATGTCAGGTATCAGGTTCTGAACCACTGCAACATCAATTACAATAGTTATGTTCATGCATTTAGCAGTTAGGTTAGTCTGTCCGCTGCTCCCACTACCGTTCCGAGATGGGGAGACTTTATAGGCGGTAGTAATCTGGCGACAGTTGCGTTGACAAATGAATGGCTTGCTTGGCTGAAAAATTCTCGTTGCCTATCCGTAAGATGTTAGCAGGACAGGATTGGCCTATTCTACTCACTATTTGACCAATGCATCTCCTACTTTACCAGGGTTGCTTGTCTATCAAGTCTTGAGGCACCTTCCTGTTCCCGGTCCCATCCCCACGTAATGCAGAATGGGCCGGACCTAGTTTCTCCGTTGTCAAGGCTGAACACTTGTTCTTCAGGTGTCCCGTTCTTCCACACTGGTAGCACTTCCTAACTGCATTGGTCTCTTCTGTAGCTTTGCTCTTGTGTTCCTTCTCCAGCTGGGCGATGATTCTGCGTAGATCATCAAAGGATCTTGGTTGTGATGCTTTCACTAGGGGTCGAATCTTACCATGGAGTACCTCTGTGATGTCTGGCAAGATCTCGTTTTCACTTCCATCCGGGTGCAGACGCTTGAAGAGTTGGTACTTCTGTAGGGCGAAGGTGCTAGCTCTTATGCCAGTGGGTTGTGCCTCAGTCATTAGCTTCCTTTACACGGAGCTCTTCACCCCTTCGGAATTAAACCTAGCGAGGAATGCCCTTTTTGAAGTCCGTCCAGTTTAAATTCAGACCCTTCAAGTTATTCCACGAAGTAGCAGCTTGCTCCTTCAATCACGGTGTGATAAGTTGCACGAAGATGTCCTCTGGTAGATTAGTCCTTTCTAACAGACTGACCGATCCCTCGGTGAAGCTAGTCGGGTTCTCATCCAGTCGCCCGTGGAATTCTGGAATGCTCTCTATAATCACTTTCGGGTCTAGGTGTGCTGTATTACCAGTGAGGTTTGAGGGGTTAGAGGTGTGGTGATACGCCCTGTTTGCGTTAATCTATCTTCTACTGTGTGAAGGATGCTTTCCCTTATATTCTGGGCATCTTCCTTGATGGTCGAAATCCGGTTTTCTAACCTTCCTTCAGTAGCAGAAATTTGGCTTTCAAAATTTTCCTCGGTGGTAGAAATTCTCCCCTTAACGTGTTGCTTTATGTCGGGGACCTGGATTTCCACCTCCTCCTTGAGGTTTGAGATATCTCCTTCCAGCTGGCATACCCTGCTATCGATGTGTTCAACCTGTCCCAGTTTTAATCTGATGTCTGATATCTACTGCGTTCTGCAGGCATGTTCGTAATGGCAGAGACGTTCTGTCGCTGGGCCGAATGCCATGCTTATCAATGATATGACGTAGGTAGTGAACTTGAGGTTGAAAGAAGGTGCACTTAGCAAGATTAGCACGTAGGCCATTTTCTTTCAATTTGGTGAGGAGTAGGCGCATATTATTCAGGTGATCTTGATGATCTTTGCCGGTCACAATGATGTCATCAAGGTAATTAGCACAACTGGGAATGGAGGCGGTCAGTTGCTCAAAATATCGCTGGAAAATCGTAGCGGAGGAAGATACACCGAAAGGTAGGCACTGGAGCTGTAGAAGTCCAAGAGGGGTATTCAGTGTGAGGCACTGCTTAGATTCTTCATCTAAGAGTAGCTGTAGATAAGCTTCTTTGTGATCAACTTTAGAGAAGACCTGTCCACCGGCTAAATGGCGAAATAAGTCTTCAGGATGGGGAATCGGAAAAACGTCTGTTTCAATCTGAGAGTTGATTGTAGAGCGAAAATCACCATAAATGCGAATATTGCCATTTGCTTTTTTAACTACGGCGAGCGGAGTAGCCCATTTACTGGAATTGGCTTTATCCTGAAGTGCAAGTGGGACTGGACGTGCTTTGAAAAAGCGAGGCTTGGCTCCTGATTTAAGCTGGATGTGAGCTGTATAGCCTTTGGCTGTGCCTAGGGTGGAGTCGAAATCTTCTGGAAATTGCTCTAGGAGATTAGTGACATCAGAGGTAGGTTGCAAGGCAGAGATGACATTGACCTTGTCATGTACTTGAAATATATTTCTTGTTACAAGTAACAAGCTGGATATCAGCAAGAGGGAAAGACGGCGATCCTAAGCTATGATACGTATAAAGATTGATGATGGAGACAGGCGATCCAGTATCTAATTGAAAGCCGGTTGAACGGTCTGGGAAAGCGATCGGAATGATGATCTTACTAGAATTTCTTGTAGGAAGAATGAGGTTGATTTGATCAACCGCCATGTCCTGTCGTGTCTTCTGAATAGTTTTCTTCGCAGGAGGAGTACGGGCAGTGCGGGACATACTGTGACAGACAGTCATGAAATGCCCTATTTTGACAGTGATCACAGGTGGACTTGAAGAAGCGGCAATCACGACGTTCGTGATGCTTAAAACATCCTCGGCAGGAGCTGTGGAGCTTTCTTATGAATGCATGTCTTCGTAGAAGAGCGAGAATGAACCTGTCGGGAACTCTTCGAAGTGAGCGAGCTGACCTGGCGGTTCGAAGGAGCAGAATGCTTGCTGGCCGTATGAGATACCTGAGCGACTTCATGTTTGGTAGCTATTTCAGCTGCAGTCTTCGTAGTCATTTCATAGACTGTGGCAATACGCTGTACTTCTTCTAAAGAAGGGTTACTACTTTTTACAGCGTCGAAACGAACTTTGTCTTGTGGAGTATGGAGAATGACCATGTCCCGAATGAGTGAATCAGTGTAGGGCGTGTACAACCATCCTTAGAACAGACAAACTTGCAATTCTTGGCGAGACCACGTAATTCCGCAATCCATTCTGTGTGAGTCTGGTGCGGCTTCATTCTGCATTGAAAAAATTTATAGCGAGCTGCTACAATGCGGGGATCCTTAGCATAATGTGCATTTAGGTGAGCTAAGAGAAGTGTGAAAAGAACTTCCGATATCTGTTCTGTGCTTAATTTCTGAAGTAATTCGCAGGTGCATTTCCTACAGAATTGAGAAAAAGAGGTCGTTGGCGCTTCTCATCCGTAATGGCGTGACAGATGAAGTGCTGTTGAAGGCGAGCAAAATATACCGACCATTCTTCTTTCTCTGGGTGAAAGGCAGAAAAGGCAGGAACGACAGTGTTCTGCGCTGATGAAGAGAGAGCCTGAATGGCTGTAAGCAATGCTGACTGCTGCTGTTGCATAAATTGCTGTTGCTGGTGTTGCAAAGCCTGCAATATAGCCACTAATTGTTCCGTATTAGCCATGCTTGCGGATGACACAGTGAGCACAACGTTTGAAGCAGGGTGTAGTAGAACCAGCTGTGAGCTTGACAGTCAGCGAGCGTTGGGGGGGGAGAGAGAGCACGCGCGCGCGGAGGAAGAATACACTGGAGAAGCAGGTGCTGTGTCCGTGACGTGAAATGTTCGCCTGGCGTCCGCAGTTCGACTGGGCGTACATACTTGTAATAATGGCACTGCACAAATGCGAAATGTTGGCGATAGAATATCGTCCTAGTGAGCTGAGTGAATATAACGTGGCATGGTGGCGAATATACTGTCGTGGAGAATGAAGTTCAGAATATTGTTGATGGCGTTTCTACTTATTTTTCGTTGCTATATTGTTGATGGCGTTTCTAACTTTGTTCGTTGCCACATTGTTGATGGCAGTGTTAACTTTTCCTCATTGCTAATATTGTTGTGTTGTATACAAAGAACTCGATATACAAAGCACAACATAAAAATCTATTATTTGTAAATTTTTACACAGTATATACAAAAAGGGAACGAAAAATGACTTTATGCTTGAAGCGCTGCACACGTTAAATGATGACATAGACTAGTAGACTGACGGTCTGAGAAGTATGTACAATCATATACCTTAATATTTATATGTACAATGCTGTCTATCTTGATAAGATAGGACGCTTGAAGGAACGAATGTCCGTGATAGCTGATGACTATGTGTAGTTTGTAGAATTATACAGGGAACTTGGATTAAAGTTCGTGGTAGCAGAATGCTAGGACAGGACGCATGTCGGTGATACAGGAGGCAGGATACTTGAGGTGGAGTTGTCCTGAGGTGAGACCTCCCGACCAGAATTAGTCCACCTGTTAAGAACACTTTTTTTAAGAGGGTACCTCCATGTCTGACATATGGTGTAGTCTGATCTCTGGACACTGTGGGAGTGCCTGCAGTGGAGAAGTCATCGCCCAATTTATACCCGCTGACTGACGTAACACACAATTATGTCAGCGCGCAGCAGTCCACACCTCGTGGTATCTAGAAGCGTCGATGCTGGGCGGGTTGCGGAGCTTGCAGGCGGCTGAGGACACACACAACAAGAAAACATCTCGCGTTCCTTGGAGTCATATCAGATGTAAGGCTTTTCAGGCGTTTGCTCTCTTAACCAGCGTATCGTCTTAGGTCTGACACTAGACTCGTCAGAGTGGGATGTATCAGACCCTACCCACTGATGCTGGGTGTATGCAGGTGAGCTTATCAGAAGCCTATATATGAGGCACAGTCTGATAACTGCATACAGGAGATAAATCTCCACAATGGAATTATAGCCCTTGGAGTTACAACAACGTAACAAACAGCATGAAATGTAATCGACTTTTGAAATTTAGCTAAGGATAATTGCTGCGAGTCTCGCTTTCTTCCACAACTCACACTCTGCTAACAATGTAGCACCTTTTGAGTGTGTACAAATAATAATAATAATAATAATAATAATAATAATAAATAATAATAATAATAATAATAATAATAAATATTAAATTAAATTTACACCATATTCGCATTGCGAAAACCTTAACTTACAGGTCTAACAAACATAAACTATGGAAGGATGTGGAACGTGGAAGGGTACCCTACCAGGCTGTGAGATCGTATTTCGTTGTGGGGAAAAGGGAAACGCTGTATCCACCCTTAAGCTCAAGTGTGTTAAAATCTAAGGTACAACACCAAACAGGAAATGAGGCCACCAAATAATGTGAGAAATAAGAAAATAAAACTTAACACTGAACAGAATTACATATTAACAGATAATTGAATACTACACCTCTTCAGATAGTGGGTTATACAAACTTTAACACAGAGATTATCTCAGGATTACTGGATATGAACTAAAAAATGTTAAATTTGCATAGGTTAGAAATTTAGAACGAAATAAGAATTGCCTCCGAAAACACAAGTGCTGCTATGGCTGTCCATCGAGGCACAGTCATTCAAAAACGAAAAATTTATTAAGGTGGAAGTCTAGAGGAAACTCATATGCAAAACAAATTACATTACCACCGAAAGTTACATTGAATAAGAAAAGGCCGAAACACAAGAATGGGGCCGATGACCTCGATGTTAGGCCCCTTTAAATAACAAGCACAAACACAAGAATGAATTTAAATTAAGTGGAAAGCCATTATGTAGCACATACTGTAAGAGGATGGAGTCCCAAAGCGGTCCGCTGAGGCGATCAGAATTCAAAGACGCGGACAAAAAGCTTGCTGGCACGACGAGCCCAGGACCGGAAATCGAACAATCACAAGTAGCCAATAACATCACTCCAGTTCTCCATATTCACCAATGAAAATGGTTGTTATTTCGATCAATAAAAATACACTTCCATATATGGACAAGTTCTAGAGGGTTCGATTACGAAACATAGCAATTTCGTTATCGAAACCTCCACGTGTCAGTACAAGCTGACCCAAAAGTTGGTTATCAATTTGGATGCAAGCTACAATAGACCGATGACACAACCACAACTAAGGGAAATTTTTCAACACCCAGTTCTCTTTGCACATAATTCTTCTTCTTTATACGCATCAGTTACAATAATTTTTAAAAAAATTCTTTCAATATATTCTTCAGTAATGTCTTTGTCCAGAGTCCTAAAAACCTTATTCTAATTAACATTTTATAATTACCATAAATTCTCAAAACATACATTTCTTTGCATAAGCTATTCAGTCTTTAAATGTTCCTTTTGTTTTCTCAAACGGCTGTTTTACAAAGTACATGAAATTTTAAAATGATGACAAGGCCAAAATTAAATAGCATTGCATGACAGGGATTTCTGTGGCTTCACTGATCTCTGCACATGACTGTTCAATGTTGGTCACATCTTTATACATTGAAACTTCATCATTTACGTCCCACCACAGGTGACAGATTTGGTTCTTTATTTCTTGGTACTGGGCCTGCATTTTCCCCTTGAGTTTTCCAAACTTGGTCTCTTTGTTCCCCTCGAGTTTTCGAAACTGGGGTTCATTGTTCCGCTTGAGTTTTCCAAACTGGGTCTTGATGTTTTTAGACTTGGCCTGAATAAAGTAAATTAACTGTTCAAACATCACCACGGTCCTCTGGTCATTCTTTATTTTTGAGTCCAGTAGATTCTAAGAATCCTGTCACGGTCACCAGTTCCTGTATCCACAAAGACACACACGAAACTCTGTCAGTTGGTACTCTTATTTCACCTTAACTTCACATAAACATACACATAACCTGATGAACTGCTGTCACAAACAGAATATACACATCAACAAACCGCCATTTTAAGAATTGCCTATCACAGTGCATGGAGATTGCAACCTTAAAACACAGTTGAAACAGTTGACTACCGACTGCCTACGTTGGCATGTCAGCCTAACCACAACACGTGTTCACCAGTGGAACTTTTGTTAAACCATAACTCTACTAAACTATAACTCGTCGCTACCATCAAGATCCCGTCCTTATATAGGTGAATGGTCAGGCTTCTAGAAACATTTTCTCGTAAATTCTAGAGTGCTTAAGGCCCAGGTATAATATATAGTATATTCTACAGAGTTCTCATCTACTGAATGCCATTCTGGATGTTACAGTGTGTTTCACATTCTGTAGTGGATTACAAATCATATATACAGGTAATAATAAATTATTATACAGATTCTTACATTAATTGAATTCATATCTTCTCTTTTCCTAACGCTTTTTCCCACACCTGCGGGGTCGCGGGTGCGAAGTGCGTCGCGCATGTGGATTTAGTGCTGTTTTATGGCCAGATGCCCTTCCTGACGTCAACCCTTTATGGAGGGATTTTATCACTATTGCATGTTTCTATGGTGGTTGATAGTGTGGTATGTTTTCTGAATATGAAGAGGAGTGTGTTGGGACGGACACAGACACCCAATCCCCGAGCCAGAAGAATTAATCAGAAGGGCTTAAAATCCCTGACTCGTCGCCATAAGACCTATCTGTGTCGGCGCGACGTAAAGCCCCTAGCAAAAAAAAAAATCCCTGACTTGGCCGGGAATCGAACCCAGGATCCTCTGAACTGAAGGCTGGTCTGCTGAGCATTCAGCCAACGAGTTGGACATTAATTGAACTCATACGAATGTCTATACAGTATATGTTTCACGACATAACCTCACAAACACTGCGATCATTCAACTACGTAAATAATAATAATAACACTAAATGGATGTAAACACTTCATAGCCATACATTGCAAGTAATAATAATAATAATAATAATAATAATAATAATAATAATAATAATAATTTGAGTTTGGCGCTTGCCTTATTTACCCATGGATGAGAGAATATTGTTTTCAAGTTACATCTGTTTATCACACTTGCGTCAACTTATTAAGCCAAGTACGGATAGCAGGATTGTCTAGTTTCTCCTAGTGATATGTTAGCTTTCACGAACACAGTAGTACCGGTAGTGTCCAAAATAAACACTTCTTTCGAATCCTTCATGCAACTAGCATTTGATAATGTTTCCTTCAGTGTGTCCACTCTAGGAACACTAACTTCAATTTTGCAAAGTTTCTCAGCGTTTTGAATGCTTCTCCGATTTACAATGTTTGTCTAAAGCATATTTCCTGCGATAATCTAACCGTCAATCACAATATTTGCACATAAGAATGCCACAAGAAATTATAAATCCTTCATTCTTATATTCTTTAAGTCTGTCCGTGACAGAAAATACTACCTTCGGCATTTTAAAACCCAATTTTGCAAATCCCAGTAACAAACACTGTTATCACATGGTTGATTGTAGTCACACCTGTATGAAGCCAGCACACGCAAAATTTATTTGTGAATTGAAGGTCCCCCCGGAATAAGGGTCTATGCCACAAAACTAAAACAGAAAAAGTCTGAATAATGAGAAAATGAAAAATATATATTTTGAAATAAATCAGAATGCTTCAAGACCACTTGAAAACCGAATGATCACAAATTAACCTTATTAATGTAGTAAAAAAGCCATTTCTCATTTTGAAATCATGGAATAAGGGTCTAAACCACATTTTCACAGTTTAATACAGTGTTACTTATTTGGAGATGAATCGCTTCAAATCACTATAGAATCCTCTGAATTCTTGAGACATATAGTCACACATCTTCAGTAGGTCATTCTTTTTTCTTTCTTAATGGGTAGCGTTGAGCCGTAGAGTTGTGGCAGGAATAGTGGCTGATTCCGTCTGTTCTTGACACCTTTAACTAAGGTATATCTTTCTCGAGGAACAATCAAACTGTGGCATCTTTCCTTAAACACAGATGTGGGGTCATCTTCAGAAAACTTTAGTCACATTGCTTCAGTAACCTTGAATTTAGGGTCTTTGACCAACATTTTGCGTCTTTGAAGTCAGAACTCTGGACAGACAGACTAAACATGTTTGAAAAAGTTATTTTACAAACCTGCAGTGAACTGCTGTCACTACCTTTTGCTGGAACGTGGTATTCAAAAGAATGTTTTCAACGTGAAGTGGCATCTCCTTTTCGGTTCAGAGTTTTTGAGGCACTTATTCACAAGAAACAAAGACTGCTCATTAAGATCCATGGTATAGTATTCTGTATACTACTCCTCCTTTTCACAGTCAGTGAGATGAATACACCCATTCTTGTTACAGAACTCTGGATCATACACACGGCCCCGAAACAACGATGATGCAGAAAATTATTATAATATTATACCTTATACCATTTTACCGTAATGATAATTAAATGAATGGTTTTTATAATGCATTATGTATTAAACAATGACCAAATTTATTCTAAGAACCTTCCTTAGCACAACATAACCCATTTATTATAGACCCTTATTCCACTCACCTGTTGTGGCCTCGTTTTTGGTTCTTTTATAACGCCTTTCGTTGCTGTATAAGCCTCAACCCTATTTCGTATCCTTTTATGTTCATTATCCTTCCAGTTATCCATATTTATCTTAGTTTTTCTGCTTTTATTCAAGTTTTTTTAGCTCGTTAGACGAAACACACTGGCAGCCATCTTGAGTGAGTGGCATAGACCCTTCTTCCAGGCAAAGAAGTTTTTTAACAGACAAATGACCTATTTCTGTTAAAGATATGACTATCATAGTTCACATGCAATAACCTGAGATGATATAGACCCTTATTCTGCAAAAAACTCAACTTGCTGGAAAATGTGGCTTAGACCCTTCTTCCGGGGGGGGGGCATCAGTTCATTTCATAATATTTGAATTTCTTCGCATCTCATCTTTGCCTGCTGTTAAGTTTGAAACTACCAGGACAAAAATATGGTCGCCAACTGATTCACGCAAAAAGCACACCAGCTTTGATGATAACGCACAATTTGCACACTTATTTTTAAATTATGGTTCTGTATAAAGAATTCTTTACTATGAATTACCCTCGCTACCAAGGTGAAAGGAGCCAAATGTAGTTTCCAATTTGAACAACAATCGCGTAACATTTTGGAGGTTGTCGGCCAAACGATTCATGCCACGAGATAACAGCTGTTCACCACTGGCCACACCGCTACCATTCAAGAAAATTGCCGTATAGCGAGACTATAGACAATATATCGTAGTATCGATTGCCCCTTAAACGATACAATTAATCATTCTTGAATTTATACCAAACAAATTTGAATATTGGATTGTGGAAAAGAATGTTTGGAGTGGTGTGGAAGAATATTTATTAAAATGTTCTTCTTTCACAGATTTTGGTGTTCGTGGTGTTGTTCCCGTTTCTACCATCTTGGTCATTTTCACCAGACTAGTCAGCCCCTCCCAGGCATGCTTAGTTCGAACTATGGAAGAAAAAAGGTCTTTAAAAATATTTACACCCTTGATTTTGATGGGGGAACGTATAATTGATATGGACACGGTGAGGTGAAATAAAAGGTATAAATAAAGCAAGGAGAAGCATGACGTCAGTTTAGAGGAACAATATGTTTATTAAAAATTAACAAGAAAATAAGAAAAAAGCAAAAAAGTTATCAAAGTTATCAAAAATTACATAAGGTAATAAATTTACACTTCGAGCAAACACTTCCCATTCAACATAGGTTCCTGAAATAAATTACAGGACACAAATATCCTTCAGCGCGGTTATGTCATAAAAGAAAATGGAAACTAAACATCGCAATATAAAAATCTCGTCTACTGCAACAACCGTAGTGACGTGGACAAAAACCAATACAATCATCATGAAGTATAGGCCGCTAAAATAAAACTCTCCTCGGTAGACACACACACATCATCCTTGCCAACCACACGGCAGAATGACTCAAAACGGATATTCATTCTCCCAAATAATGCAACAAATATCAAAAACATACAGGGTCCAACCCTTAACACCCGATGTTCACAAGTCTACCCGAGGCAAGTTACTCAAACATGAAAATGCAGGCCTTTCAAATGAGGAACGCGTCCTCTTATTCATTATCACACAAAATATCATGTCTTAAAGTTGTCAAAACTGAATACAAATATAAATGACATCGTCTAACATTTGCGCATGAAAAGAAACAACACCGTGCTGGTCGCAAACAGAGCACTCGCTCTCATACAGTTAAACTTGAATACTAAAGTGGCCAACTCTGTAATAATACAATAACTTGAAACTTAGAAATTACCACATAGACAATAGATCATGTCTGAAAATCAGAAAGTTACAGAAATATCTCATCCTTACACCTTCAGAAAACCACATTACTACTACTACTACTACTACTACTACTACTACTACTACTACTACTAGGAAGAAGGAGAGTAAGAATAAGAATATTTAACGGAAACTGATTCTAATATTTGGAACTTGGAATACGAAACTGCGTTTGACGAACTCTTGAATCAATCAGTAATTCACACTGGTCTTTATATTCAAATATTCATGAAGATGTCGCTACCAATATTCGTGGATCCAACTCCACATTCTCACACATTCTCATCCACACTTCATGCAATAAATCCAAGAAAATGTGATGGCATGTTTTAATACACTTTGAACTCCCATTAATAATTTAATCTAGTCCTATCTGACTTTAAATCCTGTTTACATTTACATATACTCCCTGAGACGTTCACTGCGTCTCAAACATCAAAGGAAAACAAAGATATATATATGAGGCTAAAGCAAGAAAACTGACTCGTAAAGACAAATGACGTTAACCACTCAGCTATAAAATCCGAATAAAGTGAAAAGCAAGCTGTAACCTCATGCGACCGGTCCACATGTACTTTACAATTATTTATATTTACAAGCTTCCTAACATTTGCTGTAATAGGACGTAGTCCTTGCAAACAACAGCCAAACCTACTGAAATTAAATAACGAAACTAACCTATCCCACTTGCTACATTAAAACACGTGGACACGCACATAATTACATTGCTAATCTAGTACTCGTCTAATTGTTGATTCAGCCATGTGCATCTGGACAGCCGGCCTCCATCCTTTTAGCCAGCCATATTGAATGTGATGGCATCAAAATTGAACTGGTAAGTCCTTGGTTCTTCATCCTGGCGGAGAAATGTTGTCTCCTCATCTTGCTGCTTCTGCTGCTCCGGAGGTTGACTAGCACATCCGCTCATTCACGGTATTGAAAAAACTGGGTCAAGATAATGTGCCAGTTACTATGATACTACTGCTGGAGTAATTTCCACTGATCGTGGAAAACCAGTTCCCATTCAGCCGCGGGACAATTCCTGCTTATCTAACCCCATGACTAAGTCAGATATTTCCCACTCGCTCCATACTTCGTCTGTGTTATGTCACAGCTAACGTCTGCAACTGTACATAAATGCTGGACTAGAGATTTTAATGTTCGTATCCTTGAAAAATCTACTTAAACAGGCAGGCTACTATGCATGTAAATGATAATCAGAAACTGTTCCTTCCGTTTGCCAATCAAAATATAAATGCAAATCTATCAAAATTAATCATGAATAGTTACGTGCAGTCTGAGCGTCTTAAACAAAAGTTACAAGTTCCAACACGATAATGATGCATAAGTACTCACTTAGCACTCACGTAAATATACTTCTTCTCATGATGTTACCTTCGCAGACTCCTAGCCCACGCACTAGTCGCTTTTATTAATTCGTCCTCGCAGACTCCGTCGTGTGCTTGTTCAAGGTCATCTCTGACTTTAACCAATGCCTAGCCATATTGACAGTGATGCTACCATATCATTCGTTCGAAACATCGCATACATGATGTTTACTTCAAACGTGTATCATATGATTTTCCTAGCCTCTCGCCGGGCTTCTGAAATGTTTTTTGTTGGTCCAGGCCATTGGAATGACATTATTTCCTTGTTCTAAGTTGATGTGTCAGGTAGAAATTCCTCCTTCTAAACATAGCTTGCGAACAAATAGACCTCAGCTCCAAGCTTTCTGTTGAAATTGCGAAATGTGCTGTGTCTGTAGATGGTCCTTGCAAGTTACCAAGACACAGTAAAATAAAATAAAATAAAATAAAATAAAATAAAAATAAAATAAAATAAAATAAAATATTCTCTGTACGCTCAAATGAATTATTAATTAAATGAGCACTTCAATAAGGGCTCAATGTTATTCACATTATTTTGCAATTTAAATTCACTCCTGGACAACATGAAACTTGTAAATACATGAAAATAACACCATCCTAACCTCTAAATATGACTTTACGTTTATATCGCTAATTAACAAAACTAACACCTCTACTAATCAACTCCAATATCGCCTTCAGATTCAAATGTTAACAAGAGAGCTCGTTAGTGCACATAGTGACAAGACTATACTGGAGATGATCACATTCAATATAATAGCTGGAGTGCATAAATACTGATAACAGAAAAAATAACTCGTGCTCAACCTCTCTTAGTAGTGGATGCATCAGTGATAGGGTTATCGCTATAACCGAAGGATAATATATAGTTTAATATAGAAATTTTCAGGGGGCAGAAAAGAAAAAATGTTGTTACAATGGTGTTCTCACTATATCTTGTACTCGCTATACCAGACTTCTACTGTACTATCGTACGTTCCTCTATGCAGGAAATGTAGGAAATAAGGGAATCACCATAACTGTTCCCCATTAACACATTCACTACCAGCTTCTCAGTGAGTGCTTTAAACCTCCAGCCCAGTTACCGGCTTTGACATTTTCCTGGATGGTGAGGCACTCCACACTTTCCACAGAACCACATGGTTTCATGCCAGATGTTGCTTTTTTGTCACACTCTGCTCTGTCTATTTAGGAAACTGTCCAATTTCATGCCTGGGAATTTATGAAGTACTTGCTCCTTGGTTTTCCCATCAAGTCAAAAAGGTGGATCATTAGCCAGAGTTCACTTAGTGAGCTGCAGTGGTGGGCTACACGTAGATGCTGATAAGTCTGCTGAAGACTGAGATGGGACCTGCGACACAGAAATATTCGTGACTCCTGATACTGCTTCTTGTTCACTGTCTTATTTCTACATATTGCCTGCTTAAATGTCAGAAGAGTTATATTTGAGTTTGGATTGTATTTTTGGAAAAGCCTGAATGCATTAAAAATGTATTCTGCAAAATGTTGAAAAAGATTTGTATTGGCCACTTCACCGTTTTTTGCATGAATGGGTATGTGCCAAATACTGATTGGCTGTATCCACTCCATGCATAATGGGTTATAATCACTGGTGCTTACAGGTTTCATTTTTATTTTCCTAAACCTGTTCAGAGTCTCAGCCATTTCTGCAGAATGTACTATTGAAACCACGGTAATTAATTTTTTTTCTTCCATGAACATAGCAATACTTCATTGTCCCTATCGAAGGTCATTTAGCCTATTTTCAAGTTCTTCTGCCTTTCACGGAATTCCTTAGAAAGTCCCCTATTCCACATACAGCCATTTCTTGTTCATGCAGTTCCTTGGCTGTCTTTTGAATTATTCCTGTTACCTAACATTAGTCCTATAAACTGTTTCATCTCATTTACATTGACTGGTTTCCACATCTGCAGAATAGAATATTTAGTGAAGGGATGCGGTGCTGCACTAATAACTTGTCATGCGTAAATGTTTGTCTGATGGCATATGTATTCAAAGAAATTGCCATTTACAAATAAATTGACAAAAGACATTATTTCGTTGTTATTTTCGATTTCAGCATTTAATCCTAACCAACCAGTGAAACTGATTGCAGGCAGTCAATAAGATGGATGCATATAGATGGTTTGAATGTGCCCAGAGTTTGGTATATTATCATTGGAATAGCTGTCAATGAAATCGCGGATGAGTTCATTACCAGATTCATCGTTCAGTAGTATGTTTTCAGTTTCCTTACTTCGAATACTGCCTTTGTGACTCGTCATCTTATCGTGACCCAAGAGCTCATTTCACTAGACACCCTCACAAAAACATCACAACTGGCTTAGGTCTGTGTTTACTCATAGGGAAAAAAGAAAGGAAGCATTGCAATATACCCTCTGTTCAGGTAGTCGGGGCTAGAGAATGTTCATTGATATGTCATCTGGGGTTTTCAACACAAACTTCTACGTCGTACGAATTTAGCACTAAAATACCAATATAAATGGTCCTTTATTGGACATTATAAACTTTCCAGCTAACTCATTCCTGGTTGCCAGCGTTTCGCCCCTGTGTGCTAGGTTGGGCTCATCAGTTGGTACCTAGCACATCCACCAAGATGCTGGCTGGAAAATTTGTAATGACCAATAACGGACCATTTATATTGGTATTATAAATTTACTCATTCGGGACAAATATTTCAGGTTCCCTATGGGAATAAACATCTATATCATTTAGCACTAAATTCAAAACGATGTTTACATCGCACGACCTTAAGCACCATAACTTGGATACGGCCTTTTAAATGCCGTAAGGTGTCCACAGGAGTGAATGTGTTAATATTGTTCGTGTATTCCAAAAAGCAACTGTGCCTACTAGTTGTTATTATTAAAACTTTACAGTCTGTCAAAAACACTGATTATTACACAAATAACTCTACAACATACCTGTAAAGAAACACACACTATTTAACAAAGATTGACATTTCCTGATTTTTGGTTGGCAGGTATGCATGTTCTGTTCTACAAGAACACCTCAGATTCTATCAAATCACTGTAAAATATGTGCATGTGTGTAAAGTAGTATTTACATTGCATAAACTTTACATATAACAAGCTTTAACAGCTTCATTTTAGATAATCCCATATTGACTATAAATCAAATAGTGAATATTTAAGATTAACTTAAATATTATATTTAAGTGGTCTGCCTGTTCAATACAACACCAATTCACAACCACTTGACAAGTTTATGCAAATGGCAAATATTTAACATTAACTTAAATTCAATACATATATAATTTATTACATTTAGTACATGTTTCGTCCCCTAAGGGACATCATCAGCTATAATAAACGACAATAATATATCAGATTACCAAAATTACATTATTAAATTGGAAAGACACATTGAAAACATCATTGTATGATAGGTCATTTAAAATAAAATACTGTATTGGCAAACTTTGTTAAAGTTGGAAGTCATATAATCAATAAAACCAGTTGAATTGTTCATTAAACTCTTAAACTCTTGATGGTAACGTTTGTGGGAACTAACAGTTGTATTCATAAAATCTTAAAGTTATCGTTGTTGTGAATAAGAACTCTTGATTTACAATATTTCTTAATGAACAATCTTTGATGGACGTTCCTTAATATTTATATAAGATTGAACACTTCCGGATTTGAAGTCAACACGAGGCCGAAGCAGTAAAGTTATTTGTAGAACTGAATGCTATTCTGTCTGAAATGAAAAGAAAATAACTAAGTGTAAGTAAAGAGAGATGGAAGATGAAATAATATAATATGATTTAAATCGTGTTACTTACTTCCTTGTTATTGGCCCCGATGTGCAGAAAAGGACTCACTTCTGCTGGGGTAAGTGTGTATCTGATTCACAAGTATAGTTGGTACGTTGAGCAGGGAATGTGGAGGGGAAGTGGGAGAGCGTGTCCTAGGGGGAACGACCTGAATGTCACCGAGCGTGTGACACGTTAAACTCGACGTTACTTTCTAACTTTTGCTTTAATTAATTCTTCATACAATATGTTGAACTTCTCAGAAAGATCATTAATATTACCCGTTGGATTGTTCCTTTGGTCCATATAAATGTAAAATTTCCTTGTATATATTCAATAAATGGCCTTTATTTATAGTTTTCAAGATTTTAAGGTCATTGTCTATGTTTTGTAAACATGTGATTGGATCACTCATGGCCGAGTATATGTTGTATGTCTTCGCCCTGGTATGTTCCTGTTATCTTGTAACAAAAATCCTTCCGGTTTGTCCAATATACATACTTAAACAACTCACACATTTCAATTTGTATACACCTGAATTTTGAAAATTATTATTATTATTATTATTATTATTATTATTATTATTATTATTATTATTATTATTATTATTATTATTATTATTATTATTATTACTATTATTACTATTATTATTATTATTATTATTAACGATATGGGTGTTATAAAATAATTTTGAGTTTGTGTCGTTAGTCCTAAAAGAGATTCTTAAATTACGTTTCTTGAATAAATTTGTAATCCTGTATACTTTACTGTTATTATATGTGAATACAGCAGACTTCTTATTCTCTTCATCTTTTCGTTCTTTTACTGAAGTACTCACAGGTTTATTTTTTATTTTACTTATAATCCTGTTTACAAATTCTTTATTGTAGCCATTCTTATATGCTATTTAGTATTAATTTATTTTTTAGATCCGTAGGTGAAGGAGGAACATTAAATACTCTGTAAATCATACTAAAGAAACCGGCTCTATTATGAGCTTCTGGGTGTATAGAATCAGTTTCGATCATGTTAACGGTCTGCGTTGGTTTCCTAAAAATATTAATTGATAGGTTTTTATTATTTCTAGTAACTTTCGGGACTAAATAATTTAAAGTGTTATCTACTTCAGAATCGAGTGTGAACTTAACAAATGGATCAAGAGAGTTAAGTTGGTTTAAAAAGGTATTGCTCTAGATATGTAGATGACACCTTTGTAATATTAGATGAGGGAATAACTAACGGTCAGACCTTTTTAGACCAACTTAGCTCTCTTGATCCATATGTTCAGTTCACACTCAATTCTGAAGTAGATAACACTTTAAATTATTTAGACTAAAAGTTACTAGAAATAATAAAAACCTGTCATTTAATATCTTTAGGAAACCAACGCAGGCTGTTAACATGTTCAAAAATTATTCTATGTACCCAGGAGCTCATAAAAGAGCCGGTTTCTTTAATATGATTTACAGAGCATTTATGCCCGATTTCTGGAATGATGAGATATCTTTCCGATAACTATTGCTTTGTTACAGCTGTCGACTCGATAAATCTTCGCTGCGTTGCGCAGCGGAACAGCAGCTAACTTATCGAACTGTCAACTATTGGTCCGTTGATCAAGTTTCATAAATACACACTAGATGCCACCCCTTGTACTGCTTTGTTTTTGTGCATTAGGTGTGTTCCCTAGATTGTCAGGCACATGCGCACAAGTAATGCATCGCATTTGAGCTTTCTGTGCAGCTCCTATTATCCCCGCTTTGCCATGCAGGAAGAAATGGACATTCGACTAGTTCTTGCAGAAGTGGGTGTCAGTTTCGTGGTGTTTAAGGACTGTCAGAAGAATTTTATATTGTTTGAGGATTTCGAATGAAATATGCTCACGAATGGCACATGTCACGTGCAATCCAGTTTGCACTGAGTCTTATAAGTATACCGTATCTCTTCCCTGTTATTACAAAATATGAACATTGTTTGATCACAGTATAACGACATACATCGCGTAATTAACATAATTATATATCCTGTTAGTTCCTTGTAATGTAACATCGTTAATTAAAAACAATCCCACGATAAAAGTATATGCTCACTGCCAATGCAAGAAGGCCTGCAGTAGGCCTACTATGATAATTGTGTAATTATCTGTTATACTCAGTTACTAGTACCAGTGCTTTTATGGACACGAATGCAGTCACAGATACAAATATGACAAGATGTTGTAGTACTGAATCTTAAAGGTTATCATAATTAATAATTGATCAACAGGGGACAATGGAAAATTATTTGTCACAGGACGCAAATTGTCGCCTGTAACTTCTACCATACCTCCGACAGCATATTTGTTTAGCCTCAGTCTGTCTTTGAATTCATTTTCAGTACTGTATAGTTCATTAGAACATTAGGCCGACGGAAGAAGATGAGAAAGCCATAGAAAATTTTAACAAACTCAATGTTAGCTGCTGATACTGAAGTACTGCGCACGCGCCCAGCAAGTTAGCAAATAGATATCTCCTGCTCAGGGCCCTCTAAGTTAGCAAGCGATTTGTCGAACCGATAGATGTATCTTACGTTCGTGCAACGCCAAAACACAAGTTAACCATTCGATACCGCTATAGGTTCGATATCTCACGTTCCAGAAACCGGGCATTAATGTTCTTCTTTCAGCTACGGATCTAAAAAAATAAATTAATACTATATACTACTTATATAGCATATGAGAATGGCTACAGGAAAGCATTTGTAAACAGGATTCTAAATAAAATAAAGGTAAACCTGTGACTACTTTAGTAAAAGAACAAAAAGGAGAGAATAAGAAATTTGCTGTATTCACATATAATAACAGTATAGTATATAGGATTACGAATTTATTTGAGAAACATAATTTAAGAATCGCTTTTAAGACTAACAACACAAACTCGAAATTATTTCATAAACCCATATCGTTGTTAATAACAATAATAATAATAATAATAATAATAATAATAATAAAAAATTTCAAAATTCGGGTGTATACAAATTGAAACATGCGAGTTGCTTAAGTGCGTATATTGGACAAACCGGAAGGAAATTTGTTACAAGATATCAGGAACATGCCAGGGCCAAGAAATACAACAGATACTCGGACATGAGTGATCACATGACAGACTTCAATCACATGTTTACAAACATAGACAATGACCTTAAAATCTTGAAAAATATAAATAAAGGCCATTTATTGAATATATTCAAGGAAATTTTACATTTATCTGGAGCAAAGGAACAATCCAACGGGTAACGTTAACAATATTTCTGAAAAGTATAATATCTTGTATGAAGAAGTAATTAAAGCTGAAGTTAGAAAGAAACGTCAGACTTTAACGTGTCACTCGCTCTGTGACACTCGGGTCGTTCACCCTAGGACACACCCTCCCACTTCCCCTCCACATTCTCTGCTCAACGTACCAACTACCAGTACTTGTTTTGAATCACCTACACACTTACTCCAGCAGAAGCGAGTCCTTCTCCGCACATCGGGCCAATAACAAGGAAGTAAGTAACATGATTTAAATCATATTATATTATTTCATCTTCCATCTCTCTTTACTTACACTTAGTTTTTTCTGTTCATTTCAGACAGAATAGTATTCAGTTCTACAAATAACTTTACTGCTTCGGCCCTGTGTTGACTTTAAATCCGGAAGTGTTCAATCTTATATAAATATTAAGGAACGTCCATCAAAGATCTTACAGATCTTTCATGAAGAAATATTTTAAATAAAGAGTTCTTATTCACAATGATGATCATTTTAAGATTTTATGAATACAACTGTTAGTTCCCATGAACTTTATCATCAAGAGTTTAATGAACAATTAAACTGGTTTTATTGATTATATGACTTCCAACTTTAACAAAGTTTGCCAATATTTTATTTTAAATGTCCTATCATACAATAATGTTTTTAATGTGTCTTTCCAATTTAATAATGTAATTTTTGTATTCTGATATATTATTGTAGTTTATTATAGCTGATGATATCCCTTAAGGGACGAAACATGTACTAAATGTAATAGATTATGTATGTATTGAATTTAAGTTAATGTTAAATATTTGCCATTTGCATAAACTTGTCAAGTGGTTGTGAATTGGTGTTGTTATGAACAAGGGATAGATATCATGAATGTAGTAGTCCTCGCTGTCATCTTAGTAACTGTGAGAAAATTTTCTGTACATATCTGAGGTGCTAATCATACATTATCCCCAGCGACTATGTTTGGACTGAAGCCAGTTCCTTTGCTCCGGTTGATAATTGTCACATACCTTCTTTCCTACTTTCTTCTTTCCTATCTATGTTCCTTTCTTGCCATGTTTTCTTCTTTTGTTTAACAACTCCTTCACCTTTTCATTCCACCAGTCTGTCTCATTTTCCTTCACTCTCGCTGAAGTTCTTCCACAAATCATCTCTGCTCAGCTTACAAACATGTTTTTAAATTTGGTCCATTCTTCTTTTACACTTTCTATTTCTTATATGGGGATGTGCTGTTCTAATTCCTCCTGAAATTTAGAGTCCTTTTATCTTTTAATTCCCATACATTCATTTTCTTCTGTCTTATTTCTTTAACTCTCACGATTTTACCTATTTTCAAATTTGCCCTCACTACTCTGTGTATCCATCAAATGCCTTGCCTGGTACTGCTCTTAAATCCATTAACTGTTTACGATTTATTTTCTCAACAAAAAAATAATTGTTCTTGTCCTTCTTTCACCTCAGCCATATCTAGTGATCTTCCAAATATTCTTGTTTCTAAACCAAGTGTTACCCACAATCGTTACATTTCTCTCACAAAAATGAATCAGCTTATCTCTCTCACTGCCTCTTTCTTCGTATCCAAATTTACCAATCACTTCTTTACCAATTCTGTCATTTCCAACCTGCGCATTGGGGTCTCCCATGACTATCACTTCCACATGGGTGATTACTTCCTCGAGTGTCTCCAAGAATTCCTCTATATTTTCCTCACTGTTTCCAGTTTGGGCTGCATAAACTTGGATGAAATCTTTCACTCTTCCTTCTGTCCTTAGTCTACTCTATCACCGGGCAAGTTGGCTGTGCGATTAGGGGCGCGCAGCTGTGAGCTCGCATCCGGGAGATTGTGGGTTCGAACCCCACTACTGGCAGCCCTGAAGATAGTTTTCCGTGGTTTCCCATTTTCACACCACACCTTAATTAAGGTCACAGACGCTTCCTTCCCATTCCTAGGTTTTTCCTGTCCCATCGTCGCCATAAGACCTATCTGTGTCGGTGCGATGTAAAGCAAAAAAAAAAAATTCTATCAGTAATGTTGTCTAACTTTTCCACATTTTCGTCCAGGTTTTTGTTAACAATCACTCCTTCTCCATTCTTTGCCTCACCTCCACTCCAGTATAGGGTGAACCCTCTACTCATCCTCCTCACTCCATTTCCCTTCCACTTGACTTCACTCAGTCCCATCATTGCATCATTCTCCCTCTCCATAAAATCAATCAACTCTTCTGATTTTTCTGACAGGGTCAAAGACATTCATAATATTAATATTTGCCTTAAATATAAAGAAAATATATAGGAAGAGTAATAATGGAAACCTTCTTTTAGCTTGTACAAATAAGATTTTGTAATGTGTTAAAATTCAGTTGTTCTCATTCTGAGTTGCTCTTCATACACTTTTTATTTTATAATTATCTGATTTGATACTTTTTTTTTCAGATTACTTGATTAGGCTAAAGTAATTGCTGCTTAATTTGATTGCTTTCAATGTGCGAGACTATTATGTAATGTCCATGTTTATCTCATGATAACCCATATTTTGCTTTTAATTTCTGTGATCTTCTGTGTAGAGATTGGCCTGCTGTGCAGTTGCGAATTAAGGAACACCCTGAATTCAATCAGTATTTTTATGAATGCCCAGAAGATATACCATGGACAGAGTGTGATATGAGCGACAGTGGTGAGACACGCATTCCTTACGAGGTGTTGGATACAAGTGAAGCAGAAACTGTATATAAAAACCATGTGAATGCACTTCAGCAAGAACAAAAAAGACTAGAGTGAGTATGAAGCTATTGTTTTTGTGTTTGGTGTATTTTTTTTAGTTTGGTTGATATTGGCTCCTTTGCCAAGTTAGTTCATATTGCATGTCTGCATAACTCTAGAATTTGCTGTCTGGGATAGTTGGTAATCCAATGTTTATTACTTATACTGTTGTTAGCATATGTACCTTAATAAAATTTTATTTCATCACCTCTTACTTATATGGAATAGTTTCTTGTACTTCACATATTTTTACTGTAAACCAACCTTTGATTGGTTGGTACTACTATTATGAAATGTTTTTGTCCTGTCTTGCAGTAACTTCATTGTGTATGATCAGTATAAAGCCAGGGTTCCCAGCATTGTTTGACTGATGACACACTTTATTGAATGCCCAAATTATTGCAATGCAATAATTTTTATTACTGCTTCTACTAATAATAATATACACTTCTATTTAGTGTTGGACATCTGTTGTAGATAGGCCGATGATAACATGCAGGTGGACACATCCTTTTAAATACAAGCAGCATTAATATGTTGCGTAAGAGGAAGACAGAGGGCACGTGCTCCAGTCTCAACTTATCTACAGTACACTGGATGTCTGATAAAATATTTTTATTATTGTTTTTGAATAAACGTTGAAAATTAAAATTAATGTGAGATCTGCACTTCGTGGGTTCCACGAACTTTATTCAGCCTGTTGTTTTGAGATCAGAAATTTGTCCATGATAAAATCTGAAGGAAAGCACTTGAGTAAAATAGTTACACTGTTGTTCACTGCCAAATGTAAAATGTAACTGGCCAATGTGTACCAACAATTCTAAACACTAAGTTTATTGCTGAGTGAAAACAGTAAAATAAGCATTTTTTCAGGTGTTCACTTTCACTCAAATTATTGCCATTCTGAAAAATTAAACTCATCGTAGTTATGCGTGTTCCGTGCTTACTGGCAGACCTAAATTCTCTATCAAAATAAAATTTATTGTATTAGAGAGCTTCGTGGTAAATATAAAATGTATTTTAAAGAGACTTTCTGAATGGCATAAAATTTATTTTCACGTTCTAAAATTTTGCTACACGCCCTATGGGGTTGCACGACAGGTTGGCAACCCCTCGTATAAATTGAAACTTATATTACTAATTCATGAAACATTTTTTTAAATTCTGAGAACTTCCTAACATTTGAAATGTAAATATGTATATTTTGTATGAAGGGGCATGATTGCCGAGTGGCATTGTAGCAGGCTTTTCACAAAGGTGGTTGTGGTATGAATCCTGGCCAATGCATGTGGTATTTTTGAAATGTAACGTTACAACGCTATGGTTTGGATTTCACAAAAGTGGAGGTCCTGTGGCTATGATTAAGATATCAACAGTTGTGTTAAACTAAAAGCGTGTGATGTGCAACATACAGTCCAATGTTATTACAAGCAGAATAGGCTGTGTAAGGCATCCTTTTGCTCCAGACTAGAATGCAGAATGCTAAGACGACTTCCATCTCTGTTCTACATACCATATCCATTGTATACAGCTTGTTATAAATCCATTGATCTTCTAGGGAATTTCAAATTCCTCCAATTTAAAGTTAAAGGAGGTCTTCTCAATATCTATGAACAGCAAGTATGAAAATGTCTGATGTTTGACTAAGTGTTTGGTGATAATTGTCAGGATGTTCACTTGATTGGCAATTCACCAGCATTCTGTTAATCCTGCCTGCTCTTGACTTAGTTTCCTATCTGCAGGGTTCCTCATATTGTATTCCAGATGATTCTTGACCTGTTCTGTGTCTGGAGGCAAAGGAATAACTTTCCATTTATTTCCATTTATTAGAGAAATTGTCTTAGATATGGGGCGTTCAGTGCACAAAGGAATCAAGTCACAATAAGAATGTTTTGAGAAAAATTGACATAAAGGTTTTGCTGAATAATTAATTACAGGAAGACGTTTACACTGTTTTAAAATGTTTCAAGGGTAGAAGTTATTTTGTATAATGTATTCCCATATTACAAAAGGGTAAATATAAGTGCTAATACATGTTAACTAAAATACAAAAGTAAAGTTTTGGACTTGATTCTTTTGTGCTCTGAATGTATTGAACTTGTACCTTGGATTTGGACTTGATTCTTTTGTGCTCTGAAAGTGTTGTACTTGTATCTTCCTCTTTTTCATAGGCTTCTGGTTTTATTAAGGAAACAGTAAAGGAAATACCTTTCTTGAATATATAATAATAATTTTCTTCTCTATGTCTGCTTGCAACAAACATTTCCAAACACTAAGTTATATAATTCAGATTCAAAGAAATCCGTATTCATTTTCGTCTGCTTGCCCTTTAAAGCCTAGGAAGCTCTTGTGGTAGTTTCACACGGTAGGCTCTTGAAAAAACGATGATGCACAAGTGGAATGTGCAGTAAATCCTCAATGTCCTTTTTCTTCGCTTTTGTTACTGGTCGACATTGGGTATAAAGAGGGCCTTGCTGGATGTTATAAAGGTGTGTTATGCGATGGTCGGGAGACTTCTTTCTTACGACAACTTCGTCAAATTGCATATCAGGGTTCAAAGTCTGCTTAAACATCAGGGTAAAAGGAGATTCTCTTTTATAACGTAACCTTCTCATAGTCAGCCAATTGATTTCATAACCATCAACCGTTTTTTTCTTCTGTTCGTTACTGAATTCTCCAAGTTTCTTGTGGATAAGAAATCTGAGAATTTCATTTCAGTTACCTCAAATCCAGGGGACGTTTTCTTTGCTTGTCTAACGATATCCATCAAATCATTTTCTGTGTAAAGGTGCGAGATTTTCCTACCGGCTTTCTCCAATAAATCAAAATCACTGTCATTAGGTAAGTAATAATGTCCTGATACCAAGAATTTGTGATCAATGGCTGAGACATTCATGCTCGGATCTTGACACAACTTCATCAGAGACAATTACATTTTAATTAAATGTCACACAGCGACAAAACAAACCATGGAAACTGTGACAATGGACATGTTCCCATTGTGCTCTGAACAAACGACTGCTTCCCTCTGTGCTCAACAGAATTGTCAATCATATAACAGTTATTTACAATATCTGGACATGAATCTTTTATGCTCTGAAAGCAGCTTCATAAATAGTACTTAAAGGTGGAATATGTCCAAAATGACCAAAAATGGAGTTGATTCCCTTGTGCTCTGAACGCCCCATATCTTGATGAGCATTCCTTTCTTCCATTCCTCTGGGAAGAGCGCTTCACATAGTATTTATGTTAGAAATAACTCCATGATTTCTACTGATAAATTCTGATCTGCTTTAATAGCCTCTAGGATGACATTACCAGTATCTGGTGCTTTGCCACTCATTTCTTTGACTGCCAGAGTGATCTTTTGTGCTGGTGGTTCCACAGAAATATAATCTGTTTCCTTCCCTTTCTACAGATCTGTCTTTCTCTACTGAAGCTATTGATAACCTCAGTGAAATGCTGTCTCATTCTTCAAGTTGTTGTACTTCTAAACATGAAGTCATACCATGAGCATCTTTCACTGATCTTCCTAAATGTTCTTTCTTGGGATCTTTTTTTTTTTTTTTTTGCGTCGCAGCGACACATGGCGACAATGGGAGAGGAAAGGCCTAGGAATGAGAAGGAAGTGGCCGTGGCCTTAATTAAGGTACAGCCTGGTGTGAAAGTGGGAAACCATGGAAAACCATCTTCAGGGCTGCCAACAGTTGGGTTCGAACCCACTATCTCCCGGATGCAAGCTCACAGCTGCGCGCCCCTACCCGCGCGGCCAACTCGCCCGGTGGGATCTTTTTTAATAGCATGTACTTCTTTAGTGTTTCCCCTCTTTGGTAGTTCCTTCGTCAATGTTGTCAGTTGATCTGTCTGCACTCGTTTGTCCATATGAATGTTCTTGACTTCTCAGGTAGTTTCTCTGTATTTTATTGTAGCTGCTTCTTTCTGGTTTCTTGTTCTACTGGAGTTCAGTGTTTCCAGCTTCGTCCTCCTCTTCCTCCTCCTTCCGCCTTATCCAGCTCCTGCTGTATCAGAGCATTTATGGCATTTCCCCACCTTCCTCTCTCCTTCAATCATTCCTGTTCCATCTTTTGTTCCAGTTGTGGTTTCTCTTGCACTTTATTGAATCGATCCAACTTGTTCTAGGTCTCCCTCTCACTCTCTTTCCCTTGAACTTCATTTCCATCATCTGTTTTGTTATTTTGTTATCCTCCATACTCTTCACATGTTGAAACCATCGTAGTTTATTCTTATCAATTCTTTCATTTAGGTTTTCCGTTCTGACCTCCTTTATCACATATTCATTTCACATTCTGTCTTTCTTTGTCTTCCCTATCATCCTGTATTTGAAATAAAATATAAATCATGAAATTTGTGACAAAATTGGGGTGCATCTGCAAAATATTTAAAGAAATAAATAACTCGATTGAGCATGAACAAACTCCTTCTCCCAAATATGAGGTTTTGAAGCTTCCACCTAATCAATACATATATTTATATATTACACTAGCCTGCAAGAAACAACTTTTTTTGTGCGGTAAAAAGGAAAATAGGTGGGTTTTATGAATTGCTTAACGCAGAATTCGGGGAAAAAATTAGTTTTGCCGTATCACGTCTGGTTTAATGCCAATTTTACAAAATGTAATTTTGTTCTTACGTAAAATTGTTGATACTTAGTATTGATTAAATTTGATATATTAATGTAAATTTTAGCTTGCCAAACGTAATCATACTGTCATTGCATTAAATACACATAAATTTTGCCTTGTAAGCAAGTAGATGGTTTGCATTATATTTTTAATGTATACTGAAATTCATGAAACTGAAGCATAAAACGCCTATTTAGTTTCGGCTGTACAGTTCCTTTTAAATTAATATAACCGTACCTTGAATAAAAATGACATGGTTAAACATACATAGTTTTGTTACTTACATTATGTGCAGGTTAGATTCACACCTACGTCTTTTCCCGTTTTCCGTGGAATTTCCGGGTTTTTTAAGTTCTTGAATGATCTCTAGAACGGTCGTCTTGTGCAATCGACCAACAGTAATCGGCCATCATATTCACATCCCAACGTCCCTGATAGCATCATTCTGCATCTTAGAGATCCTGGTGAAACCTTTCACCTTGTTCTTCACTGACAGCTTCTAAATTTGGAGGGAAATAATCCAGATGCGAAGCTAAGAAATGAAGTTTAAGGCTCATATTACAACCGAGTTCCTTAAACTTAACCAACATTTTTTTTACAATTTCTTTGTATTGAGGGTCCTTAATGTTGCCAAGGAATTTAGCCACTACATTTTTGAATGCGTTCCTCGCTTTCTCAATTTTGGTCATCATGTCTGTGAAATTTTTATCCTTCATCAGTTTACAAATGTGTGGTCCATTAAACACGCCTTCTTTGATTTTTGCATCTGATGAGGGAAATTTAGTGGATAAATATTGGAAGCATAGGCTACTTTTATCTAATGCTTTGACATACTGTTTCATCAATCCTAATTTGATGTACAAGGGTGGAAGTAGAATTTTTTCACGGTCAATAAGACTTACATTCAAAACATGTTTGGATCCTGGTTGTAGTTGTTTCCTTTCTGGCCAATTCACTGTATTTCAATGTTTATCAAATCAAATCAAATCAAATCTCTTTATTTGCAAATGAGGTGTCTACCTCGGTGGCAAACGGTACACTAAAATACATTATTGTCAAGCACTAAATATTAAATTAACAAGAGAAGAAAATTTTTCTATAATACAATATTATACAATTTACGCTAACAATGTCTTCTATTAAACACACAGCTCATCCTTAATAAATTTATATTATTTACAAAATTCTACTTATAATATCTCCTGTACTACTTACAAATATAGTCAACTGATATACAGTATGTGAAATTACTTCAAATGATACTATACAACTGGTATAAGATTAATATTTACATTGCATTTATTCATTTACTTTTTTTTTCTTTTTAACCCGTTCTGGATCCTAAGTAGCATAACGACCCGCTGCGTCTTAACCAGAGCCCCTTTTGCCACCACTTTTCAGAGTTCCTGAAGGGCCTTCACAGCTACCGTAGCGGTCCCAGGGCCCTCGAAGTCCCAACTGTACTTCACCCCTACAGGCAGTCCCTTACTTTGGCTGTCCAAACTCCTTAGACCAGGGGATGGAATTAATTTATTCACACACATTTTTTTATTTACAATAACCTGCACTGGTCGAATGCCATCTAACACTTCATTTATTTTCTCTGTTGCTGTTTATTCTCTTCTTGAATATCTGTACAGATTTTGGAAAAGGATCAAACACTACCCCTGGTAAACTGTTCCACTCCTTCACACCCTTCCCAATGAAAGAAAATTTACCCCAATCGCTTCTGCTAAAATTCCTTCTAATTTTATATTTGTGGTCAGTCCTGCCGATATAATTATTTTCCAACTGAAGCCTCTCACGGATATCTCCCCATGCTGCTTCTCCTGTATAGGTTCTATATAATCCTATAAGTCTAGTTTTCTCCCTTCTCTTACTTAAAGTTTCCCACCCAAGTTCCTTTAACATTTCTGATACACTACTCTTTCTCCTGAAATCCCCTGTTACAAATCTTGCTGCTTTCCTCTGCACACTATCTATTTCTTTTATTAGGTATTCTTGGTGAGGATCCCAAACACTGTTTGTATATTCCAATAATGGACGAACCATACTCAAGTAACTTTTTTCTTTTAATTCTTTGTTGCATCCTTTAAGTAGCCTCATTATGACATGTAACGATCTGTATGCTTTATTCTGTGCCCCGCTATCCCATTCGCATAGGAAACAGGGAAATTTTGTATAGTCTTTTTGTTGTCCCAGCAACAATCCAATGATCTTCAAATCACCGCAAATTTGCCACCCATGCTTGTAATATTTAATTTTTTCAAGCACCAACTTTAAGGTCTCGTAGGTTTCAGACATTTTTGTGGAGTGTGCAAGGAAACTGCTTTATCAGTCCATCGTAAACATTCCATAAGGGCTGGGGCCTTTAACACGTCTGTTTATTCAAGTGGTCTAAGATGAAAGACAAACACTTAACTGTCCTGTCTTCAATCCTACATACCTCGCGGTCTGTTGCGTATCTGGGGGAGTTTATGAATTTACCAGGAAACCACCAACTACAAAATCAACATTTAGACAGCAATAAACCTACAATAATATGCAAACAACAACAAATCAAACCACATAATTGTATTCTAAAAGAAGTTGCACGAGAACATCTCTCAACATTACATCTTACGAATTCATGCAGATACTAAAATACCAAATTGCGTCAAAACTAGACGTGATAGGAAAAAAATAGCATCATTTTCGGAATCAGGGCAGCGATTTCCATAAGAATTACATATTTTCTATTTTACCGCAAATTCATGTTGGCTAGTGTTTTTGTTCTTTAGTACTGGTTTCGACCTTGTGAAGGTCATCTTCATCTGACAATCATAACATACAATTAAAATATCACAATAAGAATGTCACATGATATGGGTAAAACCAATGTCATTACAAATGTTTTAGTTTACATAATCGTCTACATTAACTGATATAATAATTAAAACTTAACATTACTATATGTACATGATTGATATATGTTAAAATACATTTTTCTTAAATTATAAAGGTTTCGCATAGTATGGGTAAAAACTTTATCAATTTGCAAATGGTTTTCGTCTTATCTTCATCTACGTTAATCGGTATGAAAGTTAAAACTTTGCAATACTATTATGTGCGCAGATGATATATGTTGAATGTACAATATTCTTAAATTGTGAAGTGTCCACTGTTCCACATTAAAAGTTATGGCTAGATGAATAAGTCATTTTGAAGTACAGATTAATTCTTGCGGCGTGTTGTATATGCGACTATGTTATGATATATGATCAGCCGTGTTCGTCTACTGGTGGTATAATAATATGAATTTCTTGAAGTAACATGAACACTTATGTTGAAATCGGGTAGTTGTCCGGAGTTTAGTGCGGGACTTCGATATATACACAAAGCTTATAGTTTATGTTGAGACTGGTTGACCATAAAATTTGGTATCTTACGGTATATAAATGTAGATAAGTTGTTTTAGCGACGTGCTTCCCTTAGTCTTTATGTTATTTGATTTTGTCAAATGTCAATATGTATTACTTGATTTCAACATATCCATTGTTTTTTGGTTAGCGTGAAAGCTTCTTTCTTCACTTTGTGTTGTAGGGTGTATTTTGTATCTGTAAATAGAAATAAAGTGTAAGAAATGTTGCGTCTGCCAAGTTGGAATGTTTGTTTGAAGTTGGAATGGGTGTGCGTGTACTTACTGTAGATGTTGACACTTAATGTATGCTATTCTGCAGCACGTCGAGTACTGTTCCGTGTTTATCTGAAGTTGCTGCTTGTGGCTACGGAGGGGAAGTTCAGAGGGGTAGGGTAAGCGGCTGTTGAGGAAGTAGGACTGGAGCGGGGGATGTCCTCTGGCGATTCTTTTATGTGTATTGGGCCTTTTTTCAAAAATTCTTTTTAGGTAATTATTTTTTTAGGAAAAGGATGACTGCATTGAAAAGAATGTTAACTTTATCTGTAATTTAATTTAAATTGAAGTTTGGATTGGCATATTAATCTAGGTTGATATAGAATTCTTCCATTATATTGAGTAAGGGGCTCTTGGGGCTAGTGCTTAGAATTAGCATATCGCTTTCAATGTTTGTAAATTTGTGTTTGAAGTCTTCAATGTGGGCTGAGAAATGACTGTTTTATTGCATTGATATGTTCATTGTAACGTATCTGAAAGTTCCTCCCAGTACGTCCGATATAACTGGCTTCATAGTTGTTGCACTTCATACTATATACTCCTGATTCACTGTATTTATTATTATTGTTGATGGATTTGGAGTTGTGTAGGATATTGGGATTGTTATATGTTGTTCTGTAGACTATTCTTAGATTTTGTTTCTTGAAAATATTCGTTAATAGGATATATGTGGGTGTTGTTGAAAGTGAATAGTACGTAGTCTTTCTTAGTTTTGTCAGTTCTGATTAGTTTTGATTTGGGTTGATTTTTTATTTTCTATATGATTTTGTAGATCATTTCTTTTTTGTATCCGTTTTGTCTGGCTATTTCGTGAATCAGGTTTAGTTCTTGTGTTAGTGGTATATTAAAAGCTCTATATATCATACTATGGTATGCTGCTTTCTTGTGTGCGTTAGGGTGGATGGAGTCTATTTTTATTGTGTTTGACATATGTGTGGGCTTTCTGTATATTTTATATGATAAATGACTTTCGTGCCTGGTTAGAGATATGTCTAGGTAATTTATAGTATGGTTATTTTCTGTTTCCATGGTGAATTTTATGTGTGGATCTATTTCATTTAATTGTTCTAATATTTTGGTTTCATTAGTATATCTGTTGACTGTTATGACAAAGATATTATCTACAAATCTACAAATCTACACCAGAAAAATATATTGTCTATTTTGTTGATTTCTTGGTGTTCTAAGTAATCAATGTAAATTTTGGCTAGTATGCCTGATTTTGGGGATCCCATTGGTAAGCCTTGTTGTTGATATATGGTATCATGAAATTTGAAGTACGAAGGCCATCCGGAAAGTGGTACCCATTTGCGCAATAAAGACACAGGAGTAATTATTAACAAATATACACATTATTTTTGGAAAGAGAATACTTTACACTACTTCACATAATCTCCAAGCAAATTTATTTTGTCATAACGTGGGACGAGTTTTTGTATTCCAGTGTCATACTCCTCCGCCGCCAGCGTATTGAGATATGTAGTCACAGCTCGTTTAAGTTCTTCATCGCTGTCAAATCTTTTTCCCGCCAGAAAGTCTTTAAGCTTCGTAAAGAGATGAAAATCCGAAGGGGCCAAGTCCGGGCTATACGGGGGATGGTCGAAGTTTTCCCACTTGAATTGCTGCAACAGTTGTTGTGTTATCGCAGCTGTATGAGTCCTGGCATTGTCATGAAGGAGAATGACACCTGTAGACAATAGACCTCGCCGTCGATTTTGTATTGCCCGCCGTAATTTCTTTAACGTTTCACAATACGCATTAGCATTAATTGTGTCTCCACGGGCCATAAAATCAATGAGCACTACACCTCGGCGATCCCAGGAAACGGTTGCCATGAGTTTCCTGGTGGACAGAACTGTCTTGAATTTTTTTTGTTGAAAATTCCTTCTTTTGATATAATTTCTTGCAATATTTGGTTTTCATGGAATTGTTTGTTTAATATAATAATAATGGTTGGTGAATGAGCATGATGCCACTCCATTGACTGTCGTTTACTCTCAGGTGATGCATAACAAACACACATTTCGTCCCCAGTAATGATGCGAGTCAGGAAAGAGTCTCCTTCATTGGAATAATGTCCCAGAAACGTCAGTGCTGCAGCCATACGCTTGGTTTTGTGCTCCTCTGTAGGCATGCGAGGAACCCACCTTGCACAGATTTTTTAATAATGCAGATGGTCTTTGACAATTTCATGAACAATTGTTCGAGACACATTAGGAAAATGTTCTCAGAGTTCATCAATTGTGACGCGCCGATCGTTCCTCACTCATTCGTCTACTGCGCTCAGCAGTTGTTCTGTAATGACAGATGGTCTCACTGAACGCTCCTCGTCGTGTGCATTCCCCCTCCCCAGGTTGAAGTTGCGACACCAGCGCCGAACAGTCGACTCGTCCATCACATTGTCTCCATACACCTCCATTAATTGGCGATGAATATCACAAGGTCGAACGTTTCGTGCATTAAGAAATTTAATCACGGCCCTCACTTCACAACTGGCGAGGTTCTCAATTTGTTTAAACATTTTAAACGATCACAGACACAACACAGGCAATGCTAGCGTCATGTAACCTCGCACAGAGCAGGCAGAGAAGCCACTGACGCGGTCTGACTTTGCCCAGCGACTACCCGAGTCGTCGGCGCTTCATGCGACGCTAACGGGTACTACTTTCCGGATGGCCCTCGTAATTATTGTTGATAGTAAAATGGAGTAATTTTATAAACTCTTCTATTTCAAGGATACTGAGTTTGCTGTGGTTTGTAAGATTAGATTCTATTATTTTTATGGTTTTTGTGTGGGTATGTTTGGGTCCATGTTTATTATATCGTATGATGCTAATCTGTGGTGTTGTTTGATTTTATTTCTTTTGTGATATTACAGAAGTCTATTGAATGTCATACTGTTTTTTTGGATAAAAATACATAGTGTCTTTTGAGGAATGTTGGGATGAATTGTGACAGTTTGTAAGTTGGACTCGCTCTGTAGTTTATTATAGGTCTCATTGGTACATTGTCTTTGTGAATTTTTGGGTAGGCTTTAGCGGTCAGTAATCTGGGGTTCATTGCGATGAGTTTTGCAGTTTCTTGTTCATTTAGAAGAAAGTGAGTATTTTTTAGTAATGTTTTAAAATTTCTTTGGATACTGTTAGTTGGGTCTTTATTTTTGATTTGAAAGGTGTTTTATAGAAAGCAAAGTTTGGTTTTGGCTATGTGTTCTTTTTTGTCCGTGATAACAGTAGTATTGCCTTTATCTGCTTTAGTTATTAGCAAATTGTTCTGTTTAATTTTGTTTTTGAGTTTTTTAATTCGTATGTTGTTCATAGTATTTTTGTTGCTATTATCATTACTGATTCTGTTGATGTACTGTGGTAACCTTTTCCTAATTTTGTATGTAAATTCATCACGCTGTTCGTAAGAAATTTTATTTATGGCATTCTCGGTTTCTGTAATGATTGTAGTGATATTCTGTTTGGGTCCCTTACTCATTATAATGGATTCTGTTTCGTCGAAAGTCGTACCTGTTAGATTTTTCATTGGTGGATGGAATTGTGTTGGTTGCTTTATTAGGTCTAATAGGGAATAGGGTAGTTGCTGTTAGGAACATTATTTTGTGTATTCTGACTTTGTGATTGTTTCAGTGCATTTAGTTTCTTATTTAATCTGTTCTGTTTTTGAATGGCTATATTTGTTAATTTTTCATTAGTAATTTGTTGAAAATTGTCCCAATAACTGTCTGGTAGATTGTGGGAAGCTTTCAGATGTGTTTCATAAAGTTGTATATTGAGGTGTTGTTTTTTCCTATATAAAAATTTTATTTCTTCCTTCAGCCAGATTTTATTCGTCTTTTTTCTGTGTATTACGAGTTTGGTTGGTGTTTCTGTGTTTGTTGTATTTTTTGAGGAATTTAGGTGTTAGTTCATTTAATACACATTCTTTTAGAAAGGTGATGCTTTGACTACATTTGATATTTTGATTTTCAGATTTTGATATTTGCACGCAGTTCGCTTTGCCTGGTTGGCTGTTATATCATAATCTATAAGTTTCATTTCCGTATTGATTATATTCCCGCACTAAACACTGGACAACTACCTGATTTCAACATAAATGTTCATATTACTTCAAGAAACTCATACTATTATACCACCACTAGACGAACACAGCTGATCATATATCATAACATAGTCGCTTATACAACACGCCGCAAGAACTTCAAAATGTTTTTTTCATCTAGTCATAAGTTTTAATGTGGAACAGTGGACACTTCACAATTTAAGAATATTGTACATTCAACATATATCACCTGTGCACGTAATAGTATTGCAAAGTTTTAACTCTTATACCGATTAACGTAGATGAAGATAAGACGAAAAACATTTGCAAATTGATAAAGTTTTTATCCGTACTATGTGACACCTTTATAATTTAAGAAAAATGTATTTTAACATACATCATTCATGTACATATAGTAATGTTACGTTTTAATTATTATATCAGTTAATGTAGACGATTATATTTGAGGCTTGTTTTAGGTTTGAAAGCAGTATATTCATACTCAACTGTTGACTTGCTAGGCCTAACACAGGTGAGGATTTTCTTTTGGGGTTTACTCCCTTAGCCTTTGAAGATCCCTCTTCTCCACAAGGCAGTGGTGTCCTCTTCTAAATTTCCTCAGGGAGGATGGGTTGCCTCATCCGCCATCTCTGCCATTCCGAAGGTCTCCTTCTCTGCCAAAGATGCCGTTAAGGTCTTCACCAGTAACCCTGGGCATGGGTTCCACGTTATACCCCGCGGTGCTGGGTCCCTGTCTGAACTTAGCTATCCTTTCACAACGGCCTACTGATGTGGAGGATGCCCACCCCCGCAGCGTGGATGCGCCAGGCAAGAATTACTCAAGTGGAGAAAAGGGAAGGTGACCCTCTCTCCCTTGAGCCGGGTTAATGGTTGCGTATGATGCCACAACCAAAGGCTCAAATCTATTTCTGGAAGGAGAAAAAATCGAATCAGCCTCCCACTTCAAGTACCTCGGAAGCACAATATCGAAAGACAACACTGTTAGGCAGGAAATACTCAGCAGGACACAGAAAGCATCAAACTTCTACAGTCGTCAGAAATCTCCTCTGGGACTGCAAAATACCACAGAAAGCTAAAACAATCATGCACCACACTTACTTCGTACCAATCCTCACATACGGTTTAGAGACCCCTACCCTACTAAACAAAGACCTCAGTAGAATCCAAGCAACTGAAATGAGATTCATTGGAACCATGAACCAAACAACCAGAAAGGACAAGATCAGAAATGAAGTGAATAGGAAAGTAGCTGGTATTGAGGTTCCTATTATCAGTGTCATAATGAAATGCAGACTTCAGTGGTATGGGCACATAATGAGAATGAACAGGGAAAGACCTGCCAGAAAATATTTCGACCTTAATCTCGTAGGAAGAAGACCACAGGGAAGACCAAGAAAACGTTGGATAGAGACTGTAAGATCAGATGTGGAGGGGAGAGGATACAGATGGGAGGATGTACTTAATCAGAAGGTGTATGAAGACAGAAGCAGATGGCGAGCGCTTGTACACCACACCCGGGAAATTGGAGTTGGGAAATGATGATGATGATGATGAATGTAGATGATTATCTAAACTAAAACATTTGTAATGACAATGTTTTTACCCATATCATGTGACATTCTTGTTGTGATATTTTATTTGTATGTTATGTTTGTCAACTGAAGATGACCTTCACAAGGTCGAAACCGGTACTGTAGAACATATATAAATATATGTATTGATTAGGTGGAAGCTTCAAAACTTCATATTCGTGAATATAATCAATACGGAAATGAAACTTATAGATTATGACTCCTTCTCCCAAGGCGACTGTCATAAGGTTGACGAGGCTCCAAACTTTCTTCATTACCTTACTTTCTACTATTTAATCCTGAAAATAAGTCTGGGTAGCATGCCAGGTTTCTCTTTACTCCACCAATAAGATTTACCATAAAATTCACTATGTGAATTTACTCCATAAACAAAACAACAATCATCGTGTGATGATACAAAATCAATGTAATCATTCGCTACTGATCTGCATTTAGGGCAGTTGCCCAGGTGGCAGATTCCCTATCTGTTGTTTTCTTAGTCTTTTCTTAAATGATTTCAAGGAAATTGGGAATTTATTGAACGTTGGTGAGTTATTCCAATCCCCAACTCCCCTTCCTATAAACGAATATTTGCCCCAATTTGTCCTCTTGAATTCCAACTTTATCTTCATATTGTGATCTTTCCTACTTCTAAAGTCACCACTCAAACTTATTCGACTACTGATGACATTCCACGCCATTTCTCCACTGATATCTCGGAACATACCACTTATAGTTACAAATTCTTGTTTTTACGTCCACCTTATTCAATACATAAAAATGTTTGTCTCTAAAAGGATATTTACTACAATACAAATATTAAACGGGACATGTTTCGCTCATTGTGTCAAGCATCTCAGCCATTTTGTATAATTACCTCAAGGTTGAGTCATTATAATAAACCTTATTTTACAATTATTTTTTCATAAAAATATTATTACACAATAACATATCGTTACTATACAAAACATAAACAGGAAGAAGTAACAATTAAAATGGGTCTATAATAGACTAGATGTTAATCACAGGAAGTTGATGCCCAAGTCATAGTAATGCGCCAATCAAATTGTAAGATTTGGCTAAAAGTTCCCATTTTTTTCTTTTTCTAACATTGTTAGTGTTATGAACATTTATACTTTGATAAAGAACTTATGAAGATTAGTGAATTAGAAGATTAAACTTGCAATACATTCTCGTTAGATGAGAATTACACCATTATTAAAAGATGGTTCATTGGAGGTTTGTAGTCCATTGTATGCGTCATACTTGTAGTCTTTACCAATTCACAACTGATTTTAGTTGGCCAATTTTTACTGGTGTGTATGTTATTAAAGCGTGATTAAAAGGGACACTAATATTTGTTACTTAGTTGTTGGTGTGCTGTGTACTGCAATGTTACGGATGAATATGTCTGTAACAAAAGAATGTTATGAGTGTGATGATTTGTAATTGTTTTTATAGATCCTTAAGGTTGATACATCACCAACCCCTTTTTTTCACGCTTTAGTGCCTAGCTGTGCTTGTTGCAGTACTGAGACTATTTGTCATCTTGTTCTTACTTCTTGTGTTATATGTATGGGGCGGGTGTGGTGGAGGGCGAGTAGGTGGGGAAGGAGAGGGAACTGTAGGCGGAGCGTTGGGTACTGGCACAACGTGAGGAGGACAAGTAGAGGACGTAGGGGAAGGGGGTGTGGGTCGGTTATTGGATGCTAGCTTAACTTGTGGAGGGGGGTCTCTATGTGTATTCAAGTTGGGAGTTGTATTTGTTGACGTATTAAAAGTTTTATGGTTGAAAATTTTACTGTTATCTGATTTGTAAGCTTGTAGCAATTTTGGTAATTGGTCTATTAATTTCAATTGCATTGTTCAGGTTTTTCCCCCCTATTGAAGTACTGATCTAAATGAATATACACTATGTGATCAAAAGTATCCGGAGAACGTGGTCAGGTGATTGGGTGTCACTTGTGTCAGAAGTCTGTACGCGAGTTTTCCACACTCCTAAACATCCCTAGGTCCACTGTTTCTGATGTGATAGTGAAGTGGAAACATGAAGGGACACGTACAGCATGAAAGAGTACAGGCCGACCTCGTCTGTTGAGTGACAGAGCCCGCTGACAGTTGAAGAGGGTCGTAAAGTGTAATAGGCAGGCATCTATCCAGACCATCACACAGGAATTCCAAACTGCATCAGGATCCACTCCAAGTACTATGACAGTTCGGCGGGAGGTGAGAAAACCTGGATTTCATGGTCGAGCGCCTGCCCATAAGCCACACATCACGCAGGTCAATGTCAAACGATGCCTCGCTTGGTGTAAGGAGCATAAACAATGGACGATTGAACAGTGGAAAAACGTTGTGTGGAGTGACGAACCACAGTACACAATCTGGCGATCCAATGGCAGGGTATGGGTATGGCGAATGCCGGTGAACGTCATCTGCCAGCGTGTGTTGTCCCAACAGTACAATTCGGAGGCAGTGGTGTTATAGTGTGGTCATGCTTTTCATGTAGGGGGCTTGCACCCCTTGTTATTTTGGGTGGCACTATCGGAGCACATGCCTACATTGATGTTTCAAGCACCTTCTTGCTTCCCACTGTTGAAGAGCACTTCGGGGATGGCGATTGCATCTTTCAACATGATCGAGCACCTGTTCTTAATGCACGGCCTGTGGCGGAGTGGTTACACGACAATAACATCCCTGTCATGGACCGGCCTGCACGGTATCCCAACCTGAATCCTATAGAACACTTTTGGGATGTTCTGGAACGCGGACTTCGTGCCAGGCCTCACCGACCGACATCGCTACCTCTCCTCGTTGCAGCATTCCGTGAAGAATGGGCTGCCATTCCCCAAGCAACCTTCCAGCACCTGATTGAACGTATGCCTGCGAGAATAGCAGCTGTCATCAAGGCTAAGGGTGGGCCAACACCATACTAAATTCCACCATTACCGATGGGGGGCGCCACGGTGTCCGGATACTTTTGATCACATAGTGTATGTGTTTTCATATTCGGTCATTAACTTTCCTTTTTCAATTCTTTTTATTATCTTGAGGTCTCTATCTATTGTACTAAATTGATGGCAGGTCTCTTTCATGTTGTTAGCTATTGCAGAATACTTATTATGTTTTAATGCCTTATAGTGTTTCATATATCTTGTGACAAAACTATGCCCAGCCTGGCCAATATATGAAAAATTGCACTGTGTGCATGTTAATCTATATATTCCAGATCCCTGATATCCATCTTTATTTGCATTAACTGTATTATGATTGACAAATATATTTCTGTTAATGTTGTGTGTCTTGAATGCTATATGTAAATCTTGTTTTTTCAAAGGATTTGTAATTTGGTGAATAGCAGGATTACAGTAGGTGAAATTAGCATATTTTGATTTTTTAGTCTTCTCTGTAGTACGATTAGTGGCCGCTTTAAATTTTAGTTTGTAATCGTTGGATTAATTGTTTCTGTTTTGTAACCATTAATTGGTGCTAATTCTTTTATAAAACTGAGTTCTTTCTTTAAGTTAACTGGTGATAAAGGTATTTTGAAGGCTCTATTGACTAGGCTGAAAAAGGATGCCTGTTTATGGGATTTCAGATGAAGGGAATAGTTTTTTATTGTAATTGGGGTGTGTGTCGGTTTTCTGTATATCTGAAAGTCAAATCCAAACTCTGTACGTGCTACATTTATATCCAGGAAGTTCAGTGAACCGTTGTTTTTGTCCTCCTCAGAAAATTTTATGCAACTGTCTACGCTGTTTAAAAATTCTAGAATTTTTGTACTGTTACTTTTTGCTGGTCTATTATTACAAATGTATAATCTATGTACCTCAACCAAAGGCATAGCCCTCCTATATTTGGTTTAATTTTATATTCTTCCATGTTATCCATATAAATATCGACCAATATCCCTGAGCTGGGGTCTCCCGTAGCCAAGCTTAATTGGTGATAGATTTTGATATTGACTGAGAAGTAGTTGTTATTCAATACAAATTTGAGTAATTTAATAAATTCGTCTAGTTCTGTTTTACTTAAAATGCTATGTTTGGATAAATTGGACTCAATTATTTTGACTGTTTCGTTGGTGGGTATGTTATATTACATGTTGGCGATATCAAATGAGATTATTTTATGATGGGGTTGCAGGTTGAACTTTTTAAATATTTTGCAGAACTCTATCGAGTTTTTGACTGAATAAGTATTATTAAATCTGTAATGTTTTTTTTAGGAACTGGTGTGTAAATTTTGATTTACTATAAGTGGGGCTGTTCATGCTATTTATGATTGGTCAAATGGAGACAAATTTTTTATGTATTTTGGGTGGAGCTTTAGCCTTTGGTATTTTCGGGTTCATGTTTTTCAGTTTCTGTTGTTCTTGTTCTTTGAATAGAAAATTAGAATTTTTAAGGATAGATTTTAAACTTCTTTGAATTCTGGGAATTGGATCTTTGTTCACAACTGTATACGATCCGAGAGAAACTTTTCAGTTTTTTTAATGTAGTCTTTATTTACAAGTACTATTGTTTCGCTTTTATCTGCCTTGGTGACAATTACATTATCATCTTTTATTTTGGTTTTTAAATCCTTTATTTGCTTAGATAGGGCCTGATTGGAATCTGTTTTCATTCCTTTTATTAAATTTGGGAGTTTCTTTTTTTTTTCAAATTTAACATCGTTGTGTGTTTCTATCGGCAATTTCCCTATATTAAATTCTTTTTCTGCTATAGTATTTGTTAGGTCTTCTGTTTTATATGGGTTAGTCCAATTGAACTTTGCTCCTTTGTTAAATATATATTCATTTCTTGTTCAGAAAATTTAGTTTTCGATAAATTAATTGTGTTTGGTTTGTTAAATATTGGTGAGATTGGTTCTTTTTCTTTTTTGATTAAGAGCAGTGGTGGTTCGTGATAAAATTTTTAGGGGGTTCACAACATCATTTTTGTTGATGTCTCAAATCAGCAAAACAGTAACATAAGTGCATAAATCACTTCACTAAAAGTTCCTTGTACGGTTCCTTTTTCACAAATGATGAGGAAGAACCCCTGTAACCGACGATACATTTCATGCTAGATTAATCTGTTAGTGTAGAACAAAAGTAAAATTCATAATAACTTTACTACACTGTGAATATTGAAGGATGCATGTACTATTCAAAGTTTTTAAATAGCACGAAGTTCACCTGGGTGTTAGTGTAGAACAGAACCAAACCCCATGGCCTACCAAGCGACCGCTGGTCAGCCCGGTGGCCTGCAGATTATGAGGTGTCGTGTGGTCAGCACGACGAATCCTCTCGGCCGTTATTCTTGGCTTTCTAGTCCGGGGCCGCCATCTCACCTTCAGATAGCTCCTCAATTGTAATCGCCTAGGCTGAGTGGACCTCGAACCAGCTTTCAAATCCAGATAAAAGTCCTTGACCTTCCTGGGAATCGAACCCGGGGTATCCGGGTAAGAGGCAAGCGCGCTACTCCCACAACCACGGGGCCGGCTGTGTTAGTGTAGAACAAAAGTAAAATTCATAATAACTTTACTGCACCGCGAACATTGAAGGATGCGAGCACTATTCTTGGTTTTTAAATAGTACGGAGTTCATGGAGAAGCATAGAAATAATGTGTACCACATTTACCGGTTGATTTTTTAAAGCAATTGTTTCCGAATTGACCCCAATAGTCTCCACATTATCTCGGTTAATCAGGTTCTACTGTATCACGTGTTAATTCTCGTCTTGGAAATTACAGATAACACTAGAATAGGGAATTCAATACTCGCGTTTTTGTGTGCATGATAATTTTCATGTTAATTTATTTTTGCACTCAAATTAGCAAGGTCTGTGCATCCAGCTGAATTCCTTACACTTCTTTCTTTGTTGAACAATAAATAGGGCAAACAAAAAATCCCATTCCTAGATCTACATTCACGGAGCCACTTGCGTGTTTCGTACACTTCTCTCTTAAACTTACGCCTATCCTCGCGTTTGCAGTTTTTGTAACTTTTTCGATAATCATATCTGGTTTTTCCGGTCCAAGCCTTTTAATTTCTAACTTATCCTGACAGGTTAAAATTTCGCTGGTTAAAATTACCTGAACTGAATTCATTTCCTCTTACACAAAGAATACCATGGTTACAAACCATACAAACAGAGAAGCAAAACACAACACTCAAATTTCACTTGAAAAGATTTTCCAATCACAAGGTAAAGCAAACTTCTTCCCGCGGTTACGAACACATGTTCACAACGAGCTAGAAAATGCCTATTCAGAATTACTAGAGAAATCTGCCGGTAATGTAATGCAATAGTAGCTCCTGCGAGGCTGTGGCTAACCGTAATATGGGAGGTGGTGGACCCTTGTGGTCAACTGTAATACTGCCACTGGTTTGAGGGTGGCTCTAGGCGGCAAGGCACGTACCTTACCGTGCGCCTCACTAATGGGAATATCAGTGCATAAACCATGACGTCATCTACTTCACGCATGCGTATAGTCTTCAGCACAATAGCACATTATCCAGTGTGCTCAAATGCACTGTCAATCAAAACGAACAACTGTCGGTGTCGCGGAGCTTCGATATAAGTCGAATGCTTTAGATTAATTGTCGAAATCAGGTCGAAAGAAAGGAAAGTTTGAAATTATTATCCATGAATGCGTAAAGTTGTATTAAAACTGGGTGTTCACGTGCTCATGTGCTCCTAAGAGCCCACCGCCACTGATTACGAGCCTATTTGACTTATTATTTGTTTCTTTTAGTTGTTCTGAATTGTTTACTAGCGTATCCTTTTTTTCTAAGATGTTGTCAAGTTTCTCGTTAGTGTGCCGCTGGATGGAATTCCATTCTAATGGGGTTAAGTGAGCAGCATTTAAGTGTACCTGATACACTTGAAAGTTTAATAAGGATTTTTTCTATATCATTCTTTTATTTTTTAGGTATGTCTTATTGATTTTGTTTTGCATGTCATATGTCCTCAGACCTGATATATTACTTCTTTGGGTTGATCTCAAAAAATTTGGTTATAGACTGTATTTTTGACATTCTATTAAAAACTAAAACTCTTTGGTAATTTTACTGTATTTGGCCTTTACATTTATATATTTATTTTATTTTTTGCCTGGTTGACTAAGATATTGCACAAGACCAATTTCATGTTTTTGCCAGTATTGAACTTTCTACTAATAGTTACAAATTCTTGTTTTTATATCCACCTTATTCAATACATAAAAATGTTTATAGTCTCTAAAAGGACATTTACTACAACACAAACATTATATGGATAACATGGAAGAATCTAAAATTAAACTGAATATAGAAGGGCTATGCCTTTGGTTGAGGTACATAAATGATACGTTTGTAATAATAGACCACAGAACAAATAACAGTACAAAAATTCTAGAATTTTTAAACAGGGTAGACAGTTGCATAAAATTTACTAAGGAGGATGGAAACAACGGTTCATTGAACTTCCTGGATATAAACGTAACACGTACAGATTTTGGATTTGACTTTTAGATATATAGAAAACAGACACACAGTCCCAATTACAATAAAAAACTATTCCCTTCATCCGAAATCTCATAAACAGGCACCCTTTTTCAGCCTGTTTCAGTTTGTGATTAGTAGCAATAGAGTACGTTGACAGCTTCTGCAGTACCTGTGATTCGTACCCTTATGTGCGCAACACCATGGGATTAGCGACATCATGGTTCTGCCTTGCCTATGCGTAGTACCCACTACGTGAGGAACACCACGGGATAGTGTGGGTCTCTGTAGTTAGTCCACTTACGTGAGGAATGCCATAGGTTTGTGTTGCCTGTAAATAGCATCACAGTGTGCGATACACCATAGGTCTGTGTTACATGTGCGAATTTCGTTACATGTGAATAGTACCCTAATGTGTGGAATACCGCGAGTCTACTCTACTTTTGATTAGTACTGCAACATGACAAATAGCATGGTTCTATTTTCCTAGCGATAAGTACCATTTTGAGGGGCCGATGACCTGAATTTTGGACCCGTTTCGACTACAAGCATCATCGATTGAGTATTGTGCTTTAGACGCAGTCCCTTGGTCAGTAATACTCTTATTTAACGCTAGTTTCTGGGAATGTGGGGCATTGCGGGTCGGATCCACTGACTGTTTTAACTTCATATCCATCCATTCATTCATTCTTCATCCTCATGTTTTCAAATGTGATCAGTGGAGGATTCTGGATTTTAAAATTATCATAACATTTCGCCTCATTTCGTACCATTAGGGGCCGATGACCTAGATGTTAAGCCCCTTTAAACCACAAGCATCATCATCATCATCAAATTTTGATTTAATATATGAATGTTATCTGAAATGTCAGAATTAGACACTAATTCGTGGGCCTGTCCAATTGAAGCTACTTCACTGCGGTCAAATGTATCAGTGATACTTTTCACAATGTTGAAGTTATGGTAGTAATCATTGCAGGCTTCAGTACAGGATTCCCATTTTGTCAAAATGGAAGAAGGCAGCAAGGGAATTTCTGGAGCTAATAAATTCTGCAATGCTTGCACCTGGGAGTGGGTTTGAATCCCACTGTTGGCAGCCCCGAAGATGGTTCCCATGGTTTTCCATTTTCACACCAGGCAAATGCTGGGGCTGTACCTTAATTAACGCCACGGCTGCTTCCTTCCCACTCTTAGCCCTTTCCTATCCCACCGTCGCCATAAGACCTGTCTGTGTCAGTGCGACGTAAAGCCACTAGCAAAAAATAAAATGTTGCAACATGTGAAGGGGCTTTCAAGAAGACCTTCTTGACACACCCAGTCAATTCATCAGCCTCAGTGAATTTACTACGAATCTCTTCTGCAACTCTGTGTAGGGCATGAGCTAAACAAGTCACATTCACCATTTTACTATATAATGGTTTTAGTGGTTTGGCAGCTTTCACCATATAATGGGCAGCATCCGTTATGAAGAGCAAGAAACTGTCATGCTGAATGCCTTCGGTCCATATAGCGTGCATAGATCTGTCAAACAGTTTACTCTCTTCTTCTTCTTCTTCTACTTCTTCTTCTTCTTCCTTTTCCTGGCGCGTTTCTGCTTATGCAGGTCATTCAAAACTGTTTTCTAATGGTAAAAAAGGGAGACTATTTCTAAATGTTACCAGAAATATTTCACCTGGACCATCTTCTTCCACAGTCCCCACAATGAACATTCGCAATATATCTTCTGAAAGAGTCTGTGGTTTCATCAATCGAAGAGAGTGGTGGGACAAAGTGATAAAAGTGCCAGTGGAATGCTTTTAGGGAAAATGAAAGAGTCAGAAAGGAAACAATTCAAACAGTTTGTCATTTCTACCATGTTTACAGTCCTGAAAACTAACAGTTTCAAGAAACAAAAGGCAAAAATGAGAGAAAAAATTTAAAATACAAATGTTATAAATTCTTTTGTCTAGACATCATCTATACTCCGCACTACTTTACTTCTAAAGTGATGTTTTGGCCGATTTTGGCTCTGCCTGGTGGTTATGCACTGAAACATAGACATCCAACCAATCCCAAGCTGCCATTCATATCGACTTATATTGGCAGGTGCAGTCTCGAAACCTAGTTGCCAACTCACCACGTGGTGAACCTATTTCGCTCAGCATGTATGGTATTCGGGTATGATTTGCGATCTTTTGCAATTTTGTTCAGTGATTAGTGTTTTTCATAATACTCTTTATCTCTCTAGTATAGTACAGTATAACGTAGTTTACAGTTTAGCATAGCATAAGTTAGTAAAATACAGGTTTAGTGGTTCAATGTATAAAAATAGTTGTAGTTTTATTTACGTCCGTGTATTGATTAGTGTACTTAGTTCGTGCGTGTTTAGAATGTCTCGGTGTCAGTTCGGGAAAGACAAGTGGCAAGAAAGTGACTTTCAGATCAGTGGAGTGTTCCCTTCATAGGGCATAACCTCCTTCCTATACCAGCCATTAGTGGTGAGTGATGTGTTATTTCCTCATTGTCTTTTATTCTTAGTAATGTATTCCATTCTTAGTATCTGATGTTGTTAATATGTGTAGTTTTTGTGAATCCCAATTCATTAGCTTTTCTGAATACAGAATGACATTTTACTAGGGCTATTTACCACGGTCATATTGCAAGGGGTAAGGCGGTGCTAATTTGTTTTGCAAAACGTCAATTTAGAAGTAAAGTTGTGTACTTATAAGTCCCTGTGGTCTGTCATAGAAGGATCTAACCCCTAGATGTTGATGTCAAGAATGTGATCCAAATGTTGGCTGTTCACTTAATATTGGGCACTTACAATGTCCAGAAAAAAACTTCATATTTTCCTCGGTCAAAAATTCAAGCATAGCACCGAAATCAACTCCGATATCAGCTTCTTCAGCAGCAGATAAGAGTGCAGTCTCCTGTAACGCTGAAAGTGTTGCTGTCTTCAAATGGTTGAAGTTGATTCCTCGTTTAAACACGTTCTATCTTGCCCAACGTGCTACGTCACTAACAGCTGTCTCGTAAAAAAAAACACATCAGGATACCCTTTAGTGACTCATAGACATGAAGCCTTACTAACTCCCAAGATTGGAGAGGCACTTTCAAAGTAAAAATGGTACCCTTTCCCATATCATGCACCATGTGTTGTCATGGAAGTATCGCAGTTCTGATAACATTCTTTTCATCCTCAGCATTTACTAGTTTACAGTGCTTTGTGCGTTTCGTAGTCAATGCAAAGAGCCTTTATATTACTTTATATTACAAATTATTTGATAGAAATTTCCTAATACCGAGCTCGATAGCTGCAGTCGCTTAAGTGCGGCCAGTATCCAGTATTCGGGAGATAGTAGGTTCGAACCCCACTATCGGCAGCCCTGAAAATGGTTTTCTGTGGTTTCCCGTTTTCACACCAGGCAAATGCTGGGGCTGTACCTTAATTAAGACCACGACCGCTTCCTTCCCACTCCTAGCCATTTTCCAGTCCCATCGTCGCCATAAGACCTATCTGTGTCGGTGCGACGTAAAGCCACTGGCAAAAAAAAAATTAATTCCTAACCTGAAATCAGGAGATCGTAATTTACAAACATTTCCTGTACATCTCATAAGTTATGAATTTAATTATGGTCCGTATTGACAATTGATCACTATCAAAGGGTAGAGAAGAAATGTCCTATTGAATAGGTGGACCTTTCTCTACCCTTTGATAGAAACATTTCCTAACATGAAACTGGGAGGTCGTACTTCTGTACAGTTCCAAGGCTTTTGTGATTTGTAAATAAGTGGTGAATGTTACTTATCTATGCCCTTCGTCACCTTCTGATGTAATTATCAGATATCTTTGTCTACAGTAACAGAGTACCAGTCCTTCAATTTGGTCTATTTCCTCCTCCAAGCTAGGAGGGAAAGGAATATTGCTGGGAAGGGTAAAAATAAAATAATTTTCTTGAAAGTATTGTTTTGGTATTAAATGTACCATAAATGGCAGGCAGGAGAAGGGAAGTGATCTTAATTTAGTTAGTTTTTGTAACATAATTTTTCACGTGTATAAATGTTTTAATAAATTGCTTGTATGGAAAATATAGAGTGAAACTATGTTTCTCCAAGAGTCAGATTATTACAGCTGAAGCATGTGGCATAAATAAATCCATGTCATGTATATGTCAGGAGGCCAAGAAGTCAATCTTGCTGGGATTAGACTGTTAAGGTATGTTTTGTTTCATAATAGATGTTAATACTCTTCGCATACTGTTGAAACAAGCAAGTCCACTGTGTCGTGTGTCTCACAAGGCCAAGAAGTCAAATTTGCCTACTAGTCCCTTTGGTTTAAATTGTTCAGGTATGTTGTGTTTAATAATGGATGGTAATTCAATTCTCTTTGCATACTGTTGCTTGCAGCTCCTATATGTAGTGGTATTGTGGTGGTGATTGTTGTTTTTAGAGAAAGTGCAACTATGTATTCTTAAAGTGCATTTCATAACTTTTGATAACGGAATCTGATGAATGTGAAACTAAGCTTTGATTAAATTAAGCCTTATAGAATTGAATATTGTTATGTATTGCAACATTAGGAGAAGTCTTACCTCAGATGTTAATTGTTTAGCAATGCATGAATAGTGTTTAATATCTTCTTATTTATACCACCATTGAAGAAGAAAGATAACTTCACGGTTTTACATACATTAAAGTAGGATCATCTTATGCTATTGTAAATCGCCTGTGACTTGGGACCTGTTATGTTTATGAATTGAAGATATCTTAAGTCTCTGTCTCATCTCTCTGCACTTCAATTATGTATTTAGCCCAAGAACCTGGCATGACAACTCGGTACACTATTTGAGTAGCTATTGGCTATTTCACGAAAGATTTAGTGCAGAGTATAGTCAGGTAACCTATGCCACTATCATAAATATTGTTGTTCAGCTGTAAAGTGTACAGTGATGACAGAATAGGGAGTTCAGCATAAAAAAAAAGGAAAAAGTGCTCAGTTGGAGCATTTTACAGCAGGATATTTTGCTAAAAATAATTACTGTAAATTCTTAGATGTGAAGCCTCCATGGTCTGTTAAATTACTATTTGATTCTGTTTCCAGGTTGAACAATGTTGTCGGTTTATGTACCTTATGCATAGGTTGCTGACGGTTCGAATACATTGCAGTATTCTTTATTTAGTGCGTCTGATGTACCCTTACTCAATCCAAAGTAATCAGTCTCCACAGGGCAGCTAAAATCAGCTACTGTGAAATCTGTTGCTGACAGTAGCCATCCCGTACTCCTTGTTTATATGTACTTCATTAAAAATACTAAAAAGAATTAGCTTATGTTTATTATCCTAGACTTTTCTCCACTTATAATAAAAAAGGGAATAGCTTTTCCAGTCACCGGGCGAGTTGGCTGTGCGGTTAGGGGTCCGCAGCTGAGAGCTCGCATCCGGGAGATAGTGGGTTTGAATCCCACTGTCGGCAGCCCTGAAGATGGTTTTCCGTGGTTTTCCATTTTCATGTCAGGCAAATGCTGGGGCTGCACCTAAATTAAGGCCACGGCCACTTCCTTCCCATTCCTAGGCCTTTCCTGTCCCATCGTTGACATAAGACCTATGTGCATGCTTGGGTGCTGATGACCAGAGTATACTAGCATCTAAGAGAAATTAAGAACACAGTACAACATTGTTTATGATTAAGGCCCAGATAGTTAGGCACTCAAAGTTGTTAAAATAAGTAGGCAATATATGTACAATAGGCACTTTACAAAAGGCAATTTAAAACATTAGTATTTACGTTTATACTTACATTAGAACATACCAAAGTAGAAATTTACTCTTGGCTATAGACATATGTTGTGTTAAAAAGTATTTTTCTTATTTCACTGTTTTTTCACAAACTTTCACAGTAAAATAGCATCACCTGAAACGTCATCAGTAGAGCCCGGATTTCCTTGCTGTATCAGATCTCAAAATATGCATGCATTCATACACTATCATATGGCAAAACATGCACAGTGAACTGGAAAATATGCACTATCAAAATTCGGTTCCTTTTGAAACATTGTACAACAACTACTGTAATATCTCCATATTGTCTTGATGTAAGCTCATGCGTATATCTGCCAGCATATTCTTAAACAGAAAATGATTCTGTGTCACAAGAAGTGACAGGTGCATACTTAAATGAAGACATTTAGGAAAAAGTGAGGTCAAAGTGCAAGTCTTCACAATACGGCATATATGTAAGCTTGAATTCGAAGTTAGGATTTGAACGGATCACTTTCTTCAACCTATCTCCAGGTGCCACAGCTACTTCTGTTTGTGATGATTGTAGAAACTTTTGAATGTCCTCAATAACTGGTAATGATTGCCTGCTGCGATAACAAAGATGTATGATGAGTTAGAGTTCCAGTTAGGAAATTCCGGGATAACAATGGAAGAGAGTTCAGTGCAAAACTAAGGTTTAAAAGCTGCTATCTCAGTAACTCGGTGTCACAGAAGTGTGACGCAAGTTTTATTTCGTTTGTCTAACATCGACGAGAAAATGAACTGTCAGTGAGTAATGCACAATTTAAGGTTCAATTTATAGCAATGTATAACTGGGACACCGTATTCGTAAGAATTACAGAGATCGACGTGGGGCCTTCCGGCTTACTTCAACGTTTACTCAAGCAATACATAAGAAAGTGCTGGCTTAATTGAATTATAGGACCTGTACCGTAAGTACTAACTGTGGTTGTAACATAGCATGCCAGGAATATATTCTTTCCGTCTCTCAGTAATAGACGTACTGTATAACGTGGAAAACTGTTTCAAAATTCTGCACACCAACATTCATAAAAGGCACTATCATGCAAGTTAACATTATAGACGGGTCGAAGTCAAAAGAAAAGTCATATTAAACGTCCAGATATTCGCTATTAAATACAAAATCTTCAAAATGTACATTATGCATGAATTTTCTCCTAAAAGGCCAAAACATGCAAACATGCACAGAAAAAAGGATGGTGATTTGGAATCATTAAGCCATAAAACAAATGTTTGCAAAGTTTGGGAAGTGTAACCAGCTTATTTAAAAACATGCATTTGCATGGAAATCTGGGCTCCCTTTATTTCGTCCTCCATTGTGTTAAACCATTTCTTTGTGCTTTTTCCTATTATCATCTGATTTTTGCTTATGAGCATAATTATTTGTCTCTGTAGCAATTACAGAAAATAAAGGGTCCATATAGTCTATAAAGACAAAGAGCTCTGAGTGAGCTGTGGCCGCGTATTTCTGAAATAAAAGCTCAGAAATACCACTTTGTCCATTGAAGGGGTGAATGACAGAATTACAGTAGAAGTCCGCTATAACGAGTGCCGCGTATAACGATAACTTCGTTATAACGATAAAATGTGTCCGTCCCTTCAAAGTTCCTATATTAAACTGTGTATTATGCTTCGGTTACAGCGAGGGCCCTATCACTGACGCATCCGTTATTACGAGCGATTATGTGCGCTTGATTTTTCCGTTACCGATATTTATGCACCCAGTCATTATACTGCATGCGATCGATCATCTTCGGCACCGTATCGTTTTCTCGCTATACCCACCAGCGAGCGCTCTCGTCGACATTCGAAGGCAGTGTCAGAGTCGATTAGTAATACCCGTCGACTGCTTTTCCGCAAGGAAAATGACAATAAAGAGAACATGTTTTCGTAATAAATGCGTAAATGTGTCCGATAACCGTTGTTAACTCGTTAAAGATTACCGCTTAAGTTTAATGCTAAATACCGAAATTAAGTAAGAATGGGGTAGGCCTACAGCACAAGATATGGCAGAGTGCGTTATTGATTACGAGGTTAGTTTATATTTTCTCGCGTCCGTTAAATTACGGAAAGGCTATTATCATGTGAATTTATGGCGAGTAGGTTATAATTTCTCTACTGGTGCTTGAAGTATGTTTTCATCATACATACTACAGTTAAGTTAGGATAGGTGAAGGTATTTGAATAACAAAACTGAAACGTTTGCCACAAAGTGCGATCGATCATCTTCGGTACGCTATAGTTTTCGCGCTATGTGCATTTGCGAGCTCTCTCTTCAACATTCGAAGGCGATATTGGAGTCGGGCCGATGACCTTCGATGTTAGGCCCCTTAAAACAACAAGCAAGCGATATTGGAGTCGATTAGTATTACCCGTCGACTGCTCTTCTCTAAAGAAAATTCGAAATGAAAGGGGATAACACGTTTTCGTAATAAATGCGTAAATAACGTGGCCGATAGCAGCTCTTAACTCGTTAAAAATAAAGGCTGAAGTAAACGATCTCTTAATTTTAATGGTATACCGTATACTGAAATTAAGTAAGATGTGATACATCTCAAGAATGGCAAGGTTCATCACTGATTTCAGATGATACTTTATATTTTCTCGCGTCTGGTTAAATTTCGGAAAGCTATTCCCATGTCAATTTTTAGCGAGGAGGTTATCATTTCTCTACATGCGTTTCAAATAGGTTTTCATGATAGGTACATACACGGTTAGGTTAGGTTAGGTGACGCCGTTTAAAGAAGAAAACTGAAATGTTTGCCGCAGAGGCTCTGGAGTGATACCGTATTTCCAAGACGACGTTTTTTTTTCTCAGAATCTCATGTGAAAAATAAGGTTTAATTTTGTATTCGCGGCCTGATAGTAATGAACACCGCAGTAACCACGCTGTTTCTTTTCACCCCCGCGCGCGCGCACAAAACTCGATGACAATAAACGACCGCCTCTTTATCATACATCGCTAGCCGCGTGGACTGGTTGTACAGTGCCTGTGTGTAATGTCACTGGATCTCGGGAAATAGTGAAGAGAGAATGACATTCTATTATCCTCTACAAAAACGTTTCTTAAATCTGCAGAATGGCATCAAAACATGCGAGCCTTCAAATTCTTAGAAAGGCCACGGCTACTCAGTAGCAGAGTTATATCGCGTCTGCTGTACCTGGTGCTTAGTAAAATTAAGTTTTATAGACGGCAGGAGTATTTTCTTGATGGATCGTCGTATTGTAAAGATACGTGGAACAGGTATTGTCGGCAAATTTTCAATGGGTTCTCGTCGATGTTATGATGCAAGTTTTAAGTAATGGCTATTAAACACTCGGAAATGCACAATAGTGCAGCCGCAAGAAAATACGGCATAGGCCTAACGAAAGCCAATATTCGCCGTTACCGTGAAGACAGATAGCTTAAAAATGCGTACTGCAAAAATAATGCATTCAGTGGCCCGCAACAAGGACGCTTTAAAGAAGTTGAAGTTGAAATTGTGAGGTATGTGCACAAAAATGCAAGGGCGGAATTACCATACCGCGGCGCAATAAACTCGTTCGTTGACTTTCAAAGTCCGCGATTAAGACCTATACATCGCTAGCCGCTGAAGTTGGCCAAATCCGGCAAGCAAGACGTGCGTGTAGCGGCAACCAGTTATATCTGACGCTGAGTGAAAGTAAGTCTTATATAGTAAGCAAGAATATTTTCCTGATAGATCGTCGTATTGTAAAGACGCGTGGAATGTGTATTGCCGGCAAATTTTCAGCGAGTTACCTTCGATATTATGATGCCAATTTTAAGTTAACGGTTATTAAACCCGCTGAAATAAAGCATAATTTTACAGTCGCAAAAAAATACGGCATAACTAAAGCCAATTCAACGTCTACAAATAGTCTAAAGATGCGTACTGTATAAGAAAGTAATTCATATGACTTTACAAAGCACTTTTTAAGCCTCATTAAACATTTTTGAAGGAAAAAGTGAGGGTAATACGGTAATATTTTTTTTTCCGAATGAAATTAAACACACACTTTATCGTAGTATCTGATTTCGAAAAACAACAAACTAGTAAGCTGTAGTATTGATATTATCCGCGAAAACGCAAGTTTTGAACAAACTGATTGCCATTTCATACTGAATTTAATGTGTATGGGGTTTTTCCCGACTTTACAAAATCGGATATAACGACAATTCGTTATAGCGAGTAAATTTCGCCGCTACGAATTCTCGCTATAACGGACTTCTACTGCAGTCAATTATGGATCTGTTATCCCTAGCCTCCCATGTGTATGGGGGTTTTCCCGATTTTGACAAAAATCGGATATAACGACAAACCGCCATAGCGAGTAAATTTTTCGCCGTCATGAATTCTCGCTATAACGGACTTCTACTTATCTTCACTTGTCCACACCCAATCGTTCTATTTCGCAGAGTTTGGTTTTGGAGGCCTGGCGCGAAAGTTATGCTTTTCACTCGTCACCCTCTGAGTTGCTATTGATGTGTACATTTCCTGACTCATTTAAACTATTTACACTGAACACTTCCTCATGTAATTTATCGTCTTCTAATTGCTGAAGATCCTCACTTACAGTACCATCCAAATCACTATCTAAACCACTATTAATTAACTTCACTAACTTTTCGTGTTCAGAAACTCACACGCTGCTATTCTCCGGGCCACCTTTTGAGCAGACTAAAGCGGAAGAGAGGGTATTGGCCAGGGGAAGACGTGGGTGACAGGGGCTCCGCCTACATTGTTGTCGCATGGTAAGAGAGGGATACGGGGGCACGCGTTTCATGCCTACTGTCAGGACAAGTTACAGCATTGCTGTCGCCAGTGCAGAGCTGCCATACTTACTCAGTAGATGCCTTGACCACTTCTAAAGCATTTGGTAGGGTGGGTCATGGGAGACTACTGGAAAAAATGAGTGCAAGTGGACTAGACAAAAGAGTGACTGAATGGGTTGCTATATTTCTAGAAAATAGATCTCAGAGAATTGGCGAAGCCTTATTGACTCTGTAATAATTAAGAGGGGAGTTCCTCAAGGCAGTATTATTGGTACATTGTTTTTTACGTGTATGAATGATATGAGTAAAGAAGTGGAATCAGAGATAAGGTTTTTTGTAGATGTTATTCTGTATAGAGTAATAAATAAGTTACAAGATTGTGAGCAACTGCAAAATGATCTCTATAATGTTGTGAGATGGACAGTAGGCAATGGTATGATGATAAACGGGGTTAATAGTCAGGTTGTGAGTTTCACAAATAGGAAAAGTCCTCTCAGTTTTAATTACTGCGTTGATGGAGTGAAAATTATTTTTGCGGATCATTGTAAGTGTCTAGGTGTTAATATATTATTATTTATATTATTTGAGAAAATAATAGATTATACTCATAAAAACAATAATAATGATATGGTAATAATTGGGGTAGATCTAAATTTGCCTGAAGTTGAATGGAATGGAGCTGCAAGTGAAGCCCATGAACAGAAACTGGCAAATAAGTTAATTTGGGAGGGAGGATTAACACAAGTAGTACTAGAACTGACTCGTCTCTATAACTTACTAGATGTATTCTCGGTTAAACCATGGGAAATTGTTGATAAAACTGAGGTAATTGAAGGAATAGGAGACCGTAAGGCTGTAATAATGGATGTAGGACTTGTACCAAAAAGGCTTAATTAGAGGGTTACACAAGACAAGAAATTGTACAGAAAAACTAAAGTGATGAATTTGGGACTTACCTTAAATCACAATTCAGTTGTTGGATAAGTGAAGGGAGTAATGTGGATACACTTTGGGCTAAATTTAAAGGAATCATTTGGGAAGGAGAGAAGAGATTTGTACCTGTTAAGAAGGGTAAAATGACCTCAGACCCTGTTTATTATACAAGGGAAATAAGAAAATTAAAAAGAAAATGTAGAATAGTAAACAGGAAAATCAAAGAGGGTAGGGAGAATAGAGAAACTAGAAAACAGCTAATGAGGAAACTGAATAGAGTGAAAAGGGAAGCAAAAGAGAATTATATGAATGGCATTCTTCAAGAGCATAATGACCACAAAGGGAAATGGAAAAATCTGTATTCATATATCAGGAATCAAAAAGGAAAAGGAATCCAAATTCCTACAATGGTGGGAGAAGGGGGTGAACAGTATTTAACAGATACTGAGAAAGCAAAACTATTTAGTAGGGAATTCAGAGATTCAGTAGATGATCGTCAGGAGTTGGAAACCGAAACAGAAGATAGAGAGGGAGAGACACAGAGGGAAACAAGAAGCTTCTCATTCACAAATGAAGATGTTTTCAGAGAAATCCAACTGCTTCAGCAAGGAAAAGCAGCCGGAAGTGATCAAGTTACTGGGGAGGTGTTAAAGACAATGGGGTGGTACATAGTGCCTTATTTAAAATTTCTCTTTGACTATGTCATAAATAATAGTGTAATACCATAGGAATGGAAGGAATCTATAATAATACCAATTTATAAAGGGAAGGGTGATAAAAAGAAACCAGAGAACTACAGAGCAATCAGCCTGACGAGTATAGTTTGTAAAATACTGGAGAGTTTAATATCAAAATACATTTTGTTGTGAGGCACAACTGGTGGGATTTCAGCAGGACATATCAGATCAATTGGATTCAGGAGGTCAGTTAGATTGCATAGCCATAGATCTTTCCAAAGCCTTTGATAGAGTGGAACATGGAATATTATTAAAGATATTGGAGGGAATAGGATTGGACGTAAGGGTTACATGTTGGATAAAAACATTTCTAAATTCAAGGGTTCAGAAAATCAAAGTAGGAAATAATGTATCGCAGGAAGGGAATTGCACAGGGTAGTATAATCGGTCCATTACTTTTCTTAATATACGCAAATGATTTAGGGAACAATATAACATCAAAAATAAGATTGTATGCAGATGACATAATTGTTTATAGGGAAATAAATAACATTGAGGATTGTTCAGAATTACAAAGGGACCTTGAAAGTATCCAACAATGGGTTGAAGAAAATAATATGAAGGTTAATGGAGGCAAATCAACTGTTACAACTTTTACAAACAGGAGCTTTATAACTGAATTTGAATATACTTTGGATGAGGTAGTTATCCCAAAAGATGGCAAGTGCAAATACTTAGGTATGAGATTTGAAAGTAATTTGCACTGGAAGGGTCATGTTGATGACATCGTTACAAGTCATAATGAGGCTACTTAAAGGATGCAATAAGGAATTAAAAGAAAAAAAGTTACTTAAGTATGGTTCGTCCATTATTGGAATATGCAAACGGTGTTTGGGATCCTCACCAAGAATACCTAATAAAAGAAATAGTGTGCAGAGGAAAGCAGCAAGATTTGTAACAGGTGATCTTGGGAGAAAGAGTAGTGTATCAGAAATGTTAAAGGTACTTGGGTGGGAAACTTTAAGTAAGAGAAGGGTGAAAACTAGATTTATAGGATTATATAGAGCCTTTACAAGAGAAGAAGCATGGGGAGATATCCGTGAGAGGCTTCAGTTGGAAAATAATTATATCGGCAGGACTGACCACAAATATAAAATTAGAAGTAATTTTAGCAGAAGTGATTGGGGTAAATTTTCATTCATTGGGAAGGGTGTGAAGGAGTGGAACAGTTTACGAGGGGTAGTGTTTGATCCTTTTCCAAAATCTATACAGATATTCAAGACGAGAATAAACAGCAACAGAGAAAATAAATGAAGTGTTAGAGGGCATTCGACCAGTGCAGGTTATTGTAAATAAAAAAATGTGTGTGAATAAATTAACTCCATCCCCTGGTCTAAGGAGTTTGGGCAGTCAAAGTAGGGGACTGCCTGTAGGGGTGAAGTACAGTGGGGACTTCGAGGGCTCTGGGACCGCTACGGTAGCTGTGAAGGCCCTTCAGGAACTCTGTAAAGTGGTGGCAAAAGGGGCTCTGGTTAAGACGCAGCAGGTCGTTATGCTACTTAGGTTCCAGAATGGGTAAAAAAAAAAATAATTGTAAGATGTACAGGAGATATAAGTAGAATTTTGTGAACAATATAAATTTATTAAGGTTGAGCTGTGTGTTTAATAGAAAAAATTGTTAGCGTAAATTGTGTAATATTGTATTATAGGAAAATTTTCTTCTCTTGTTAATTTAATATTTAGTGCCTGACAATGTATTTTAGTGTACCATTTGCCACCAAAGTAGACACCTCATTTGCAAATAAAGAGATTATGATATAAGGAAAGATCTTCATTGGGGTAATCACACAAATGGGATTGTAAATAAAGGGTTCAGATCTCTGCACATGGTTATGAGGGTGTTAAGGGGTTGTAGTAAGGGTGTAAAGGAGAGGGCATTTAAGTCTCTGGTAAGACCCCAACCCTCACCAGGATTACTTGATTCAAGAACTGGAAAAAATCCAATTTGTTCTGGGTGATTTCCGACAAAATATTAGCATTACAAAAATGTTGCAAAGTTTGGGCTGTGAGGACTTGGGAGAAAGAAGAGGAGCTGATCGATTAAGTGGTATGTTTATTACAATTTTTACAAATGATTTATTGATATCCACCTATTCAACACTTCATGGTCTGTTTCGAGCTGTCAGCAGAGGAGATGGCGTGGAATGGCATTAGTACACGAATAAGTTTGAGTGGTGTCTTTAAAAGCAGGAAAGATCACAATATGAAGATAAAGTTGGAATTCAAGAGGACAAATTGCGGCAAATATTTGTTTATAGGAAGGGGAGTTAGGGATTGGAATAACTTACCAAGGGAGATGTTCAATAAATTTTCAATTTCTTTGAAATCATTTAAGAAATGGCTAGGAAAAGAACAGATAGGGAATCTGCCACCTGGGCAACTGCCCTAAATGCAGATATTGATTGATTGATTGAATGATTGATTGATTGATTGATTGATTGATTGATTGATTGATTGTGAGTCTTGTTAATATCATAGTCTGCTTAAAACAGCTGTGGCGGTGTGGAACTCTACTAATAAAAATACGTTAATGCATTAATTTTTTCAATTGTACTCAAGTTACAGTCGGTGAGCTGTTCTGTGTTTTAATGTTGGTGTACAACTTTCAGATACGTGCCTGTTAATTTGGCAACCAAGGCGAGTGTTACAGGGCAATGACGTTACTTCCGCTTCAATCTGTTCCAAAGGTGGCCCAGAGTACATTTGCCTTATTGGTTTCTGGCTTGAAAGGAATTTGAAGCGTTTCAGAGTCGCCCTTTGCACGTGATGTGAAGGTCAAACAAGGGGAAACTTTGAATACCTTTGCTGCAAGCTTCTAATATATGTATATCATAATGCAAGAGCCAAATGTTACAAATTGGGTGGACTATAGGAAGATATGAGTATTGGCAATGCCCGGGTCCAAATCGTTATCTGAGTTGTAGGCTATGTGCTCACAAGCGGGCGTGCTGCATTATCTGAGTGCATTGGGTTAAAGAATGTAGTGGATAGAAAGTGCAGGACAGCTAAAGAAGAAGACGAAGGTTATAAGGCCCTAGGGAAGGTAGATGCTGTATACAACAAAATCAAGGAAACCTTTGAAGAAGGCAAAACTAGTTGTAAGAATATTAAGAGCTTAGATGGAAAAGCACTTCTAGGGAAAGAAGAAAAGGCAGAAAGGTGGCAGGAACATATCCGGTAGTTGTATCAAGATAAAGAATTAAATTATATGGTGCTGGAGCTAGAAGAGGCTGTTGATGGTGATGAAATGGGAAGCCCAGTTTTGAGGTCAGAATTCGACAAACATACATAGGGAATTGTTAACATGCTTTCAGAATTATTGACTGCCTTAGGAGAAAGCAGCATGGCAAGGTTATCCCGTTTAGGCCCGGTTTCTTCAACTCTATGTTAAATTTTGCTTAACAAATGTTAACTAACAATTGTTATTAATTTAACACTTCGTTTAAAAGCACCCTGTTTCACGAACATATTTCCAACATTTGTTACGAAACAATTGTTAAAGACAAATTAACACATTTCCGTAAGATTTCTGAACGCGTTTGGCAGTGAGCATCTTTTGTTTCTTTACATATAGCGCTCCTAGTGGCGTGTTGAAATAGTATTTTGTCACACAGACACATGGTTGACATTATTATAGGTTATGGTTAGCGGAGACCGTTAAGAAGTAAACATGTCAAGTAAGAGGCAACAACAGCGTTATTATGATGAATGCGAGACAAATGTTGTTATAATTTTAATTTAAAATTATGCGAGTGTGCAAAAAAAAAAAAAGAAAATAAATGAAATAACGGACTGTTATATCACAACATTCGATATAGCCTGTTCTTGTAGGAGTGCAATCTAAGGTTCCTACATCACCAGGAAAATGTGATAATTGATATGTTTTGAATGATTTTCGGGTATTTTTTTATTGCGGGGAAAATAATGTAGTGCCTTGTTAATGCTGCAATGGCAGCAAGCATTCTTTGTAGAATCCTACACACTCTTTTCTTGCCCTCGTGAACATAGTTGTCTACAATTAGGCCTTTTTTCTGTAAAAAAAAAAACTACTATTTGTTCGGTACGTCGACCTATGAAGATCTTTTGCCCCTACAATTAGGCCTACATGGAAAGTGTCTCGAGGTCAGATGTCATTACCAACCTCCGCTTCGGACGAAGGCGAGCAAATTTTACTTAAACATGTCAGGTCCGCAACCTAATAACTTCTGAAAAATTGATGAATCCCCGATTCCAATGCAAGGCGTATATAATTAGGAGTTGTGGCATAGTGGTCATCGTACTTGTCTGCGAGCGTCGTAGACGTGAGTTCGAGTCTTGTTTCAGGGAACGTTATTTAAAATTTGGAACAAAAATATTACGCAAATTGCAGTACCGGTACACTTTGTTTTCTACCTGAAATTAATATAGGTCTAAACGTTCTCACAGTTACTGCTGGATCTCTTTCTCTGTATATATATTAATGTCTTCTTAATCTGTTTATCCTCCAGGGTCGGTTTTTCCTCGGACTCAGCGAGGGATCCCACCTCTACCGCCTCAAGGGCAGTGTCCTGGAGCTTCAGACTTTGGGTCGGGGGGATACAATTGGGGAGAATGATCAGTACCCCCCTAGGCGGCCTCACCTGCTATGCTGAACAGGGGCCTTGTGGAGGGATGGAAAGAAGATTGGTTGGGACAGGGAAGGAAGCGGCCGTGGCCTCAAGTTAGGTACCATCCCGGCATTTGCCTGGAGGAGAAGTGGGAACCCACGGAGAACCACTTCGAGGATGGCTGAGGTGGGAATCGAACCCTCCTCTACTCAGTTGACCTCCCGAGGCTGAGTGGACCCCGTTCCAGCCCTCATACCACATTTCAAATTTCGTGGCGGAGCCAGGAATTGAACCCGGACCTCCGGGGGTGGCAGCTAATCACTCTAACCACTACACCACAGAGGCGGACTATATTAATTTGAGGTAGGAAATAAAGTTCCACTGCAATTTGATCATTACTTTTATTCGCATTTTTACCTTCACATTCCCTGAAATAATTAATTAAATTTGTATTTTTTAAAAAGTAACCTAACGCGGGACTCGAACTCTCTTTGTCGTGGTTCGTAGACAAGTACGATGACCACTCGGCCACTGCTACTCTTGACTAGTGCGCAACTTTTCAAGTACATACGCGGTGCTTTACAATCGGGAATTCGTAATTTTTTCGGAAATTACTAGGTTGCGGACCTAACAAGTTCAAGTTAAATGTGTTCACATTTTAGTGTTCTATCCCCTCCACGTGGTCCGAAGCGGATCCTGCCTCATGACATTTGTCCTCATTTATTTCGAAAACAAAACTATACGGCATTGACCCAAACCCTTCTACACGAGTTACTGTTGAGTGTCCCCCAACAGGTACATTAAGCTAGTTGAAATCGATTGGACGCAGGGTCTGACCCATCCTTGTAAAATCTATAAGCAACTGCTGCACTGGAGAGATTGGTAAGTTGCAATCTGTTGGAAACTCTAACCTATATCGTCTAGGACCTTGTTCATTATGGCTTCGGTAATTAGAAATCTTTCTTCTGACAACTCTAAAAAGGTCGTTATTTCTTAGTATGGGTCGTCCTTTGCTTTCTTCAGTTTATAAATAGTCCTCATACAGCAGTAAAGCTTCGAACTTACGTCTTCTACATGTCTCCATTTTGAAATTTTAGCAACTGTTAAGAGGTTTAACACAGGGATGCTGCTAGGTTAATTTAACACAAGATTTAACAATTGTTAGAGTTAGCAATTCTTGATGAGACGACCATTTTGTTAAATTGTGTGTTAAGTCCCCTTAACAGCAGTGTTAACACTTAACATTCGTTGAAGAAACCGGGCCTTAGTGTGTAAGATGTATGATACAGAAGTGCCATTCGATTTTCGGCAGAATGTGGTTATACTTATTCCAAAGGAAGACGGTGCTGACACTTGTGAAAACTACTGCACCATTAGTTTAGAATCTCGCGCCCGCAAAATTTTTACATGTATTTTACATGGAAAGACAATTGGAAACTGAGTTAGGAGAAAATCAGTTTGACTTCAGAAGATAGTAGGAACACGTGAAGCAATCCTGACTTTACATCTGATCATAGAGGGCCAAATTAAGAAGGACAAGCCTTTGTACATGGCATTCACAGATCTACAAAAAGCATTGATAATGTTGATTGGACCAAGCTATTTGAGATTCTGGAGGTGATTGGGATCAGATACCGAGAAGGAAGAATTATCTACAATATGTATAAAAATCAGTCTGCAGTGATAAAAATCGAGGGCTCTGAAAAAGAAGCAGCAATCCAGAAAGGAGTGTAGCAAATCTGCAGTTTGTCCCCCTCCTGTTCATTGTTTGTATAGAACGGGAAATCAGAGGAATTTGGAAAGGGAATCATAATCCAAGGATAGGGTATCAAAACCCTGAAATTTGCCAATGATATTGTTATTTTATCTGAGTCTGCAGACGATATGGAGAAATTGGGCAGAGTCTTTGGGAAGGAGTACACAATGAGAATAAATAACTCCAAAAAGAAAATGGAGTGCAGTCGAAGAAAGTCATGCAACGCAGGAAGTATTAGCTTAGGAACTTGAGTCTTAAAGGAAGTAGATGAATATTGTTACTTACATAATAGAATAACTAACGATGGCAAAAGTAAGGACAACATAAAATGCAGACTAGCGCAGGTAAGGAAGGCCTTTTGTGAGAAAAGAAATTTGCCCACTTCAAACATTCATACAGGAATTAGAAAGATGTTTTGGAAGTGAAAGAATGACGATAAATAGCTTAGAATGAAAGATAATAGAAGCCCTTGAAATGTGGTGTTACAGAAGAATGCTGAAGGTGATATGGGTAGATCGAATCACCCATGAAGAGATGCTGAATCGAATAGTGAGAGGAGAACGATTTGGCAACATTTGACGAGATTAAGGGATAGAATGATAGGGCACATCTTGAGACACCCAGTACCTGCTCAATTAGTTTTTGAGGGAAGCGTATGCAGTATGAATTGTAGGGGTAGACCAAGGTATGAATATGACTAGCAGAATAGAGCAGATGTAGGATGTAGCAGTTATGTAGAAATGAAAAGGTTAGCACAGGATAGGGTGCCATGAAGATCTGCATCAAACCAGTCTATGAACTTATGACAAACAACAACAACAAAATAAGTATTTAGTCTTATCGTCATAGTCGTCAACTTATATCCGAGTAAACATATTCTTCAACAGTTCACGTTTTCACACTCACAAAGCTTTGTGAATATGTTTCATATGACTTAGTAGCCCAATCTTGGCATGAAATGCTTGTCATTTATCCTATTCACATCGTTCCTCTTCAAACACCGAAATTGAAGTAGAAACAGTGTGACGCCAAAGTGTACAGTTATCAGCAAGCATATCCCAGGATTGAGTGTTAATTCCAGCTCTTTTAATAGTATGCTTTAGCTGATCCTTGAAATGCCTCAGTGGGGCTCCATGAGGTCTTGTGCTGGAGCAAAGTTCACCATACAGAAGTTGATGAGGAAGCCTGGTTTCACTCATGCGATAGACGTGCCCTGTCCATCTGAGACGGTGGCCAATGATGGTAGCCTCGGTGCTTATTGCATGTGCTTTCTCAAGAACTGCAAGGCTGGTAACCCGGTCCTCCCATTTGATATTCAAGATGGATCTAAGTTTTTGCAGATGGAAGCGCTCTAGCTTTTTGGTATCCTGACGGTAGAGGGTCAACAGTTCACAACCGTAAAGCAGTGTTGATATAACAGCATAGTAAACAATGATCTTGGTATGTATTGTAAGATCCTTATTCATGAAGACATGACAGAATAAACTTCCAAATGCTGAGTGGGCAGCACCAATTCTCCTATCAACATCTTGTGAGCGGTTAGCATTTGTTGAGAGGGTACTTCCTAGATGTAAAAAGTACTAAGTCTTACAAAATGATGCAAAGGCTAAAATAGGCAATTTAAAATTGGCTCTGCTATTCCCAAACATGTTCCACCTCTATATAACTCATACATCAGTCAAGGAAAAACAAGCATTTTGGCAAACGTCTGGGCTCTGATTATGGTACTTACATTTAGACCAATTACCTTGCTATTCTGTATGAACTTAAGGCTTATAACTAAGATGCTAACATTTATTGAAGGTAATACCAGCAACTTCCTGGATTGTAGAGAAAGCAACATTCAGTTTACCTGAGGAATTTAAATTAGATTTGATTTTTTACCGACTTCCTGAGAATATTTTGTACAGCTATTTCCTCTTCAGGTAAAAGGGGGTTGTAGTGTGTTGCTGTTCTCGTCATCTTTATTTCTTGGATTGGAGGTCAAGAAAATTTGAAGCCCTGACCTTCCCTATACTCATTGGGACATTTGATGCAATTTTTTTTTTTTTATATTTAAAATACTGTATTTGTGTGTAATGAAAACTGATACATTCTAGGAATGCAGTAAACTTAAATTTGCTAATTGAATATTGCCTCTTAACAATTAAAAATTGTAGTTATTATGCTAAGAGAAAGCAATTTTGAATCATGAGAGAGGGAAGCTAGTCTGCTATTAAAGATATATGTTCTTTTATTACATTTTAAATTCTAATTCTTGTGTGTTCATCATATGCTACAAAATTTCTGTAGAAATTCTATGAATATTAGTTGAGAGAAACTTAATGAAAAATGAAAGAAAGCCATTTCATTTTGGACTTGCATAATGTTTGGATGGATTAAAAAAAAAGTGTGTAAATACTTGAGTAAATACCCACTGTGCAACGTGGATTTGTTTTAAATCTGTCTTGTTTCAAGGAAGATGGTTCATGTATAATTTCATTCTTTCCTGTGTCCATTGTGTGATGTTCAACAATAATAATTATACATTTTTTGTTTGTTTTGCTGCAGACTACCTAAAAGGTACGTATTAAGGGAAATTTGATGAAGTTACCTGCGTACTACTTTTGTTCTTTTTAATGAATAACACATTAGCTGTACTTTGATAACTGCTTAATAGGCTTAGCATACCTGCCAACCCTTCCGATTTACCGGGAAACCTTCCGTTTTTTAATTCATCTTCCGATTTTCTGATTTATTCTTACTTCTTCCTATTTTTTTACCAATATAACCTCCAGTATGGTCAATAATAATCCCCTAGGATAAAGGATAAATTCTTATGTGCTTGTGTAATTTATGCAACCTCATTTTCAAGAGTATTTATGTGATGCTTTATTTTGAGTGTATCGTCCGTTGCCTTCATATATTGTGTTTCCCGCTCACCACAGCGGCTGGGGATTCGGGACGGAAGTTGTCGTACAAGCAAGAGAGGCTAGTGCGCGCTAGCGACTCAGTTAATCGAGACGAAAGAATGAGTTTGTTATTGTGTGGTTCGCGCTCTATCAACATAGTTTCTGCGCATAGTTTTGTTGGAGTTTTAGGCAAGTGTTTTTTCGTGCAGTTCTGTGCTTTTCCCCCCTGTCAAAGTCGTATGTTAATAATGTATAAGATACATTTATCTGTTTTGTATGTGGTAGTTTTGCGTATTTCTGTGCGTTTGTATTCATTCTTACTTCATAATTTTAATGAGTTACATGTATTTCAGGGAGTTGTGTCGGTGACAGTTTCTGGTATTTTCTCTTCACGTTATGGCCAAAGAAACATTACGAATGTTACCTCCAAGTGTTCAGAGATACCTCTAAAATTAAATTTCCGTTCATTTTACTGTCTAATAAAGGCAACTATTACGCATTTTGTTGCGTGTATCGGTGTGATATAAATATTATTCTTTTGCATTTTTTTTTAACGTTGCACCGACACAAAAAGGTCTTATGGCGATGATGGGACAGGAAAGGCCTAGGAATTGGAAGGAAGCGGCTGTGGCCTTAATTCAGGTACAGCCCCAGCATTTGCCTGGTGTGAAAATGGGAAACCACGGAAAACCATCTCCAGGGCTGACGGTGGGGGTCGAACCCACTATCTCCCGGATGCAAGCTCACAACTGCACGCTCTTAACAGCACGGCCAACTCGCCTGGTATGAGTATTTTTATTCGTATGTATCATAAATGAAAATGATTAGGTACATTTTCTTGTAACCATTTTTGTTTAATTTAAGATTTTAAATTTAATGGTCGGTTCACATTGTAAATGTAGATATGTATGCCTTCTGTCCTGTCCTTTATTCACCTAGACCGTGGCCAATATATTTATGAAATCCAAACTAAAATATGTCCCTATTTTTGATTTCCAAGAGTTGGCAGGTATGGTTTAATTTGGTAATAATTCAACTAAAGTTTTTTTTTTTTAATTTCTCATCATGTTATGTTTAGGGTGACATGTCATGTGCAGTGATGCTTATTTTAAAAATTCTGTAATATCTTGTCTGCTGTATTTCAGCATGTGAAGGAATACTCTGGTCTTACTCATTTCTTGGAGACAACAATTTTTAGCTTCTTTTTCTTTCATCTCAGTTTTGTTTGTTTTCTTATATAGGGAATTCCTTGTCAGAAGCCGTAAACCAAGTGATGTTTAAGATCTTCATCTTCAGTGTTCCTGGTTGTCATTTTGTATGTTTTAAAAATGCATATTAGCTCTCTCTCTTGCAACTTACAGGATTGTAGGGAAAACAATGTTCAGTTTGTTTGAGGAGTTTGAATTATACATGATATATTACTGACTTTCTGAGATTATTTTAAACTGTTGTTCTTGGAAAAGCCCATTGAAAAGAATGGGATATAACATCTATCTGTCTGACCTAGTGTGTAATGCTGGGTTAAGAACTTCATAACAGGCGATGAGACATGGGTTTATGGCTATGAAATTGAAGTATAGGTGCAGTCATTGCAGTGGGTGGGCAAAGGCTCTCCCTGTCCAAAGAAAACATGCATGAGTCAGTCAAAGATCAAGGTGATGTTGGTTGGGTTATTTTACTGCGAAGGCATTGTCCTTCACGAATTTGTACCGCATGGTTGGATGGTAAACGAGGAAGTCTACCAGGGAATTTTAGTGCGTTTGAAGGATGCTGTGCACGGGAAGAGGCCTGAATAGTGGGGAAACGAGACTTGGATGTCGCAATGACAATGCACCGGCTCGCACATCGCTCCTTGTCCGCAGCTATCTAGCAAAACTTTACACTCCTTCTACGCCCCATTCACTGTATTCTCCGTACTTGGCCCCAGCAGACTTTTTCCTGTTCCCCAAACATAAAACCATGTTGAAAGTACGTCATTTCCAAACCATACAGGAGATCCAGGACAGTGCGACAAGAGACCTGTATGCCATCCCAGAAAGTGTGTTCCAGGAGGTTTTCCAAAAATGGTAGAAACGATGGGAAGGTATTGCCAGTAGAAGGGACTGCTATGAGCGGAACAGTACTTAAAATGTTATACCGTAAGCAATTATGATGTTATAGGAAAAATTCAATTTCCTTTTTTGAACACCCTCCCTATGGTATATTATACTACAGAGTAATTTACTTGCACTTTGTTCTTGATGACTAGGCCCATTCTGCTTTCTTCGTGTATACATCACTCACATTCCCACAGCCTTGGTCTACCTGCCCTATTTCCTTGCTCTGCTCTGAAAGTTAAAAACTTCATAGTTGTTCCCTATTGAACTGATAATCACAAAGGTAAATTGAATTTAAGGGTTCTACATTTTCAATACAATACCATTCTCTTGCACAGGATTATGTCACAACATATTTATTGTGGTACCGGTTTCGACACATTTTTTAGTGTCATCGTCAGCCTATCACATAAACCAAGCAAGAGGACAAGAAAGATATATACAACAATACACACATGGATACAATTCATGTAACTAGAGTTCACTCTTAGAAGTAAATATTATATCTAAAACAGGTAGCAGAGTTCACAACGTATTAATGACATGATAGTCTTATGTAATCTTGATGTAGGTGTTGAAATCACTCATTCTAATGCTGAGTTTATGATTGAGTGTGAGTTAAAAACTTGATAAACATGTTAAAATCTTGATGGTTGACTAGTTGTGACATGGTAAAATGAGTCTCAAAGAGGGATGCAACTTTTGGACTGTTTTTGTTTGACAGTCTCTTCTAAGCTTATGTTGTACCGCCACATCAAAACGTGGATAGCTGTATACATGTGCATCCTGTGTTAGTGTGTAGGACTGAGAAAACTTGGTCTAAAAATTTGGTTTGATAAACAAATTCAACAGTGATTTCGTCTTGTTTTTGAATTGTTTATCAAACCAAATTTTTAGACTAAGAGGTCCGCAACCTCACCATTAGCACTCGTTTTGTTTCCATCTGTATCATTTATTGTATTTTCTTCTTAGTTTTAGCACACTTTTTGGATTCAATCATGTTTTATATTAACCCTTTTTTCATTGAATTTGTCTCAGCGAGTTATTTATTTTATTTTATACAATATTGTATATTGTTATTGTTTTTATTTCCGTCATTTTTCTTTTGTTTTTTCTTTTGTTCCTTCATTATGTTTTTAGCACATTTTTACCTTGTATTATGTAATTACTTTAACTCCCCCTTATTTCACTGAAGATGGCTCAAACGAGTCAAAACATTTTTGAATTTTATTGCTCCATCTTATGATGGAATTATCATTTGTATTGAATTAGGTGGATATATTTAATTTTTCCTTTGTAAAGTGAAAACCATCAATACTGAATGGTTCTAATATCTTGTAAGAGTTATAGGGAGGTATATTTAGGTAAACGGGGTAGGCTACGGAGCAGTGATAAGAGTACAGGGATCTGGAAGTCAAGTAGGGATGACATAAAAATGTTAGCGTTGAACTGTAGAAGTATTGTAAAGATAGGAATAGAATTAAGTAATTTAATAGATATATACTTACCAGATATTGTAATAGGAGTTGAATCATGGCTGAGAAATGATATAATGGATGCAGAAATTCTCATGGAACTGGAGTGTGTATTGTAGAGATAGGATAGGGATGGTAGGAGGGGGAGTATTCATTCTGGTGAAAAAAGAATTTGTAAGCTACGAAAAAGTTAAAAGATGACAAACATGAAATTCTAGGTGTAAGGCTGATCTCTAAAGATAATACGCAACTTGATGTCTTTGGAGTGTACAGTCAGGGAAAGGGTAGCGCAGATGCTGATTCAGAATTATTTGATAAGATAATCAGCTATGTGGGAAACGACATGGAAAAGAATGTGATTGTAGTGGGAGATCTCAATTTACCAAATATCAATTGGGAAGGTGATGTGAATGACAGGAAGCATGACCGACAAATGGCAAATAAGTTAATATGGGAAGGACAACTGATTCAGAAAGTGATGGAACTAACTGGAGGGAAGAATATTCGGGACGTGTTGGTGGTAAAACTAGATGAGCTCTATAGAGAAACCAAAGCAATAGATGGTATTAGTGATCACAAAGCTGTTTTTGTCATAGTTAAAAATAAATGTGATAGAAAGAAAGGTCTTAGTAGTAGGACTATCAGGCAGTCCCATATGGCTGATAAAGCAGGCATGAGGGAGTTCTTAAAAAGTGTGATCAGTGGTAAACGGTAAGTAGAAATGTAAACAGACTGTGGGATCAATCAATACTGATCTGCATTTAGGGTAGTCGCCCAGGTGGCAGATTCCCTATCTGTTGTTTTCCTAGCCTTTTCCTAAATGATTTCAAAGAAATTGGAAATTTATTGAACATCTCCCTTGGTAAGTTATTTCAATCCCTAACTCCTCTTCCTATAAATGAATATTTGCCCCAGTTTGTCCTCTTGAATTCCAACTTTATTTTCATATTGTGATCTTTCCTACTTTTATAAACACCACTTAAACTTATTCGTCTACTAATTTCATTCCACGCCATCTCTCCGCTGACAGCTCCGAACATACCACTTATTGTTGCAAGTAATCAGCTTCATTTTCCGTATCAAAATCTGATCACAGAGAGTTACAATAATTAAAAATTTTCTACCTTTTTGATACTTTTTATTTGCCTTTTAGCAAATTTTTATTTGTAAACAGTACATGTTTCGTTCTCAGTTGGGAACATCTTCAGCTGTTGTTAAAGCTTAGGTGAATCGCTAAGTTTTTAAACACGTTATTTGCAAGTACATTGATTCTCTTAAAAACGACTAGAATACCAATAAATTAAATGATATTAAAACAATGTGGGGGTTAATGGGTTACTGAAATGAGACTGGATGAATACATAGTTGGTCGGCTTAAAAACTATATCTATTCATTGGAATAGTTGTTAAAAGTTTCACTTTGTTACATTAAAAATGTCTGTTTGTCTTCCGGTTAAAAGGTTTTAAAATTGATTGACTTCATGACACTGTTCAAATTGTTGTTGAATGTTTTTTCTCTTTCACTCCTTCCAGGTAAGCTGTTATTTATTATGAGCTTGCTTAAAGTGCCCTAAATTGAGTCTAATGCGGAACTGTGAAGCTGATTGCTGGTCAATTTTTGGGAAGGGAGCTTCGTCTCAATTTCTGAAATGAAATGAAATGAAATGAAATGAAATAAGGAAATAGGAATTTGTTTTTGTAATGAAAACATGTGTCTTTACATAATAACTTAATGTATAAAATGGTTCTTTACCTTGCTGTTGTTAGACTCCAATTCTACTGTGACCCTGGAGGGACGTTTGATGCTGCTTTATGTCTAGTATAGTAATGGTATGTGTGTTCCATTGTTCCTCCTTTCCGGGAGGCATGGCTGCGGAGAGGGGAGGAGGCGTGTCGCTTACTGTCACGACTTCGGCTTTAGAAGGGGTGGGGAGAGGGGATGTACAAAATGGCGGAGGCTTGGTCTTATTTATCCTTTTACTGTCTGTATTGTGTCTTTTGCCTAAAGTTTCAAGACTTGATAATATCCCTTCAAATATAGGGTTTCTATTGTCAATTGTTTCATTCAGGTTATTGTCCTGATTGCTTTTTTGTTCTAAATAAATATATAGATTTTCTAATATATTTAGAAGAGCTCCTTTGTTTATTTTATGCAATATAGTTAAATCCTGCTCTGTGGTTGTGAACTGATGTCCGGTTGAACTCATGTGTTGGCCTATCGCGGAATTTTTTTTATGTCTTGCAGCATTGACATGCTGTAGGTATCTTACAGTAAAACTGCGCCCTGTTTGTCCGACATAACTTTTTTCACATTGATGACACTTCAATTTGTAAACTCCTGATTCAGAATGTTTGTTTTTCCCTAGGGAATTAACACTATTGTAATTAAATAATTTTTGCTTTGTGTTATTGCTGGTTGAATATGCGATCTTATAGTTATATTTTCTAAACAAATTGGTTACTGTATGTAAGTTGGGGTTGTTGAACGTGAACTTGGCGTATTTGTCTATCTTTTTTGTTTCGGGTGTTAGATTAGTTTGTAATTTCTGTTTGAATTTACTGATTATTTTGTTTAATATACCCCTTACACACACAGAACGAGAAAAAGAACTGCTCTTTATTCGCAAAGAAGGGTTGTGGACGAGTGAGATGGATGTGAGTAAGTTGAGTGTGAGTGGAGGAGAGGTGGGAAGGGCAGGAAAAGGAGAGTGGGGGGGGGGGGGGGAATGAGAGAGGAGGGGAGTGGAAGGGATGGGAAGGCGGAGTTTTAGGCTGGTCAGGGGGATGGAGTGGTGGTAGTGTGCGACATAGGAGAGTGTTGTGCAGAGCGTAAAAGATTGATTTCTTCTTCGTGGATTTGATGCCTCTAAAGACTTCGATTAAGAAGTCGAAAAGAATATTAGTTTTTTTCTGAAATTTCATTGAGGTTTAGATTGGGATTGAAAAATTGGTCTAAATGAATAAAACAGTTTTCCATAACATCGAGTAAAGGGCCTTTGTTTATGTTCTTGAGAATTTCTAGGTCTTGTTCTATGGTGGTGAAATTATGCTTTGAGTCATGTATGTGTTGGCCTATTGCAGAAAACCTATTGTACTTAATGGCATTGACGTGTTCTAGGTATCTAACTTTGAAACTTCTTCCGGTCTGTCCGATGTATGAGGGAAAAACAGTTACTGCATTTGAAACGATAAACACCTGACTTTGCGTGAATGTCGGATTTGTTTATTGACTTGGAATTGTGCACTATTTCTATATTTCTATTGTTGGTTCTGTACGAAATTTTATTATTATGTTTCTTGAAGATGTTAGTTACACTGTGTATGTTTTCATTGAAAGTGAAGGTGGCGTATAGGGTGGGGTTAGGCCTTTCTTTGGTTAATGTTGACTTTAGTCTGTGTTTACATTTGTTGATAATGCGTTCTATGAATGAGGAATTATATCCATTATATTTAGTGATGGCACGTATGGTATTCAGTTCTTTCTTTAGATTTTCCTTAGATAACGGTATTTTTAATGCTCGGTCTACCATACTGTAGTAAGTGGGGCACTTATGTGTGTATGGGTGTGTGGAGTCTCTTCTGATAGTTGTCGCTGTTTGTGTTGGTTTTCTGGAGATATTATATTCTAGTGAGGAAGGTAGTCTCTTAATTGTAAGGTCTAAAAAATTTATTGTGTTATTGGACTCGGACTCCAATGTAAATTTTATATTAGAATCTATATTGTTTAAATTGTTGAGGGTGGTAGCTGCATTTACCGTTCTGTCATCTAGAATAACCAGAGTGTCATCGACATATCTGGACCAGAAAAGTAAGTTTGATAAGATATTGTTATTAATTGCCGTGTATTCTAGGGAATCTATGTATATCTCCGCCAAAATTCCTGAGGTATATACATTTGTCAAATGTGAAATAGTTGTTGTGAATCACTAGTTTTAGGACCTGTATGAAATCCTGGATCTCGAGTTTACTTAGCCCACTATGTGCTTTTAGGTTATTTTGAATTATGGGAAGGAGTTTTTTAGTGTAAATGCTGGGATACATATTGTTGATATCAAATGAATGAAGGGTGTGAAACGGTTATATTTTAAATTTGTTCAGTTTTTCGATTAATTCAATAGTGTTTTTTACGGATTTTTTCGACTGAAATTTATAATTTTTACTTAGGAATTTTTGAATGAATTGAGCCAATTTGTATCATGGGTTAGGTCTGTAGTTAATGATGGGGCGTATGGGGACGCCAGTCTTATGGATTTTGGGGAAAGCTTTGGCGGTAGGCAGACCGGGATTCATATCAAGTAATCGCGTTTTTTCTTGTTCTGTAAAAAGGAATGATGTATTTTTTAAAGTTTGTTTTAGGAGACGTTAGATTTGCTGAGTCGGATATTTTTTAACTATGGAGAAGGAGCTATTATTGAAAAACTTTTTGTTTTTTTCAATATAATCGGTTTTATCCATGACAAACGGTCGTATTGCCCTTATCGGCTTTTGTGATGATAAGGTTGTGATCTTTAATTTTCTTCACGAGTTTAGTGATATGTTCTCATTCTGCGAAGGTTTCTTTGTATATACTACTATTAGTGGGTGTTGTTTTGTTTTTTAGGTTATGGATTTTGTTTAATTTCCGTTTAACGTCCAATCTGACCTCATCTTGTAAGTCTGAAGGCATTTTGTTTATGGCTGTTTCTGATTCTATGACTAGTGTGGTAGCGATATTAATTTTATTTGGATTTGGCCAATTGTGTTTTGGTCCTTTTTCAAGGATCTCGTTTTCCTTGTCTGATAGTTTTATTTTTGTCAAGTTAACTACTGGGGGGTGAAAATGTTCTATTAAAGACTCTTGGTTACGGGTACTCGGTTTATTAGAAATTTTTGTGGTTGGTCTGTTTAGCCTTGCGTTATTTTTGAGATTGTTAATTTTCTTCTCATGTGTTGCTTGTTTTTGCACCAGTATGTTGAATAGTTTTTCCGTGAGTTTTATTTGAAATATGTCCCATTGAGCTTTGGAAAGTAAGTGCGCTGTCTGGAGGTGTGTCTCATATAGTTTATTGTTCAAGAAAGATTTTATCTTGTATAAGAATCTTATTTCATTCTTAAGCCAAATTTTATTTACTTTGATTTGGGTTTTCGAGTGTTGAGGGGATTTACGTTGTATTTTTTTCAAGTTGGTTTTCAGGAAATTCGGAGTTAAATTGTATGATAAACATTGTTTCAAGAAGTGAATGTCCTTGCCCAATTTTGCAATCTTTATTTTTAGGCCCATGTATTGGTGGGCCTTAAATTTTGCTTGGTTAGCTTTGTCATTATAAGTTAAGAACTTTATTTTCCTGTATTGAACTGAGATTCACAATTAGAATTAAAGAAGGTTCAACCTATTCAATACAAAGTGTGTTGTACAAGGTGTTCACAACATGTTATTTATTATTACTAGTACCGGTTTCAACGCTTAATGGCATCATCATCAGCTAGAAATCACAAAGTGGGCAGGGTACATAACATAAAATTGTATACATGATACATGCATTGCAAAGTACAAATGATTGACTGTTTTTACATTAAGAGCTAGATGAATAATGAATAAAATATGATGGCATAATATAACGCATAGAGGCGTGATGGTCTTGCCAACCACACACAACACTGGACCTGGACTTATATATCTCCATTGATAACTACAGAAGAGTGGACAATTTTACCGCATCATTTTATTATTATACTAAGACTTTTACTCTCATTCATCAGACCAATTTTATTGTACAATACCTACCTACCTCATTAGACTATAACGCTTCTATGCGTTATATTATGCCATCATATTTTATTCATTATTCATCTAGCTCTTAATGTAAAAACAGTCAGTCATTTGTACTTTGCAATGCATGTATCATGTATACAATTTTATGTTATGTACCCTGCCCACTTTGTGATTTCTAGCTGATGATGACGCCATTAAGCGTTGAAACCGGTACTAGTAATAATAAATAACATGTTGTGAACACCTTGTACAACACACTTTGTATTGAATAGGTTGAACTTTCTTTAATTCTAATTGTGAATCTCAGTTCAATACAGGAAAATGAAGTTTTTAACTTATAATCCCCATCAGGAAGTCGTAAAATTTAAGAAACGAGATTTCCACTTCCGGAGGTGCATATGGCCCTGAGGTTCACTCAGCCTACACCAAAAATGAGTACCCGGTTAATTCCTGGGGGCAAAGGCGGCCGGGCGTAGAGCCACTCTACCCCATTACGTGCCGAGGTTAACAATGGTGGAAGCCATTACCTTCCACTCCTCCAAGGGCCTTCATTGCCTGTACGGAGGTGACTTTATCTTATGGTTGCAGATATTTACAATAGATGTGCATTTTGCTTGCAGCACCTTGAATAAATGGTCCATGTAGCAAAATATCTTGTTGAAGACGCACAACAGGAAGAGTAAATTTGGGTCATCTAATCTCTTAACCAGTCCCATAGCACCATTAACAGATTCGCCATCCCATTCTTCATCTTTATCAACAATGTGTGTAAGAGCTTCTTTCAAGTCCTTGAAATGGGATGCTATTGTTAGTGTTGCTCTGGAGTGGAAGTTCCAATGTGTCGTACATGCCGGGGGAAGTTTAAAAGCCTTTATCTCTTAGGACTTGAGTTCTCTCTGATGACTTGCTGAAATATGTATGGAAGGCAGTCAGATCATAAGTAAAGAGACACACTTTCTTTATAGCTTTTGCTCCATACAAGAGTACCAAATTAAGCTTATATGCATAGCAATGTATAAACATTGCATGTGGGCAAACTTGCTTTACGATAGTTTGAACACCCCCTGTAGAACCCGCCATTGCGGAAGCCCCGTCATAAGTCTGACATTAACTTCTTTTCTACACCCCATTTTCTTAAGACATCCAATATTACAGCTGACAGTCCAGTGGAACTTTTATCTTTTGAGAAGTTGTAGAACCCCACAAATCTCTCGTGAACGTTATAGCCAACACAATACTGAAATATAATGTTCATCTGATTCTGACAAGATATATCTAATGTTTCATTCTCCTGAGCTGATACAAATTCACAAATAGAAAGTTCTTTCTGAATCTCTTCATTCATCACTTGAGTTACACAGTCAATAAGTTCATTCTGAATGCCGCTCGAAGTTCCTTTAAATCCTGAAGTTGCTCCCAGATGCTCTCTCATGAATTGTTCTTCTTGTGCTAGCAATTCCAGGGTCTCGAGGTAGTTACCTTTATTTACGGAGTAGTCACTAATCTCGCCATGCCCACGGAATGGAAGTTCTTGTTTTCCGAGAAAACACACTAGTTGAACTAACCTGCCAAGAACCCGTCTTATGATTTACTAACTCATTATGCTTTAGAGCTGCAAGACGAGCCGCTTCTGATAAGGCATGCTCTATTCTACTCCTGCCGAGAAGAAGAAAACGCTCACTGTTCTGAATATGTCTTTTTGAAATCTGGTGTTTACGTGCTCTTCTATGAAATTTTTTTAGGGTACTGATGCCACCCTCATTCCATTCACTATCACCTCCAAATAATATGAAAATGTAACAATAAAACTTACAATCTGTCACACTTGTTGTAAGCCATGTATAATCCTTATACCATTGGAACTGGAAAGTTCTTATTTGGTTTCCATCCTTTTGCACAATTTTCAATAATGGCTGTGGCCGCTTGTCTTTCAGGGCACATTTTTCTTCGAACGACAAAGAAGAAAATGGAGTTCGAAGCAAGTATGTAATAAGATCATTACTTTCATTCATTATACACGGATTTAAAAGATACTGGCAACTCTTTTTACAAAACACAGACCACTAATAATAAGTTGTAAACTTCACAGATCAACAGATCACAACGTAAACATTAACTCGTAACTCGAGACTTGGAGACTAGACTCCCAGCTAGGTTTCAAAGCGAGCACTTATCGCTGCATGACGTTGTACGTTGTCATAGCAACCAGCACAAGCCCGGCCCGCTAGCAGAAAAGTAAGAGACTGGCTGAAGCCAGACTCAAAGGCTAGGCTCAGTGGTCTGTGAGTAGCGCGGCAGATCGGAGAGCCGTGAAGTCTATTAAGTTTATTAGACATAATTTTCGTGCCTTATATCAATAATTTATTATTCGTATTTCATCTGGGGAATTTGAGACTTAGATTCCCCCCTAGCTTCACCACTGGTTATTATTAGTACTATACTCTAATAGATTCACACGAAAGATACACACAAATATAGCAGGCAAGATATGGTACTATATAAATATACTGACTCTACATTACAATTCTCAGCTGAAATGTGGTTATATGATATTTTACTGCTGGTGGATTACTATTATTATACTGACTGATTCATCATCGCCAAGCCAAAACTACTAGACATAAAGGAATGAAATTTTGAGGATACATTTATATTACAATGTAGGTGCTCGCTAAGGGAGGATTTTTTGATTTTCCTTCACTAAGATGGGTGAAAATGGGGGTGAATTTTTAAAACGAGTGTATCTGTATCTCAAAACTTTAAAAGTTTACAGATGTAAAAATTGGTATTTAGAATCTCCTTTAAAAATAAACATGTATTTTTTTGGTTTTTGGAAAATCGCAATAAGAGGGGTGAGAAAGGGTGAAAAAGGGATTGAATGCCTTTAATGAGGATACTTATATCTCAGAAACTAAGGATATTACAGACCTGAAAATTGGTATTTGGGATCTCCTTTAAAACTAGACACGCATTTTTTTGTTTTTGGAAAACCCAATTAATGTGGGTTAAACAGGAGTGACAAATTGGGGTGAATATTTAGAAAGACTCTATCTACAGTATATCCCAGAAATGTAAAATGTTAGACGTAAAAATTGGTTTTTGGAAACTCCACTTTAGGGGAACTAAAAAGGGGGTGAAATTTTAAAATGAGCATTTCTACAGTATATCTCAAAAACTTAACATGTTACAGAAGTGATGATGGTATTTTTGTTCTCTATTAATAATAATACATACATTTTTTGTTTTCGGAAAAGCCAATCGGCTGGGGGGTTAAAAGCGACAGAAAAGGGGTTTGAATTCTTTTAATTAGGATACTGATATCTCAAAAACTGAAGATGTTACAGATGTGAACTTTGGTATTTGAAATCTCCTTTTAAAAACAGAAATGCTTATTTTTTTTCGGAAATCCACTTAAAGGGGGGGATTGAAAAATTAGTCGAATTATTTGTATGAAGATACTTTTATCTCAAAAACAAAAGATTCTGCAGACGTGAAAATTGGTATTTGGAATCTGCTTTAAAAGTAAAGAAACACGTATTCTCGGAAAATCCAATGAAGGGGGGAGGTGTGAAAGAATTGACAAATTAATTGAATTAATTGTATGAGGATACTTACATCTAATGAAAACTAAAGTTGTTACAGACGTGAAAATTGGTATTTGGATGTCCTTTAATAACAAAGAGAAAGGCGTTTTTTGGGGGAAACCTTTTTGGGGGAGGGGGGGTGGTGAAAAGGAGTTGAATTCTTTTTATGATTGGAGACATCTCAAAAAACGAAGATGTTAAGAGTCGTGATAATTGGTATTTAGAAGATCCCTTAATATTAAAGAAACAAATATTTTTTCTGGAAAATTCACTTAAGGGGGGGGGGGGGGGTGGGTGGGTGTGAAAGGAAGTGAAAAAAATAGTGAATTCTTTTTACAGGGATACTTATATCTCAAAACTGAAGGTAACAGGCGTAAACATTCTTACTTGGAATCTCCTTTAAGCATAAATAAAACACGCCTTCCTTTTTTCTTGGAAGGGGCAGGGGGGGAGGTTAATATCAACTTAACGGCTGTGGGGTGTAAAAGGAGTTGAGACCAGTTGATTTTACTGTTCATAATGTACTTATTCTAATCATAAGCCAATCATTTTTAATCTTTCAAGAGCCATCTGTTCCTTTGGAGAACACTTAGTTACATTACAGCAGATTCTCTGGGCAAATAAATAAAAATTTAAAAACTTTGGAAATAAACGATAGGAATGATATTCACCATGCAATTGTTCACCTCTATAATAAGGTGAGTAAGGCACAGAAGTATATAATTCGTATCGCCAGAAATCCTGCGCACTTGCCTACGCGCGACAATGGTGCTGGTCACGTCAGCAATGACAATGGCAGCAGATGTAATTTACCGCCAAGTAGCAGTCTTGCATCTTGCTGTGGGGTCCAGGACATCAATAATAATAATAATAATAATAATAATAATAATAATAATAATAATAATAATAATAATAATAATAATAATAATAATAATCTAAATTCAACTAATATCACCCCCATAATAATAATAATAATAATAATAATAATAATAATAATAATAATAATAATAATGTTCTGAACAGTCATCAAAATGTGCGGATCGCGCTGGAAACGGGTCCTGGCCGGGTAATGTCTACGAATGCAGTCCGGCCGCGGGATCAGTACCGCCAAGGCACCCAAAACGACACCACGTCGGATTTCTTCAAGGATTTGATCTATATTAAAAATGCTTATAGGAAAAGATGGCAAAGATTTATGGACACAACTTACCAGGCGGAATACCTATACATGGAGTTAGCCCGGGAAGTACTAAATTGATTGCTGGAAAGAAAGATTGAAAAATGGGAGGACCTTTGCCATCAGATCGTGAATTTTGGCGGATTATATATGAAATGTTAAGCAATCAAATATAAATTTCAGTATAATACCGTAGCGAAGCACGGGTATCTTGCTAGTTATATATATGTAAGAAGAATGCCCCAATAATAACAGCCTATAAGTAATGTGTGATTGGAAGACTCCAAAATATGCCATCCTTATGTAGTCACTGCTAACTAAATCCCTCAGTTTCCATATCAGATAGCTCTTGTGGGTTTTTTTTTTTTTTTTTTTTTTTTTTTTTTTTTTTTTTTTTTTTTTTTTTTTTTTTTTACAAACATGATCAATATGTGCCGATCAGTCAATTTGGCATTAATATGAGAACCAAAATTTTGACTCTGACTGACTGACCGACTGACTGACTTACTTTCATTATCTTTGGACAAACCTAATGTGAGAAATTGAATTTTATCCTGATTGCACAACAGCCTATTGGATGAAAACCAATACGTTGCAGTTCCAACAGCTTCCTGTGACATCTGATGCAAACCTGAGATGCTCTTGCCTTTTGTTATTACCGTTGTATTGTCTGCATAGGATATACGGGCATGAGGTGTGTTATTTTGAGATAAATCATTGATTGCCAGAATGACTAAAAATGGACCGAGGGCAGAGCCCTGTGGCACCCCAGTTGTAACTTTCTTCGAAGTGAAATACCTATTTTTAATTGAGACAAACTGATATCTTTTATTTAGGTATAACTTATTTATGTGCTGTGAGGGATACTCGAAACCATACGTCTCATGCTTTATATCTCTTATTTAGGTATAACTTATTTATGTGCAGTGAGGGATACTCGAAACCATACGTCTCATGTTTTGCAAGTAAAATTTCCTAATTAATTCAATCACAAGCTTGACTTAGATCACATAACACCAAAGAGTGGTATGGTTGTGTTCAGAAACTGTTATATCTGATTAATAATTTCAAGAACGGCAGTAGTTGCCAAGTTGATTATACAAAAGTGATCCAACTATTTTTGAAAATAGTGGAACAATTGTGACTTTGCGATAATTGTGAGGAAATTGTTTGTCTCCATTTTAAAATGCTGAAATAATTTCAGAAATTTTAAGCAAATCAGGAAAAACTCCAAACTCAAATACTTATTAAAAATGAAAGCTAGAAGTTCAGAAATAAAGTGTATTATTCTTCTGATCATGTAATTGGGTAACCAATAATAATCCATACTCTTAGTTTGATGATTTTTAGGTAGCTGTAATTGCTTCATCAGGTGTGATTTCAACCCAACTGAAAGTGTTCCGACAGGGGGTGGGGGGTTGATTATGAAGAAAGTTATTCGCAGATTTACCTGTTGCCTTAATTTGATCTCTGATTTCTTTTACAGAGTTAAAGAAATAATTATTCAGTTCTTCAGGATTGAGGAATGTGACTTGTGCAAGAAGGGATGTTTTCCTGTACCGTAACATCCCATGCCACCTTGCATTTGTTGGGTGCATTCTCAGTATATTTTTCACAAGCTAAAATTTTGGCATGGATTGGTTATCTTTTATCTTTCTACAATTAAGATAAGCTTTATACATATTATTCTGCTTGGTTCCTCTTTGACAAGAGTTTTTATAAATTCTGTGCAGGAAAGGCATTTTTTCTCTATATTGAGTCAATTCATCAGTATGCCTGTTCAATTTCTTGCTGTTAAGTTTACCATTCTCGCTAACTTTTAACAGTGGTGAACGTAAATGCCACATTTCATACAACTTATTTAGAAAGTTTCCAGATGGAGTTTCAATACCATTTTCTCCCATTTGAAATTAAAATATGAATCCCCAGTTAATTTGTTACAGATTTTCTATAAATGTGTTAATATAATCACCCTGACATTTTATCCACATCAGAACAGGTTTTTCATTGTAAATGATGTTAGGCTGGTTAAGATTGAATGATATAGCAAGGGTTCATGATATGTGAAACCCCCACCAACAAGGCTGTGTTTATACATGACTCTTGAAAAATCTTCAGTAATGTTATCCAAGCATGCATTATTACATTTGTGCTTGTTTCTGCAGGATAAATTTAGAAGTCTTAGTAGGTTCTGAAAATTTCTAGAGACCTGCCAATCTGATTTTGCCATCTCTATATTATCATTAATAATAATAATAATAATAATAATAATAATAATAATAATAATAATAATGTTATTGGAATAAGCCTCCGTGGCTCAGGCGGCAGTGGGCCGGCCTCTCACCGCTGGGTTCCGTGGTTCAAATCATGGTAACTCCATGTGAGATTTGTGCTGTACGAAGCGAAGGCGGGACAGGTTTTTCTCTGGGTGCTCCAGTTTTCCCTGTCATATTTCATTCCAGCAACACTCTCCAATATCATTTAATTTCATCTGTCATTCATTAATCATTGCCCCAGAGGAGTGCTACAGGCTTCGGCAGCTGGCACAATTCCTATCCTCTCCCCTAGATGGGGGCTTTATTCATTCCATTCCTGACCCGGTTGAATGACCAGAAACAGGCTGTGGATTTTCATTTCAATGCTATTGGCTTTACATCCCGCTAAGTACTTTTTCGGTTTTTGGAGATGCCGAGGTGCCTGAATTTAGTCCCGCAGGTGTTCTTTTACGTGCCAGTAAATCTACTGACTTAAGGCTGATGTATTTGAGCACCTTCAAATACCACTGGAGTGAGCCAGGATCGAATCTGCTAAGTTGGGGTCAGAAGGCCAGCGCCTCAACCGCCTGAGCCACTCAGCCCGGCATCTCTATATTAAAAAAATCCTCACAAACTGCAACTTTACATTAAACGTTCATTTTTTCCATTACTAATTCAAAATTCTTAGGAAATAAATCAGCATCTGAAATTAGGACTATTAGGCAGTACCATATGGCTGATAAAACAGGCATGAGGGAATTTAAGAAGTGACTATGGTAGGTGAAAAATGGTAAATAAAAGTGTAGTGCAGAAAATGATCTGCTGTCAGGTCATCCTGAGAGATATGAAATCTAGAAGGAATCTAAAAAAACATGGATGAATATTTAAACGAGTGAAGCAAAATGTAGGGAAAGAATATAAAGTCTGTGCGCTGGCTTCTAGATTTCATATCTCACAAGACCTGACGGCAAATCAATTTCTATACTTCTGTATGGTTGGCATAACATTTAATTTACTCTACATTTAAACTGAAACATTCTAGATGTTTTCATATTAAGTGAAACAACAATTATCATGAATTAGATTTTCGAGCTGTCAATATTTTACCTGAAACAAATTTTAAAAAGCAAAAAATAACAAATCTTTTATTATAATGTCATTGTTATACATCACTTCAAGCTGTTCATTGTTAGATCCATTTTGACTTCATCATACATTGTAACATTGAGCGACTCTCTCATCTATTGATGTTATTGCATGCATCTATTTTATATTTAAGTATATCATATGATTGTATATTTTATTCATATTTTAAAAATTTTATTACATTAATTCTAAGCCAATGTTATTTCTATGCAGCTGAAGGTTGCCTAATGATGCCGATATATGTACTGTTATGTTTAATCTGATGTATTTGTGATTTTGAACTCAGAATAAATTTTAATTTATTTACTAGGTAGAACAATTATACTAATTTTTTCAGCTTATAAATAATGGTCTGTGTCATCTGAAAATCCTCGGAATACCCACACCTTCCTAACAGATTTCCTGAATTCCAAGTATGTTATGATATAGTCCATTATGAACCTTGTGGTGCCCCTCCCCTCCCATGTGTGGCAGTGAATAGCGTTATGCTTGAGGAGTGTATTCGTAACTGCTAATCCCGTACTAGACAGAAATCCACTAAATGTTTCCCATTCCTATTAATATCATCCCTACATTTACCCATCACTAGAGCCCGGATTTCCATGCACTATTAAATCTCAAAATATGCATGCATTCATGCACTGTCATATAGCAAAACATGCACAATCAAAATTCAGTTCAACATGGTTACATTTTCAGTTCTTTTTGAAACATTGTACGACTACTAATTTCTCCAAATTATCTTCATTTAAGCTCATCCGTTTATCTGTCAATACATTCTTTAACACAGAAAATGATCTTTCTACGTCACAAGAAGTGACAGGTGCATACTTAAATGAGGACATTTGGGCCAAAGTGAGGTCAAATTGTGCATTTTTTGCATTTTCACCACACGATATGTCTTTTGTAAGCCTGATTAATTCAAAATCAGGATTTGACTGGTTGACTTTGTTCAGCTTATCTCTAGCTGCCGCAGCTATATCTCCGTGCGATGATTGCAGACACGTTTGAATGTCTTCAATAACAGCTAAAGATTCTACAAGGGGTAGATCTGTAGCTTCCAGCTTCGTTATCGCAGGAGGCAATCTGGCAAAATTTGATTTTATATACATTAAGTCTTGCTGCACATTCCTTTTGCTGAATTCCACTTGCGCATCTTTAATGCAAGCAGCGTCATCTACTGGAAAACAGTCTACGACCTAAAACCGGAAAAAAATCAATTAAGTGAAATTACGTCTAATCATTGGCATTAAGTTCATTTATGGTAAATTAAGAAATCATTACGTTTGCCATTTTTAACCAATAGCCAGATTAAGGATTTCTTACCGACTTAACTGCTTCAAAATTATTGCAGTAGAAGATTGCAGCATTTAGCCAGGTACCCCATCTCGTTAGAATAGACTGTGGTGGCAAAGGCAAATCTGGCAAGCGCTCTCTGTATGCAACAACACGATCAGGAGTTTTCAGGAATATCTTTAATATGAAAATATTGTGTCAATATATGGTTTAGAATATTAAATTATCGCTTTTCAGAATACAATTTAATTAATATTCAGCACTATATTTTATGCATTTATTTACCTTCTTTGTGGAAGAAATCAGTGTATGCACGTTCTCATACTTAAGACGTATTGTTCCTGCCACACGGTGCAGCGCATGGCCTAAACATATAACGTGCTTCAAATTGGTGTGATATACTTTAAGGGTTTTTCCAGCTTTCACCATATATGGCGCAGCATCACTCAACAGTAGGAGAAACCTTTCCTTATTTAAATTATTTGGCCACAAAATTTCTGAAATATCAGTAAAAGTACCTATTAGAATTCATTTAAATTTTAAAACACGATATACATGATTTTGTATGATCATTTACTAAAATGAATGCGACTACTCACGGATTCCTTCATCAAAGAAGTTCACAATTGAAGAATGGTTTTGTTTTTTGTAGAACTTTGCAGCACACAAGATGAGCTTGACCAGGTCCATTCTCACTTAACTTCCCAACTATCAAATTGGCAACATATCGACCTGCTGAGTCTGTAGTTTCGTCCACAGAAGCCTATATGTTTGAATCTCCCAAGTCGTTTCGAATTTCGTCTAAAACCTACTTGGCAAAATCATAAAATACTATTCATGTAAGTTAAACAAAGCAAGTTTGAGGTTACCTCTTTTATAAAATTAATTCCACATTTCCAAATAATATTAATTGAACATTTAAAAAGTAGCGTAAATAAAATAAAAATCTACTTTTCCGTATCTGCGCATATGAAATTGGAAGATTTTTTTTCTTAACCCTCTTGGAGCCAAGAGCCGATCTGGTCGGCCGCTCCCCATCAACTGGAAGAGGCCAGAGCTCCACCTCCACCCTACTACTGTAAAGTGCCAGGCCATTTTCAGTGGAAATACATGTATTTTAAAATTCGCGTATCTACCGGTGTATAGCAAATACCGGCATGAAATTTTCTACATATCGACTACGTAGAATAAGAAACTGGTTTGGAGTGATATAAAGAGTCAAAGACGTTTTATTGTTGATTGTTTATTTTCAGGAAGAGAAAAATATTTTTGCATTTTCTCTCTCAATATCTACTTTGAAAAAATAATTTACGATACAAAAGAATATACGTAATTATGTATAATGTATTCCTAAATACAATTCGGAGAATAACTAATTTGAACGAGAAAAATAAAAATGTAAAAAATAAATATTCAAACATATGTCGCTAGTAAAAACAAGACAATTTTACTCACCGATAAAATTTGCATGTATGTATCGATGTTTGGCAAATACTGGCAACAAATATTCTACGTGCGGACAATACAGTATTAAAATAATTCTGAATTATTAAATAAGTAAAAAATAGTAGTTGATATTATAGTTTTTTGTTTTCAGAAAAAATAGTTTCTCGTTTTCGGTTGAAGTATATATTAGAAAAATAATTTTACAATACAACAGAATTTACAAAATTAAGAAATGTATGGCACTAAAGCCGTGATTTGCTTTGATGTACTAAGTGACCGCTGCTCAGTTCGGTACCTGCAGTTTACGAGGTGAATCATGGTCAGTGAGACGGATCCTCTCAGTAATTATTCTTGGTTTTCCAGACCGGGGTCGCCCTCTCACCCTCAGATATCTCCTCAGTTGCAATCACTTAGGGTCACTTAGATTGAGTGAACCTCGAACCAAACCTCAGGACCAAGCGAAAATTCTTGACTGGGCGGGAATCGAACCCATGACCTCCGGGTGAGAGGCAGGCACGCTACACTTGGCCCGTGGAGACCTGCATTTAGGTAATGATAAAGGACTATATGTGACTATAAGGTTTAGCAGAGAGTAAGTGAAAAGTAAATTGAAGTATGATATGGGCGGAGAATCAGATGGTAGGGCATGTTTAGGTCAAAGAACTTCCTTGAAGGAGACAGGAGCTTGAGGAATGTTGTCGGGTTCATTGGGACAAATTTCCACAAAATTTTCTCCAGAGACATCATCATCATCATCATCATCATCATCATCATCATCATCATCTTCGTTATCACTAGTTTCATCTACCACCATATTCAGAGTAGCTTTAGTGCTGTTAGACACAATTAAACGTCTCTTCTTTGGCTGCGGTGATTCCGCGGAGGTGTCCGGTATAATTTCGTCACTACTCTCTGAACTAAATTCCGTATCGCTATCCGATAAATCATCCACGTTAACTTCGCACTGTTCCAAACACTGCATTAATTTATTGCCATCAATACCTGCTGAAAAATATCACGTGAACAACATGTCATTTTCCTGTCACAAATCCACTCACTGCAAGGAGCAATCTCTTACTGACCGGTTAGCGGTATTTGTAAACACAGGAAATGACTCTTGTGAAAGATATAACACCCTCTTAGAACTGCCAAAGTAAGGCCAGTCACACAATAACGTGTAGACCCTTTACTACAGGTTGTAACAAAAGTATGCACGTCACTATAGGTTGCCTCAAAATTATGTATATCACAGAACTTTAAGCCGGCCGATGTAATCGGCTCTGGCAACTTCCGACTGGATCGTTAAAGGCCGACCAGATCGGCTCTGGCAATTTAAAGGGAGGGTGCTCGCACTACCGCCTGGCACCAAGAGAGTTAAAGTTGTTGGATCTGGGATATCATGTTTCGTCTACTTCTCTAAAAACTACTTCAATACGGGATTTGCCAGTTTCAGCATAAGAATGATACTGAAGCCTCCACCTTATCAATACATTTATTTATATACTATTAATCACAGTAATCACAGTACCGGTTTCGACCCCTCTAGGGTCATCCTCAGCTGTCATATACCAGTATAGTTATTAAAACATCACATTGGAAGGTGTTGTACGTACATAAAAATTGACCCAATTTGACAGGTCGTTTAAAATAAGTCGTATGTTGAAATGTTAAAATAAATCCTCTCTTCTTCAATTATAAAAAGATTACGTATTGTCAGAGGCATGACACTACAATGTTCCTGTTGATTTGATAAGCGTAAACTGAGATTTGTACTATTGTGTATACATTGATGTTCATAGAGTAATCACTATTTTACGTTAAAACTTAAAGTTAATTATTAAAAACATTTTGACATTTTATTCTTCTGGTGGTTATGTTACTTATTACACGATGTCCTTCTGTTGGTAGTATGTGTATCTTGAAGTGATCTGGACACTGTCTATGAAGAAATAGGTTGTAGTTTAATGTTCGGTTCGATGCATTGTCTATGTATTATATTCATAGTATATACTAAATGCTGAGTTAATAGTAATGCGTATTGTAAGTATAAAAATTTTGTTTAGTTTGCGACATGCACCTTAATATGACGTTATATGCTATGTCAAGTGTCAAATGGTTTACATTTTTAATATCTTAAATGATAGCGTGTAGGCTTCTTCCTATATGTTGTAGGCTGTGATATCTGTAAATAGAAATGAATTGTGTAAGAAACGGCGTTTAATAGATTTGTAAAAAGTAAAGTTTTGTGTATGTTGTACTTACACTGGGTGTTGACACTATGTGCGTTACACGGCAGCACGTCGAGTTCTGTTACCTGTTAGTCTAGGGCTGTTGCTCGCGGCTATAGAGGGGAAGTTAGGAGGGGTAGGAGGAGCGGCTGTAGGAGGAGTAGGATTAGAGTGGGAGGTATCTTTAGCGGTTCTTTTATATGTATGGGATGTTGTTTCTTAACTCTTTTTAGATAATTGCTTTTAAGGAGGGTAATAACTGCATCAAAAAGGATATTGGTTTTTTCTGTAATTTCATTAAAGTTAAAATTTGGATTGACGTATTGGTCTAGGTTTATGTAAAATTCTTCCATGATACTGAGTAAGGGGCTCTTGGGGTTAGTACTTAGGATTTGCATGTCATTTTCAATATTTGTAAATTTGTGTTTTTGGTCTTCGATATGTTGTCCTATGGCTGGAAAATGTCTGTTTTATTGCATTGATGTGTTCGTTATATCATATCTGGAAGTTCCTCCCAGTATGTCCTATGTAACTGGCTTCGCAGTCGTTACATTTCATGCGATAGACTCCTGAGTGGTTGTATCGATTTTTATTGTTAACAGATTTAGAATTATGTAAGATATTGGCATTGCTGCGTGTGGTTTTATAAGCTATTTTTAGGCCTCGTTTTTTAAAGATGTTCGTTATGGGATGTATATGGCTCTTATTAGAGGTGAATAGTACGTAGTCCGTTTTGGTTTTTTCAGTTCTGATCAGTTTGGATTGGGGTTGACTTTTTATTATGTATATGATCTTATTGATCATTTCTTTTTTTATACCCATTCTGTCTGGCTATTTCATGGATTAAATTAAGTTCTTTATTTAGTTCTTTTTTTGTTAGTGGTATGTTGTAAGCTCTATATATCATGCTATAATATGCAGCTTTCTTGTGTCCGTTAGGGTGGGTGGGTGAACCCAGGACTACCTACTGCTAAAGCATACCCAAAGATTCATAAAGACAATATTCCAATGAGGCCCATAATAAACTATAAACCAAGTCCTACTTACAAATTATCACAATTTATCCAAACATTTCTCAAAAAACATTACGTATTTTTAGTTAAAAAGCAATAAGAAACTCAATAGAATTCTGCAATATCACTAAAGAAATAAAAATAGAACAACACCATAGACTAGCATCATATGACATAATAAACATGTACCCCAACATACCCACGCAAAAAACCATGAAAATTATAGAATCTAATCTCAAAAACCACAGCAAACTCAGTAATTTAGAAATAGAAGAGTTCATAAAATTACTTCACTTTGCTATCAACAACAATTATTTCAAATTTCATGACACTATATATCACCAAAAAGGATTACCTATGGGATCCCCAACATCAGGTATATTGGCTGAAATCTATATAGATCACATGGAACACCAAGAAATCCAAAAACTAAATAATATCCTCTTCTGGTGCAGATTTGTAGATGATGTATTTGTTATAATAGACAATAGACACACTAATGAAACCAAAAGTTTAGAACAATTAAATGGAATAGATCCCCATATAAAATTCACCATGGAAACAGAAAACAATAACACCATAAACTATCTAGACATATCTATAACCAGGCACAATGACCATTTAACATACAAAACATATAGAAAGCCCACTCACACATCCGATACAATAAAAATAGACTCCACCCACCCTAACGCACACAAGAAAGCTGCACATTATAGTATGATATATAGAGCTTACAACATACCACTAACAAAAAAAAGAACTAAATAAAGAACTTAATTTAATCCATGAAATAGCCAGACAGAATGGGTATAAAAAAAAGAAATGATCAATAAGATCATAATCAAAAATCAACCCAAATCCAAACTGATCAGAACTGAAGAAACCAAAAACGACTACGTACTATTCACCAATAATAACAGCCATATACATCCCATAACGAACATCTTTAAAAAACGAGGCCTAAAAATAGCTTATAAAACCACACGCAGCAATGCCAATATCTTACATAATTCTAAATCTGTTAACAAAAAAAACTATACAACCACTCAGGAGTCTATCGCATGAAATGTAACGACTGCGAAGCCAGTTACATAGGACATACTGGGAGGAACTTCCAGATACGATATAACGAACACATCAATGCAATAAAACAGACATTTTTCAGCCATAGGACAACATATCGAAGACCATAAACACAAATTTACAAATATTGAAAATGACATGCAAATCCTAAGTACTAACCCCAAGAGCCCCTTACTCAGTATCATGGCAGAATTTTACATAAACCTAGACCAATACGTCAATCCAAATTTTAACTTTAATGAAATTACAGAAAAAACCAATATCCTTTTTGATGCAGTTATTCCCCTCCTTAAAAGCAATTATCTAAAAAGAGTTAAGAAACAACATCCCATACATATAAAAGAACTGCCTAAAGATACCTCCCACTCTAATCCTACTCCCCCTACAGCCGTTCCTCCTATCCCTCCTAACTTCCCCTCTACTGCCGCGAGCAGCAGCCCTAGACTAACACGTAACAGAACTCGACGTGCTGCCGTGCAACGCACATAGTGTCAACACCCAGTGTAAGTACAGCATACACAAAACTTTACTTTTTACAAATCTATTAAACGCCGTTTCTTACACAATTCATTTCCATTTACAGATATCACAGCCTACAACATGTAGGAAGAAGCCTACATGCTATCATTTAAGATATTAAAAATGTAAACCATTTGACACTTGACCTAGCATATAACGTCATATTAAGGTGCACGTCGCAAACTAAACAAAATTTTTATACTTACAATACGCATTCCTATTAACTCAGCATTTAGTATATACCTCTCCTACATTGCCAACGTTCCAGAAACATTCCCCTTTCCGCCCCTACTTCCCCTTCATTAGCGCTTCATCACATCGCACTCGACACAAGCAGACACACTCGTCGTGCTGCAGACGCTGCGCAAAGTACATAACCGTTGAGGTGAGTCAACTTCAATAACATTTTGATTCAATCAGGTTCCTAATATCTTTATCTAGCTTTTCTATTACCAGAGGACTTTCATCATTACAGGGTTATTGAACTGAGAGGCTGTGCCCGCTTAATAACATCAGGGCAAATAATCAGTTCCAACCACTAGAAACACAACATAAGAACTAAGCTTCCACATATCAAAAACATCGGAAGACGGCACAGTCTGGCAGTTTAATGAATACGGCCAGTTTTTTATCCAACACATGGCAACTAATACATCTGTGAAATGAACATTTTAGCATTTTAGGACTTGATTTAGCTTCAATTTCACGATTTTAGGAATGTTGTTGAACTTGAATTTTACGAATGTAAAAAAATTATAGCCATCACAGAATTTTAAGGACAACTCACGAGATATTACAATTTCGACTCACAAGGGTTATCTTTCTTGTAACTTAGAGTTTTAAACTTACCATTAGATAGAAATTAAGGAGTTAAGTATATCAGTATGTTGTTTTGTATTGTTGTATCTTCAAGTTTTCTCTACTTATTGCGCAGCTGATGATGGTGCCTTAATAGAGCGCCGAAACTAGTACTGCAATAAAATATATGTTGTAAAAAGTCATCTAACAACAGTGTATTTGTATTGAACAAGGTGGAACCTTAAAGATTTTTATTTTAATTGCTGTGAATACAGTAGGCCTACATAGACAATGCATCGAACCGAACATTAAACTACGACCTATTTCTTCATAGACAGTGTCCAGATCACTTCAAGATACACATACTACCAACAGAAGGACATCGTGTAATAAGCAACATAACCACCAGAAGAATAAAATGTCGAAATGTTTTTAATAATTAATTATAAGTTTTAACGTAAAATAGTGATTACTCTATGAACATCAGTGTATACACAATAGTACAAATCTCAGTTTACGCTTATCAAATCGACAGGAACATTGTAGTTACATGCCTCTCACATTACGTAATCTTTTTATAATTGAAGAAGAGAGGATTTATTTTACCATTTTAACATACAACTTATTTTAAACGGACTGTCAAATTGGGTCAATTTTTATGTATGTACAACACCTTCCAATGTGATGTTTTAATAACTATATTGGTATATGACAGCTGAGGATGACCCTAGAGGGGTCGAAACTGGTACTGTGATTACTGTGATTAATAGTATATAAATAAATGTATTGATAAGGTGAAGGCTTCAGTATCATTCCTACGTTGTAGCTACAATCAATATGGAAATGAAGCTTATAGATTATGATTTGCCAGTTTTTCAAGTGGTATATTTGCCCCTACTAGAGCATCACATAAATCCATAAAAAATGGCTTTGAGCTTGGCATAGCTGGTGCTGTGGTAATAAATGTTTGGACACATTCCGTTATGGTTTCCTTTCGTTGCTTCATGCAGTGTGTGAAACAGAACTTATATGTTGATCAACTTGAAACTTTTTTGAACATTTAATCTGTAAACGGAACATGTGTCGTCCTTTTTAGGCGTGCATTTTCCAGGAATAGTCAAATTTAAATAAAATGGGTCACTGGCTAGTATAAGTTGCTAATACAAATATTTAAAAGAAAAACTATTAAAGACAAGTAAAAGAAAACACGTGTACTAACATCTTTATTGCAACAATCACAATAAACTACATCGCCATCTGTTCGTAGGAATTCCTTCCCTTCAATCCATTTAGACACGAGGTCTCTTCTCCCACTTTTAACAGGTGGCATGACAACACTTCACAGCAGAGTCCAACACAAAACTGCAATCTGCAGCGTGCATGCGTGCTGCTTCCCAACTGTCTTCTTTCTTTCAATCATTCTGGGCTGATACGTGTGACGAGTGAGAATTCCGGGTAGGAAATTCCAGGATAACAACGGAAGAGGGTTCAGTACAAAACCAAGTTTTGTAAGCCACTATCTCAGTAATGCGGCGTCACAGAATTGTGGTAAAAGTTTTGTTTTATTCGTCTAACATAGACAAAAAACATGAGCCATCATTTAATTATGCACAATTTATGGTTCAATTTATAGCAATTTATACTGGGATACCTTATTTCTAAGAATTACAGAGGTCAGCATCAGACCTTCCGGCTTATGTCAACATATACTCAAGCAACAGATAAGAAAGTGCTTGGCTGATTGGATTATAGGATTTGTACGGTATGTACCAACTTTGGTTGTCAGGTAGGATGCCATGAATACATTCTATTTTTACCCGCCTCTCAATAATAGACGTATAACGTGGTAAAACGGTCAGAAATTCTGCTAACCAACATTCAAGAAAGGCGCTACCGGTATCACACAACTTAACATTATATATGCGCCAAAGTTCGAAGTCATGTTATGCAATATAAACGTCCAAATATTCACTGTTAAATCCAAAATCTTCAAAATATGCATTATGCATGCATTTTCTCCTAAAAAGGCCAAAACATGCAAACATGTACGGAAAAAGAACGGTTATTTGGAATCGTTAAGTCATAAAAGGAATATTTGAAAAATTTGGGAAGTGGAACTAGCTTATTAGAAAACATGCATTTGCATGGAATTCCAGGCTCTACCCATCACCTTTTCATATCCTTCAGTTCTGTTTCCACCTATCACATTGATATCACCCAGTAGCACTATCCTATCCTATCCTATCCTATCCTATCCTATCCTATCCTATCCTTGCTGTTGACCCTGATCATGATATCACTCAATGCTTGATAAAACTTGTGAATTTCATCCGCATATCAACCCTCTCATGGTGAATACACAGACACAGTTCTCATCCTAATTCCTCCAACAGCAAAATCTACCCACATCATTTGCTCATTTACGTGCCTAACGGAAACTACAGTACTTTGCATGGAATAGATTTTTTTGTTGAACAGTCCTAGCCACATTCTGCCCTTCCCTTTTTACCGCCTGTGAAGAATACGTTATAATCCCCTATCTCTTCCTCATTATCTCCTCTTACCTGAATATCCTTAACTCCTATCACATCCACACTCATCCTCTTTGCTGACTCAGTCAGTTCTACTTTCTTTCTTCCATAAGCTCCATTGATTTAATAGCTCCCCATTGAATTCCATTTTGTTCACCGAAAGGAGAACCCCCTCCGGTGTGTACTTGCGGTGATCATCTTACCGTGGTACACATCCTTATGTAGTGCATGGACCGGGTCGATCTGCGCCGTAGGCTAACACTCCCGAGTACCATCTACCTCATCCTGCGAGATGACGAGCAGTCAGCAGACCTCTTCATCCGTTTTATGAGGGATAGTGGTCTTTTTTATCACGTGATCTTTCCGTAGTGTTTTTGTGTTGACTGCACTTTTATCCCTTTGACTCTATTTTAGTTCGTGTTTGCAAATTTTAATGTGTTATTTTAATTTCTGACATGAATTTTATATACATCTATCTGTATTTCCCGGCCATGCCTTATTCCATTATCACCTCTACTTTCTATACTTCTATTAGAAAATAAGGCATTGCGAATTAGATCCACTGATTGTTTTAATCTCGTAACCATTTTTCATCACCATTTATTTTAAACTGTAGTCAGTGGATACATTTTAATTATCATCTCATGTCATCCATTTCGTACCATTAGGGGCCGTTGACCTTAGATGATAGGCCCCTTTAAACAACAAGCATCATCATCATCATCATCATCATCATCATCATCATCATCATTTTGTTCACCAAGTTGTTTCCAAGGAGTCCTTCGCCTGTCAGATGGAAGTGGGACTCCATTACTCCCATAGGTCGGAGGCTTGCTTAAGACTTTCTGAGTGTAATTGATGAAAATTCTGCGAAGCAGGATGCTACCTTACTAGCACACAGTCTCAGTGAGACTCTCTCTTCAAATGGGTTAGGGACCACAAATGGATTGTGTAGTCCTAACCGCCTGAGCACATGGAGAGCCATGATTCAGAATATATCCGAGATGCCCACTCCCATTTCATAATAAATGGTATACCGACTCTCTGGACCACTTACTAGGCTATTAAGCCATTGTGCTTGGTTAACGAACTAGAGCGTGGCTACAGTAACCCACACCACGAGCCATGCTACCCAGAGTCAACAAAATGCTTGGGCAATAATGGCAATTATGTCAGAAAGTAAAGCAAGTACCTGGAAATAATTTGTAGTGAATGTTTCATCAAATATATTTCTCTTGCTGAATATTATACATTGTAATCTTACTTAATGGGCATACCTCATATTACTCATTTTTAGGCATGTTACATATTTAGAGTGGTGGTGTGGTATCGACCATTGTTCTTAACCGTATTTAGTATTGTGTTATACAGTTCGAAACTATCAGTGAGTAATGTATGTAAATAAAGGAGAGAGGAGTATCATCTTTGACATCTCTCTTTTACCACAGAACCCTCTCGTGCTGGTGGGTATTTTTGTTGGAGACCATTGATAGATCTTTTTGCTACCACTTTGTTGAGGGTTGTGGATAATCTTAGAGAGATCAAAGTTTAAATCTTGATATATTTTTTTACATAGGCTTGGTGGTGACTTTGGCGAGTGCTATGCCCTTTTTAACAAACATATGTACTTTAATTGCAAATATGAAATCTGTGTGCCTTACTACCTGTTTTAGTTGATCTTTGTATTACCTGGGTACATACTCTGTATTACCTGGGTACACATACAGTATTGCTTATAACGTGGACAATATGAGTATCACATGACACAGATCTTTGGTGTTGCGGTATTTTCAAGTAAGACGGGTGTTATCCAGGCATTATGAACCTGGTTCTCTGCATGCCTTAAACTGTTCAATGACTCATTAATGTTACATACAACATGATAAAATTTAGCCCCTGTTTTCTGTTATAAATTTTGGTAGTATTTAATGTCCAATCTCATGTTTTATCATGTGTGTGACGTTAGTAATGTTCTGTATTCTGTTGTTTTAAGCCATTACGTTATCTGTAAAGGAGAGAGAGAGAGATATGGGTCATCTCTCCAAACTTTTCCTCCGAGCATTATCATTGTCTTGTCAGAGAGCACACAGAGTAAAGCTAGTCTTGCTATTAGACTTCAAGATACCACTCTTCAGTCTTACTAACTCTTCCTTCATGAAAAACATTGGCATAGCTTCCCATATTTCTCTTTTAACAAGCTCCAAGAAATCGTCACTGACTGGGCGAGTTGGCCGTGCGCGTAGAGGCGCGCGGCTGTGAGCTTGCATCCGGGAGATAGTAGGTTCGAATCCCACTATCGGCAGCCCTGAAGATGGTTTTCCGTGGTTTCCCATTTTCACGCCAGGCAAATGCTGGGGCTGTACCTTAATTAAGGCCACGGCCGCTTCCTTCCAACTCCTAGGCCTTTCCTATCCCATCGTCGCCATAAGACCTATCTGTGTCGATGCGACGTAAAGCCCCTAGCAAAAAAAAAAAAAGAAAAAATCTTCACTGAGCATTAATTCCTTTACTATCTAGGTTTGAAAATAAGTGTTATTACTGTGACTGGGACATTAGTCGTACAAACTGAAATCTGTGGTTTGAATGCATTTTTAAATTCTTTTTCATTTGCTTGGCTTATTTTATTATCTACAATTAATATCTTGAATTGAATTTTTGTGATCTGTTCAAATGTCTGTTATATAGCAATACATTTTACAGGTGGAAAAAGCAGTTTAAGCAGCTGCTTGAAGACACAGGCTATGTGACACCTGGTAAATCACTGTCAGATGTGAGGGTGCTTTTCATGGGTAGAGAATGCTTTGAAGCTTTAACTGAACAGGACTGCCAGCAGATTTATGACCAGCACCAAAAGGAAATAGTAGAAAAGGCAAAACATAATTTTCAGGTAAATGAGTCTTTAAATAAGTGAAATATTGTTTCTTCCATTTTCTGCATAGAAGTTAATCTGATAGAATTATTCATTCCATGCTAAATATTTTCCAACATATACCATGTAAGTTGAAGAGTAGACAAACATTGTATTGTAATGAATGAAAAACAGATGACAGTTCCAGATCATTGGTCCACAAAATGGAGGGAACAGAGTACTGTAAAGGGGCACAACATTGACAGAGAATCCATATAATATTGCAAATTTAATCTCTTATATTGGTATTCTCAGTTCAGTGAACCCCAGAAAGAAGTTTTCTCAGCCTATCAGTCAGTGCATAGGTGATAAACAAAATACAATACAGGTGGATTACTTTGCATACTGTGTGAGATTCATTAATTCTTCTTATTGATACGTGTATCATAATCATGGATAAGTGGCTGATTCAGTGTGGTGAAAAGTGTTCCCATGAAAGTGATGCATTGGGTGCCTATTCTCCCATGAAAATGCTGAATAAATAACAAGATGCAAACATTTTGAGTAGTTAACCTTCTACATTTTCTTCTGTTCTTGCCAGTGATTTGAAATGTAGTACAAAAACCTAAGTGCATAAATATCAGGATGATTATCTGAAACTGGGAGGAAGGACCACAGTGCTTGGATATTTCAGTCAAAAAGGAGCTGAAGCATGTAATACTCATGATTGCTGTACTCTAATGCAACAATTAATATTTCTGAATTAGTAGTAATATTAAATAACTCTACCCCCTAAGATGACCAATGGCTTCGTGCAGATGAGTTCTTTATAGGTGGGGTGATAATCCCCTCTGTGTACGAAATGACTGGAACCTACCCTAAGTTAGGGGTAGCTGTAGATGGCGTATGTACTCCATGTTAGGAGTGGCCTCATCACCTGCTGGCAGCAGCTCTATAATGCCTTTGGGAGTGGCAAACCCATCGTAATAGCAGCCTAAAAAAGAGGACAAATATGGTGCTGCCTCAGAAAATGCTAGGGCATCCCCTGCAGGCGACGCGCAGTTCTTCAGGTACAGGGACCGGTGGGGGGGAGAGAGCTGACATGTGGGTGACCAGTATCACACTATATCTGAGTCAGGACATTCAGCATCCTAACCCTGACTGACAAGACTGAAGATCTGAGAGAGTTCTTGAAGGAGGAGGACATAGCCAGCCTTAGACTTAGTTAAACAAAATGGAGGGGAAGAGGGGAAATAAAACTGAAGGAAGGCTATAGGCTTTTTTACTGTGGAGGACAGGATGCAGTAAATGGACCAGGAATGATCATTGGAAAGGATGTCCTGGAATATGTAGAGGAGGTGAAGAAAAATAACAGAATGATTGTAGCAAGGATACAGTTTTGAGACAGGAACACAAGATCAGTTCCAAGTATATGCTCCACAATCTGGAAATAAAGAAGAGAATACAGACACTAATAATTAATGTTTTTGGCTTTACATCCCACTAACTACTTTTACAGTTTTTGGAGATGCCGAGGTGCCAGAATTTAGTCCCGCAGGAGTTCTTTAACGTGCCAGTAAATCTACAGACACGAGGCTGACATATTTGAGCACTTTAAAATACCACCGGACTGAGCCAAGATCGAATCTGCCAAGTAGGGGTCAGAAGGCCAGCGCCTCAATCGTCTGAGCCACACAGCCTAGCAGATTACAAAACAATTCCTTGAACAAGTGGAGAAATGCATACAACACAAGGGAGGAATTACAATGGGAGATCTGAACTCACAAGTGGGAAGAGAGAGTCTGGGAAAAGATTCTAGGGCCATATAGATATGGCAACAAGGATCTTGAAGGGGTATGTTTATGGACTTCTGCCAGAGGAACCAACTAATAATACGAAATGCATGGTTCAGTAAGAAAAAATAGCGTGGATAGGTATGGATGGGGAGACAAGAGAACGAAAATGTTCACTGATTACATATTAGTAGAAAAAGGACATTGGAAAGATCTTACGGATGTTACAGCTATGCCTGAGGAAGCCTTTGAGGGTGACTGTAGAGTAGTGATAGCAAAGTTGATAGTAGACAAGGTCACAATACTACAAGAAAAAAGAGAAATAAAGATTAGGTCTGGGGATTGAAGGGAAGGGAGGTTCAGGAAGAATTCAGAAAAGACTTACAAACCCTAATACCAAGGACAGATGTTAGTCATTTTGAACAGGAATGGAATAATTTTAAGAGTGCATTTGTAAGGTGTGCAGAGAAAACGTGTAGCAGAGCATCAGAAAGAGACAACAAGGTGGGATGATGGAGTGAAAAATAAGGTAAAGGAAAAGAAGAAAACTTGGAAGGAATGGAAAACACAAATGGCTGAAGTGAGTAGAACCAGATACATGGAACCAAAGAGAGTTTGCAAAAACATATTAGCCGAAGAAAAGATGGGAAAAATTATCTGAGGAAGTAAAGGAAATTTTTACTGTGGGGGTGGGGGGTGGGGGGAAAAATTAATTTTAAGAAACTTTAGGAATGAAATAGTGAACACAGGATTTTTAAAGAATAAAGAGGGAGTAATACTGATAAACCAGAAGAGATAAAGAGCAGATGGAAGGAATATTTCAGTGAACTGCTGAACATGAGGAACCAGATGTGTGGAGAAGGTATCCATGCAGCAGAATAGAAAAATTAACAGAGAAGGAATCAGGCATTACCAGGGGTCGAAAAATACCGGGCGCCCAGTCGCCATGGCGCCTGAAAATTTTTACCTGGCGCCTAAATTTTCAAATTCGGTTTTGAAAATTTATTTTTTTGAAGTCCGGAGTTCCCTAACATGTACGTTCCCACCACTTTACAAAGTAACAAGGCGTGTGGTGTTTCACGTTGTTTTCTGTAGCTCATATATTCTAATATGTGCAATAAACATTTTCTGTGCTTCTGGCAGTCTTGAATTCTGTAATTGCTCTTCGTACCTTGGAACTGGACGTTTCAGTTCTGCGCGGGAGCTGCCTAGCGCTCATGGGAGATATCGGTGTAACTCGTCCAACAAGTATCCTTACATGTGGACATATCGTAACACATCGAGTTCCATTACAGATGATCAGCTATCGGTAGCCGAGTACAAAGATCAGACCAGAGTTGTGGAGAAATGCAGAGAACTACTAAGTGAAATAATTCCACAAACTCTACATTACCGCCATCCTTACCGTGACTAGCCGTTCCTCAACTATTGCCGCCTAAGCAGTGCTGATAAATTCCCGTGGAATTCATTCTTTGCATTTAGAACATACGGAATGACGTGTTTATCAATTCTTGTATTTTCACCGAACAATATTTATACTTTTAATTTAATTACAGCATCTTGGTATTGAACGGTTTGCACTTTATAAATACGGTTGTGTTTATTCCTGTGCGTTTACGGAAAATTTGCAACGTAGCATCAGACATCGAAGCTCGCGAACTCGGAAGCCATTTAATGCTGGTGTATTTTACGTTTCTGTGCTATACTTGAGAAAATCGGCAAAATGAAACGAACAAAACCGCACAAATTGACTGATGTAACAGTGTCTTCTTTCAGATTTCTTCATAAGTAGGGCCCGTAAATGTAACACAAAGTGATACAAAAGGGCGTGAATGTGAGAAAACACTTGATGGAAGTGCCGACTGTAGAGTTCAGGACGACAATGACCAGCATGAAATTTATGGTGTTCAAGACAATGATAGGTCAAACATCAAAAATACGTCGAAATTTCAATTTTCAGGCAAACGGAAATTTCAGCACTTTTAGCGAAGTGCGTAAAGAAAATGAATGCTAATGTTACAGCATATGAATGCATTGTTCATGGCATCTTATTATATTGCAAAAAATAACAGACCCTACACTGATATTGAAGGTTTGGTTACATTGTTAAGCAAGCTGAATGTTACTGATTCAGAGAAGTATGAGAATGATACACAATGCAGAGAATCGTAGCTTGAATGACTACCGTGGCTGTGCTATGAAGAAGGAATTGCGAAGTGTAAATTATGCATTAACTTTCGTAGTATTGCCGACAAACATTCTAAAGGTGTATCCGGATTTTCAGGACCATTTAAACTGGAAATGTTTAAAACAAACAAAAAATTCTATCCTCACTCAAAGTGTTAGGAGGCTGAAAAAATGGCGTAACAGCCCCAAAGTGCCTTGGCCTACCAACCAACCGCTGCTCAGCCCGGAGGCCTAGAGATTATGAGGTGTCGTGCGGTCAGCACGACGAATCCTCTCGGCCGCTATCCTTGGTTTTCTTGACCGGGGTCGCCATCTCACCGTCAGATAGCTCCTCAACTGTAATCGTGTGGGCTGAGTGGACCTCGAACCAGCCCTCAGATCCAGGTCAAAATCCGTAACCTGGCCGGAAATCGTACCCGGGGCCTCCGGGTAAGAGGCAGGCACGCTACCACTACACCGCGGGGCCGGCAGGAGGCTGAAAGTTTAATGAAAAATCCTGAATGTGCACTTTTAGCGGGGTGCGTCAAGAAAATGAATGCTAAAAAAAAACAGACCCTACACTGATTTTGAAGGTTTGTTTGCATTGTTAAGCATGTTGAATGTTACTGGTGGGAAATCAAACAGGCACATGTAGTGTAATTTTAAAAGATACTGCCCTTGAAGGTGACTGGTGATTATTTGGGTTAGTATATCTTAAAATATAAATTTACATTCTTATATGAAACAAGACTATACTACTTAAGGTCACATTTCAAAAACAATACGTAGCTTTATCCTAGTCTACCCTGTGGTGTTCATAATGTATATTTGTGAAAAATGTGCTGGCTCCTGATGAAAAGGGGCTGGCTACTGAATTATTTCTATTTTCTTCTACCCCTGGGCATTACAATCACAGAGGTTGAATGGGCAGTTAAAATTGTGAAGATGTGAAAACCTGTGGGGATAGATGGAGTAGACATAGAAATGATCAAGGCTGTAAGACTCCAGTCAACTTACAGAATACTGGTGTGTATGGTGAGCGAAAAGTGCCCGAAGGTTGTGACAAGGGAATTATAATATCGTTATTCATGAGGAAATAAGATGATATGCAGTAAGTACTGAGAAATCACCATCCTCTCTCTTGTTGCCAAGAAAATGGAAATTATATTGGAAAGAAGACCTACAGAAAAGGTGGAAAATCAGTTACAAGTGGAACAATTTAGATTTGGAAGTGGAAGGTCAACAGTGAAACCCATTTGCATTCTGAGACAGATCGTGGAAAAGAGCTGGGAATGTGTGAAGGATATAAGAACAACTTTACGACTTAGAAAGCCGGACTGAGTGGCTCAGACGGTTGAGGCGCTGGCTTTCTGACCCCAACTTGGCAGGTTCGATCCTGGCTCAGTCCGGTGGTATTTGGAGGTGCTCAAATATGTCAGCCTCGTGTCGGTAGATTTACTGGCACGTAAAAGAACTCCTGCGTGACTAAATTCTGGCACCTCGGCGTCTCCGAAAACCGTAAAAGAGTAGTTAGTGGGACGTAAAGCAAATAACATTATTATTATTATTATTATTATTATTATTATTATTATTATTATTATTATTATTATTATTATTATTATTATTATTATTATTATTATTACGACTTAGAAAAGCCATATGAGAGCATCCCCAGATCAAAAGTTTGGGAATGCCTGACACACAGGGGCATTGGCAAAGGAATTGATAACAATGATAAAAGCAGTATGTGATAACTGTTACAGCTGTGTGAAGACAACAGTGGACAGGAGAGAATGGTATGGAATTGATGATGAGCTAAGGCTGGGGAGTGTATTGTCACCTTTACTGTTCATAATATTGGTGGATGAAATCGTACAAGCACAAAGGGAAAATCAGCTGGAGGTACAACAGAAGCTTATTATACTGAAAGAAGGATTGAACAATGGGGATTGACGATCAACGTGAGGAAGAGCAAGATAATGGTGATGAGTAAAGGAAGTAAAGAAGGAAAAGGAACTATCAAAATTGGAGGCAAGGAATTGGAAATATTTGAACACTTCAAATACTTGGGAAGTGAACTGACAGAAAATGGAAGACTGGATATGCGAATAAGTAGGATACAACTCGGGAGTGTCTTTTACCACCAGGTACGAAGATTAATATGGAATAAAGATGTACCAACGAAGGCTAATGTAGTAATGTACAAGGTATATTACTTACTTATAATGACATATAACCGGGCGAGTTGGCCGTGAGGTTAGGGGCGCGCGGCTGTGAGCTTGCATCTGGGAGATAGTGGGTTCAAATCTCACTGTCGGCAGCCCTGAAGATGGTTTTCCTTTGTTTCCCATATTCACACCAGGCAACGGCCACGGAACCCACTCCCAGGCCTTTCCTGTCCCATCGTCGCCATAAGACCTATCTGTGTCGGTGCGACGTAAAAGCCACTAGCAAAAAAAAGAAGACACATGCAGCAGGGACCTCGGCAGTGACTCAGAGAGATGAGAGTACAGGCAGCTGAAATGAAATTCCTGTGGAGTGTGGTACTGAAGACAAGGAGGGATAGAGTGAGAAATGAAGACGTGCAGGGAGAGCTAAATGTGTGAAAACTAAATAACCAGCTGGATCCGAAGAGATTGTGGTGATTTGGACATACCAAGCAGATGAAAGACTGCCAAGATAAGCTCTGGAAAGACAGATGATGGCGAAGAGAGGATGAGGGAGACCAAGATTACAATGAATGGACTCTGTGAAGACTAGAATAGAACAATTGAACCTGGGATGAAATTCAGTATTGGATGAGGAGTGGTGGAGAGTCAGGATGAAGTGGAGAGGAACCATATTTGTTCCCACCCGGTGTCAGCAGGAAAAGGGGAATTGATGATGATGATGATGATTAAATCTTTGGTAGATACTTTGAGCATTACAAATACAAGTTTATTTTGTATAAAACTGTTGAAATTTGGTGTGCATGAACCCAATAAACTCGGATGTCTAGGCATGTCGACATGTGATCATGTGGCCTCCAACTCTCATGACTAGGTTGGCCTTTGCATTGCTGAGCCTCACATATCTGCTTAGTGCGCCCAGTGTGTAACAGATGGCTCTTGTGTTAAGGTACTCGTGTACCACAAAGTTGAGGCAAGGGTATTTCCAACCCTTGTTTGACCTTCCTAGCACGTGCATAGGTTGACTGGGAAATATTGCAAATTCCTTTCAAGCACTGCACGTGTTTGTGAAAATGAGGAGTTAGTGAAATTAATTATTAATTAATGTTTTAGGTAATGATTAGGAAGAGAGTGCAAGTGAAGATCTTGAGGAATTACAATATTATCACTTGTATTAGGAAGAGTTGCATGTAAATAGTGTAAATAAGTCGGAAAATGTAAATGTCACTAGTGACTGGGAGAGTGATGCTTAGCATAACTTTTGCATCAGGCCTGGAAATCACTGGAAAGACAGATAACAGGGATGGGGAAGCAAGATGACTGGGTATGGATAAGTGAAGATAATAATCTTGTCATTCACCCCTTCAAAAAAACTGTGGTGTTTCCAAATTGTATTCCAGAAATACCCGGCCACAGCTCCGTCAGAGCTATCCGTCCTTTTAGATTATATGAACCCATTATTTTCTGTGATTGCTGCAGAGACAAATATTGCACTCGGAAGTAACATGAGGATGAGGGTAGGGAAACGCAAGCAGACGGCAGGAAGTAGTTTGACACCACAGAGGATGAGATAAAAGCTTACTTCATATTGTGTATCCTGCTGTCCCAGATTTGGAAACTGCATATCCAGTTGAACTGGATTAAGGATAGTTGCATTGAAACTCTCTATTTTTTCAGAAACAATGTGCAGGGAAATCATTCTCCTAATTTCTAGGTTTCTCTACTTCACTCTACAGTGTTTCAGTGAAGCTAGTGAGAAACTTAGAAAACTCAGGCCTGTTATTGCGCATTTTACGAACAAATTTTCGTTATTTTAACGGTCCAAAAACATTGCCTTAGACGAATAAATTTTGTGGTGGGCTGCCATACATGCAATGTAATGGCAATAAGCGGACTAGATTTGGCATAAAGATATGCAAAATTTGTGAAGCAGATTCAGGCTTCTGCAACACCTTTAACATATGAATGGCAAATGGCATGACTGACCCTTCCTTGCCTGTGAGCACATGCGTGAACCTTTGATCAACAAGGGTATCGGTATAAGTATTATTTACTTTCATACATACATACATACATACATACCCAGGAAAAGTTGATTTTAAAGAGCATGAGGTCTTTCTGAAGGGTGCCTAGTCCTTAGGAGATGGTACAGAGAGGGAGAATCACAAGGCAAAATAATAGATATTAGATCTTTCTTTCCTTTATTCAATCTTGGGAAGACCACCCTATTATGTCGCCGAATCATAAAGTTTTAATAGAAAATAAATTCCAATTTCCACAGTAGAATATCGAAATTCAAGTGAAAATCAACTGAATAATATCTCTCTCAATCCGTTATGTCCATTATAACTTTCAAGGCATAAATTAATAATAGAGAATGTTGTAAGTAAATAAGAAATCCTAAAGTCTATCTATTGGCACTTGCGATTTCAGATTACACTTTCTACATGAATTTAATAAAGTAAATTTGAGAACACATCAAACTCAAATATGAAAACACTTGAAATCAAATCTAGTCTTCTTGTATAAAGTTCTGAGTATCGTCCTACTCTTTGTAAATTATTGTACACTTTATAAAAATATTGTGTATTAAGAGTTTGATATACTTCCACTATGAATAATGAACTCAATTGATATTTCAAAGTTCCAATAAATGAGAATATACGAGAGCACACTGTTATCTGAAAGTCTGTCTTCCAAGTAAAATATTAAGTGAACTTTTTAATGTTCTTTGTCAGTTATGACACTGTTTGTAAAAGTTCTGCTCAAAGTCAGAATTGAATGGAAAAAGCACTGATATCACCTGATATACGCTTTCTCGTTGAGCTCGAACAGTTGAATACTGCTCTGCAAACAGCAATCTGGAACTGGCTGTCAGCAGACACCAAGATGTTCCATAGTACCACGTCCCTGGAACTATTTCTCGTAGTACCAAATCTCCGTCGTTCTACGCTGATCTCCGTCGTCTCGAGTCAGGATTTCTCATGTTATTAAAAGAGTGGCTTTAACACGAGAAAGTCCAACTGACTAGGTTGAAAATGTGCACCATTTGATTTTGCACCGTTAGAACTGATGATTGTTTCATAAATAATCACCATTCACTCGATGAGAAATACGTCGGAGCACTGTCTATTATTGTAAATCACAATAATGGAAAATATACTTCACAGCACAGTTCATCTAGACACTTACTGCTCACTGTTCATATGGTCAAAATAACTTTCATTTGAAGCACAGTTTGTCAGGGCTCACCTTCACTGCAAAGAAATAAATAAATGTCTCTCTCTTGTGATATCTCGTAATGTTACTTCTCACTGCCACAGTTCTACAATTATTCATGTGTGAGTCCTATACTTCACTGAATTACGAAGTTCACTATACAGTCTATCCACATGCATTGTTTTAAATGGTACAGTCTGTTTCGGCACAAATTAAAGTGTTCTACGCTCTGATAATACTTAAAATAGTTAATGTGTTGCGACCTACAATCACGATATTCGCAGTTGAAATAGTTCAAGATCATTACAATGCGAAGTAGCCGTGCTCACTTAAAGTTGGTTATGGTTATTCACACGAAAACTAAGATATTTGTCAAGTTCAAATATTGGTGAAATATTACAAGTCCTTGTGACTTTGATGTTACACACACGTTAATTTCCTAAGTCTGAACGTCTGACGAATTGCAAGTCCCACAGTTTATAAGTCACTCACTGGTATTCGCAGAAACTGTCAACTTGCCGTCGAAATTTTCTAAGTATTACGATGTCCGGCAGCAGGACTCGTCGCGTGCAGCGTGACATGCTAGCCAGCTGTGAAGGATGCGAACTGAATTGTTGTGGTCTGGCCTGCTGCTTATATCCTGCACGACTCAGGGCTGCTTGCCACGTCACAGATGGGAAATGTGCTTATATCTCTTAAATGCCGTGACTGATTTTATTGAAATTATCATATGTTTACATTTAGAACATGAGCTACACGATGATATAGGTCTCATTTCCGTAACTTAATCGGCTGAAAATTTAGACATTTCCTTCCAGCACATTCGATAGAGAGGTGTGCAACATGTGGCATTGACGTCACCCGCAGGTTCCTTGCTCGTGATGTGTCCAGCTCGCCACGAGGAACTTCGTATTGCGCTAGCACAAGATGTCGGGCATACGAACAGATATTATCGCCGTCCCTTTTCCATATGTTCCAGCAATTATAAAACAATGTACAGGGCTGGAACAGTTCCTGGTACAATACATACATACATACATACATACATACATACATACATACATACATACATACATACATACATACATACATACATACATACAGTAGAGTCCTGCTCATCCGACCTTTGCTTATCCGACATTCCGTGTTATCCGACACTGGTAGACTTAATTTGAACTTTTGGTGGAGACTGAATTCAGGGACACCCGGTGTGGAGGGTGCGACCGTGGGACAAGCACTGGCCTGACCGCTGGTGGTAGGACCAGTTTTTCTCTCAAGGACAGGTGCAGTGAGTCTTCAGTCATTGTTCATTATAGTATTGGTTGGGTGTGGATGTTATAGTTTTCATGTCCTTTGTGAGTATGGCGAGTAAACGGAAGAAATTGATTGTTTCTATGGAAGACAAGTTGAGTGCATTAAAGAGACTGGACAAAGGGGAAACTCTTCAAAAAGTGGCTTCAGATTATGGTGTTGGACATGTTACAGTGGGAGACTGGAAAAAAAAAAGAGGGAAGAAATTGAAAAGTGGTGCTCTACCAAAGCAACAAGTGATGCACTGAAAATTAGAAAACCAATGAAAAAATGTGAGTACGAAAAAGTGAAGTGCTATTTCTTTGGTTCACTCAACACCGGGAAAAGGGCCTGCCAATATCTGGCCCCATTGTGCAAGAAATGGCGGTGTATTTCCAGAAGGAGTTTAATGAAGGGGACCCTAATTTTACTGCCAGTGCGGGGTGGCTTGATTGGTGGAAAAAACGGTAGGGCATTAGGCAGCTTAATATCTGTGGAGAAAAACTGTCAGCTAAATCCGATGAGGTTGTGAAATTTGAAAAGGAATTTCAAGAAATAATTCTGACATAAAATTCATGTTCCTCCCTCCTAATGTGACGTCATTATGCCAGCCAATGGACCAAGGTGTGCTGGAAACGTTGAAGAGGAAATACCGGCGGAAACTCCTTTCATCCCTGATAGAGGAAATGGACAATGGCAACGACACGATAGAAAAGTTAAAACAAATCAACATGAAAGACATGGCATATTGGATAGCTCAGTCTTGGGAAGAAGTTGAAACGACGACATTAGCAAAGTCTTGGAACATATTGTTGAGTGAGGTTGAACATCGAGAGGTGGTACAAGAAGACATGGAAAATATTGTGCCCCTACTGAATTGCATTCCTGGCTGTGAGGATGCTACGACTGAAGATGCGAGTAAGTGGTGTGCACAAGATCAGGTGTTTGAACTAACTGACCCTGATATTATTGATTTTGTGAATGCTAATGGAAATGAGGATGATGATGAAGAAGAACGAGGCATTGCAGAACAAGAGTGATGACTCACAGTGAAGGATTAAGTGCATTGGAAATGGCATTAACCTACGTTGAGCAACAGCCGGAAGCAAGCGCAACGGAGGTGCTGATTTTTCGTCAATGGCGGGATCTCGCAGCAAGAAAATGTGGATCAGCAGGCAAGCAGACATTGTTGACAAGTTTCTTTTCGTAAGACATTTGGAATGCTTTCATTCAATACTGCATGCACTGTACAATTGAACTGATAATGCAATAAATAGAGTACCGAAACACATGTCATTGTTTTAGTACTAGAGTACAGCCTTCCTGTTTGTTTCAGTTCATTTTCAAAGTTGTTCTGTATTATCCGACATTTTCGGTGATCCGACATACTCCAGGTCCCGTTAAGGTCGGGTAATCGAGACTCTACTGTACATACATACATACATACATACATACATACATACATACATACATACATACATTGACTGTTATGCCTTTCAGCGTTCAGTCAGCAAGCCTCTGTCAGTTTACTAAATGTTGCCACAATCCTCTATTTGCAACTAGTGTTGAGGTCTCATTTAGTTCTATACCTCTTATCTTTAAATCATTAGAAACTGAGTGTAACCATTGTCGTCTTTGTCTCTCTCTACTTCTCTTACCCTCCATAACAGAGTCCATTATTCTCCTCGGCGGCCTATCCTCCTAATAGTTACAAATTCTTGTTTTTATATCCACCTTATTCAATACATAAAAATGTTCATTATTTCTAAAAGGACATTTACTACGATACAAACATTAAATGTGACATGATGCGCTCGTTGTGTCGTGCGTCTTCAGCCATTTTGTACAATTATCTCAAGGTTGAGTCATTATAATAAACCTTATTATTGTTTTCCTTTGCTGACATTTGCCTGATTCAAATTGCTTAATTTTTCAATTTAATAGTGATTCTGAACGGGTCTTATTTGCAAGTTATGAATTTCATTCCATATTGACGGTTATCACTTCACAAAAGAAAATATTTATAAAATCCTCCTATCAATACAAGTCAAGTCATCTGTTAGATGAAGCAAAGTCTATACATGTTTCAGCCTAATCTCAAGGCCATCTTCAGTAGTAAAACAATGATTACATAATATACAAACAAATTAAAAATCGTAAAGATGTGAAGTGACAGTGATCATGATTAGTGAGTTAAAAACACATTGAGGTACAAAGTCCTCTCGTCTAATAGATCTTGCTGACTGTTAAATAAAAACACTATGCTGAGGAGAGTAGTGAGACCGTCAATACTACGAATAAAACGTGTATAACATCTGTAATGAGAAAAGAGGAATATATGAGTGGATGAAGAACAAGTTAAAAATGATGTACGAAAAGAAAATTCATATGACTTACTTGTAACTAACAGTTGTCGTCTCGAATGGAGATGACCTTGTCGGTCTCAAGTCACATTGACAACTAAGCCTGTGTGTGGCTTACTGTGTATCTGTGTCGATGTGGTTGGGTAGGGGTAATGGAGGGGGAGGGGTAGGGAGGGAGGGATGTTGTGATTCGCGGAAGGAGGGTGTTGATGGAAGGGCGGGTCTTGTTCTAGAATGTCGGTAGTGAAACTCTTTTTTATTAATGAACTGTTCGGAGTATCTTACATTGAAACTGCGGCCTGTTTGCCCAATATACGTTGAAAGACATGATTGGCATTTTAATTTGTACATTCCAGAGTTAGAAAATTTTTTGCTGTTGACAGTATGAGAATTAAAAAACATTTTTCTATTGGTGTGAACGGTCTTGAAAGCTACTTTTAACTTGTGTTTTTTAAAGATGTTTGAAGTAGGATATATATTATTATTATTAGAGGTAAATGTGGTGAACTTCTCTTTATGGGAAGATAGTTTTTCTAAGGTGGTCTTGGCTTTATTTCTAAATTTATTGAGAATTTTATTCACAAAAGATTTACTGAAACCATTACCTTTGGCTATTGCATAAATGGTGTTGATTTCCTTTCTAAAATTCTAACGGGATAAAGGAACATTAAGAGCTCTGAAAATCATGCTATTGTAAGCTGTCTTCTTCTGTGTCCCTGGGTGTAGAGAAGTTTGGTGGATTGTGTTTATTGTGTGAGTGGGCTTCCTGTAAATATTAAAAGAAATGGTTTTATTCTGATTGCGAGTAATAGTTAAATCGAATTATTAATTAAGGGAATTGTTGTTCTCGGATTCTATCATAAACTTTGTGTGGATCCAGGTTATTTAGTAATTCAACAGCGGTGTTGCTGTCAGTAATGTGAGAATCCAGGATAATAAAAGTATCATCCACATACCGAGTCCAATGTTTGATTACTCAATGTTTGGGCAAACAGGCCGCAGTTTCAATGTAAGATACTCCGAACAGTTCATTAATAAAAGAGTTTCACTACCGACATTCTAGAACAAGACCCGCCTTTCCATCAACACCCTCCTTCTGCGAATTACAACGTCCCTCCCTCCCTGCCCCTCCCCCTCCATTACACCTACCCAACCACATCGACACAGATACACAGTAAGCCACACACAGGCTTAGTTGTCAATGTGACTTGAGACCGACAAGGTCATCTCCATTCGAGACGACAACTGTTATTTACAAGTAAGTCTCATGAGTTTTCTTTTCGTACATCATTTTTAACTTGTTCTTCATCCACTCATATATTCCTTTTTTCTCATTACAGATGTTATACACGTTTTATTCGTGGTATTGACGGTCTCACTACACTCCTCAGCATAGTGTTTTTATTTAATAGTCAGCAAGATGTATTAGACGAGAGGACTTTGTACCTCAGTGTGTTTTTAACTCACTAATCATGATCACTGTCACTTCACATCATTACGATTTTTAATTTGTTTGTATATTATGTAATCATTGTTTTACTACTGAAGATGGCCTTGAGATTAGGCTGAAACAAGTATAGACTTTGCTTCATCTAACAGATGACTTGACTTGTATTGATAGGAGGATTTTATAAATATTTTCTTTTGTAAACTGGTCTTATTTATTGTTTTAAACGTTCCCTATAGGCGTAATCCTGTATTTGCACATTGGGCCAAAGGAAAACACAGACCCCCTCGATTTATCGGAGGCTCTTCTTGTCTGTTGTTGGCCGGTATCCATATTCAGTCATAGTTTACCCAGACGGTTCGAGGGCAGAAAAGAATGTGGACTCTGCGTTCGTTGTGTTTCTTTTTCCATTACCAGAAGTTCTGTAGTGTGTACACAGCAGAGCTCTATGCTATCTATGAGGCTCTGCGGTACACGCTGTCCGATGAGCGCCAGCACTTTCTGCTGTGTACAGACTCCTTGAGCTCGCTACAATCCATTGATGCATGTTTCTTCCGGCACCCTCTGGTGCAACGGATCGAGGACCTGCTGGCCGGGTGTTTGGATGCCGGCACCATAATCATGTTTATGTGGCTCCCAATCCACGTGGGTGTAGAGGGAAGCTAGTTAGCTGCTAAGGAGGCTGTTACATTGCCCTCATTGCCTTACAATGTTCCAGCAGGTGATATTCACTCTCAGCTGAGTGTTAGGCCACTCCACCTCCACATAAGCTGAGAGCAATAAAAGGAACAACTAAGGTATGGAGGACTTCCCTTCGGACTTCTCAGAGGGAAGCAGTGGTATTATGTCGTCTTCGAATCGGCTACTGTATAGTAACGCACTCATATTTACTGAAAGGAGAATCCTCTCCGATGTGTACTTGTGGCGATCATCTTACCATGGCACACATCATTACGTGTGCGTGAAACTGGCCGATCTGCGCCGTAGTCTAAAACTGCCAAGAACCATCTTCCACATCCTACGAGATGGTGAGGAGTCAGCAGACCTCGTCATGCGTTTTATGAGGGATAGTAGTTCGTTTTATCGTATATAAACTTAGTGTTAATATTAGTCTTTCTATTATTATTTACTACATTTTATTATATTTACTCTTTTAGATTGTGTTTGTGTATTTTAATGCGTTTTCAAATATAGTTATTTGCATGATATACACTTCATAACAAAAAAGCGATGCACCGGGAAGGCGTTGGCCGATTGTAAGGAAATTACGTATGCAAAGACATTCGGACCGAACATGCAAATGATTAAAGTTTCGTGTCCAATGAATGAATAGAGGGTGCTCCTGCGCATTCGAACTGCGCATGCATCAGGTGTATATAAGGCGGGATTTTGAAGCGTATGCTCAAAGTAGCTGTTGCATTCGACTGCACTATCTTAATGTCAGCTGTAAAAATGCCACGCTGAAGGATTCGTGCTCATTACGAGCAGATGTCAGAGTTTGAAAGAGATCGAGCTGTCGCTGGACATTTGGGTCGAAGTGATGCGGCGATCGGACGATACTGGCAGGCGTGGGTCAGCAACGGCAGGCATCAGCGTCAGGATGGCAGTGGTCGACCGAGGACCACAACAGCATGGGTAAAACGAGCGATTGTCAGAACAGCTGTCACAGCACCAGAGTCATCATTATCAACGATCCAGCGTGTGACCCGCACACGTGTCCAACATGACCATCAACAGATGCCTGAGAGAGAGGAATTTGCGCTCGCGCCGCCCGTTACGCCGCTTACTACTCACGCCTTTTCACCATCAAGCAAGATTAGAGTGGTGCCGTGCTCGAGCAACGTGGAACTGCGCTGACTGAGGACGTATAGTCTTTAGTGACAAGTCCTATTTCCAACGGTGCCCTGACGACAACCGCAGACATGTTTGGAGACGTCCAGGCCAGCGTGGGGATCCTGCCTTGACTATCGCACGCTACACTGCCCCACAACATTGGGTGATGGTCTAGGGTGTCATCTCCTCTGATAGCCAGGCTCCTCTGGTAGTCATTCCTGGCACACTGACAGCTCAGCGGTATGTTGATGACATTGTACGGCCGGTTGTGTTACCGTTCCTTTAGAGACATCCAGGTCTTACTTTCCAACAGGATAATGCCCGACCGCACATGGCACGTGTTGCTATGAACTGTCTTCAAGCTTGCCCTAACCTTCGTTGGCCAGCTCGGTTTCCGGATCTCTCTCCCATAGAGCACATTTGGGACATCATGGGAAGGCAATTGCAAACATCCCGGAATGTCGCCGATTTAGCCCAACAGTTGGAGACCATTTGGCATGAAATTCCGCAGGATACCGTGTGCGAACTTTATCAGTCTATGCCACATCGACTGACAGCTTGCATCCAGGCCTGGGGTGAACCAACACCTTATTGATGTCCTCACTTTGTAATGCTGTAACTGTGCAATAACTCATTCGATTGTTCTGCACTTTTGATTATTTGTTTCTCTATGTCTCTTCCTCACATCCACTGATTTTTATCGCCATCGGACAATTCCTTAGTGGTGCGTCGTTTTTTTGTTATACAGTGTATTCATTTTAAGGCAGTGTTTTATTCTACCGTAATCAATCATCTATATTTTACCCGAAAATAAGGCATTGCGAACTAGATCCACTGATTGTTTTAAACTCACATTCAATGATCATCATCCTCGGTTTTAAATTCTAGTCAGTGGATACAGTTTTAAACTTTTAATTATATTGTCCATCTCGTACCATTAGGGGCCGATGACCTTAGATATTAGGCCCCTTTAAACAACAAGCTTGTTGCCATAAGACCTATCTGTGTCGGTGCGACGTAAAGCCCCTAGCAAAAAAATAAAAAATAAAAAAATAAACAACAAGCTATCGAGCTTGATAGCTGCAGTTGCTTAAGTGTGGCCAGTAATCAGTATTCCAGTATTCGGGACATACTGGGTTCGAACCACACTGTCGGCAGCCCTGAAGATGGTTTTCCGCAGTTTCCCATTTACACACCAGGCAAATGCTGGGGCTGTACCTTAATTAAGGTCACGGCCGCTCCCTTCCCACTCCTAGCCCTTTGCTGTCCCATCACCGCCATAAGACCTATAGACCTGTCTGTAATGGTGTGACGTAAAGAGAAACTTGTAAAAAAAAAAAAAAATTAAAAAGACAGGCAGCAGCAGCATAATCATCTAAATATTCCCAGACATGCTCAACGAGGTCTACTCTGGGAATTCTTAAGGTAGAATTTTCTCCTTGGCTGCACACATTCCATCCCCATTCATATTAATGAAAACTGAAGTGTTCTCTGCTGGATTTGTTTTCGAGGGAATATTAAATTAGAGCTAGTTGGACCATTTTAGTACTTGGGATAAATATCCTCCCAGGTTGATAGTATGAAGGGGAAATCAAATCACTGTGGAGTGTGTCTACTTTGGGGAAATTACAGGCAAAATTTTCCTTGATTGTTATTTTTCCTAGTCAACCTAACATTGCAGGAGTTAGAGCTTAATGGACTTGTCATAATTTATTCATAACTAGCCATTACCCGCAGTGTCGCTCGCGTGGATTCTGTAACTTGATTAAAGTAATCGTTCCTCGGCATTGTACTAAGACATTATCTGAAAATTCCTGAAGTATAAAAACTCACCCGAAAATTGAGTTTCATTTACCCCAGAAATTCTTTGTAAACCATGTTTTGGGGCTAAGGCGACCATGTGACATAGAATTGTACATGTGAGAAACAGTCTTCTCTCAAGTCGAAAAAATATATACATGTTTCTTTATTTTTAAAAGAGTTTCCAAATACCTATTCCCACATCTGTAATATCTTCCGTTTTTGAGATATATTGTACATAAGTATCCTCATAAAAAGAATTCAAACCCTTGATCAGTCCTTTGCCCACCCCCAGGCTCCATTTAAGTATATTTTCTGAAAACAAAAATACATGTTTCTTTGCTTTTAAAGGATATTCCAAATACCAATCTTCAAGTCTCTAACGTCTTCACTTTTTAAGATACAAGTATCCTCATAAAAAATAATTCAACTATTTTTCAGTTCTTTTCACCCCCACCCCCAATTAAGTGCCTCCTCCAAAAACATAAAGGTACATATTCCTGTATTTTTAAAGGACTTTAAAAATATGAAGTTTCTTGTCTCTAACACGTTACGTTTTTGACATATAATGTAGATATACCGGAACTCATTTTAAGAAATTCACCCGCTTTTCCAATTCCTTTCAGCCCCTTAAGTAGATTTTCTGAAAACAAAAAAATGTGTTTCATTATATTTAAAGGAGATTCTAAATACCAGTTTTCATGTCTGTACGTCTGTAACACCTTCAGGTTTTGAAATAAATGTATACTCATAAGATTAATTCAACTTCTTCTTCTGCACTTCTTTCCACCCCTCTACCGCCTTAAGTGGATTTCAGATTCCCAATGGGAATCAACATCTATATCAAGTGGACTTCCCGAAAAAAATGCGTGTTTCTTTTATTTTGAAAGGAAATTCAAAATACCAACTTTCACGTCTGTAACAGCTTCAGTTTTTAAGAAAAAGTATCCTCATAAACATATTTCAACTCCTTATTTACTTATTTTCAACCCCACACCCCTTACGTCGATTTTCCGAAAAGAAAAAAAAAGAAACGTGTTTCTTTATTTTTAAAGGAGATTCCAAATACCAGTTTTCACATCTGTAGTTTTTGTGATATGGTTCATGTTTGTGGGTTACTGTAGTCACGTCCTAGTTCGTGAACCATGGGCAACGGCTGAGTGGCCTAGTAAGTGGTCCTGATAGTCGGGATACCAGTTGCTATGGAATGGGAGTGTGCATCTCGGACATATTCTGAGTCGTGGCCCTCCTTGTGCTCAGGCGGCTAGGACTGTACAATTCACTGGTGGTCCATAACCCGTTAGAGGAGAGATCCTCACTTGGACTATGTGCAAGTAGGGCAGCATCCTGCTTCATGAATTTACCGAGCTCAGAACACTTTAAGCAAGCCTCGGACCTATGGGAGTAATGGAGTCCCTCTCCCATTTGACAGGTGAGGGACTCCTTGGAAACAACTTGGCGAACAAAATGGAATTCGATGGGGAGCTATCAATATTAATGGGGCTTATGGAAGAAAGAAGGTAGAACTGGCTGAGTCAGCAAAGAGGATGCATTTGGATGTGCTAGGTGTAAGTGATATTCGGGTAAGGGGAGATAACGAGGAAGAGATAGATTATAAAGTGTACTTGACGGGTGTTAGAAAGGGAAGGGCAGAGTCTGGAGTAGGGCTCTTTATCAGGAATACAATTGCACGCAACATAGTTTCTGTTAGGCACGTAAATGAGCGAATGATGTGGGTAGATTTGTCAGTTGGAGGAATTAGGACTAGAACTTTGTCCGTGTATTCACCATGTGAGGGTGTAGATGAGGATGAAGTTGATAAGTTTTATGAAGCATTGAGTGACATCGTGGTCAGGGTCAACAGCAAGGATAGAATAGTGCTAATGGGCGATTTCAATGCGAGAGTTGGGAATAGAACTGAAGGATACGAAAGGGTGATTGGTAAATGTGGGGAAGATATGGAAGCTAATGGGAATGGGAAGCGTTTGCTGGACTTCTGTGCTAGTATGGGTTTAGCTGTTACGAATACAGTAGAACCTCGATAATTCGAAATCGGTTAATTCAAAATCCCGCCTAATTCGAAGAAGCTCTCGTTCCCGGAAACATGAGATACAGTTTTGCTTGTTATTTAAATTGTTTAATTCGAAATACGGATAATTCGTAATTCGAAGTACAATGTCGCCCCCATTGCCGAAATTCAGACTTCGAATTCAAAACTGCCTTTACTGTTTAAAACAATAGTATGTTACAGAGTAATTTCAACTCAAAATTTTTCCACGTCCTAATAGAACGCGTGTTCCGGAACGTGGAGGGGTAGCTTTCCACACTTACACTCACTTTGGTGGGTCTACAGTGCGCTTCATGATGGCTAAATTGAATGAAATTGGAATTCTTTTGTATTCAACCTTTTAAGGAACGCCGTAATATCACGCAACAGGCAGTGTCTGGAAAAACAGAATCCATGAACACTGGCGATGACGACAGTTGATGAAAAAACGTGACTCATATAATAAATTCGTAGGCACCGAACAATATTGTCATTGCCGACGTAACTGCATTGCTTTATTTTAACACAAGCCCAAACGGTCTTATGGTTTTAAAGGAGAAAGTGGCAGCCGGGGAATCGTACAAAGGTCGGGGATGGGGGTCATTGTAGTGCGTTGCAATGCACATGGAAGCAAGAAACTTTATCCCCTCGTCATAGGAAAGTTCGATAAGCCACAATGTTTTAAGGATGTCGGGCACTTTCTATGCCAGTACAAAGCATCTAAAAATACAAACAGTACAGAAATCCAAAAAAATAATGCATTGCATAGGGGAACCAGCGTAATTTATCCTCGTCTTCGAAATGTGTGAATTTTTTCTGTCGTTGCGTGAGGTTATGTTTATCAGTGATTTATCCAAGTGCATTATTTAAACATTGTAAATGCACCTTGTTGGACACATTTCGGAAATAGTTCTTTCCATGGCATTTGAAAAGTTTAAACTGTGAATGAGGTGATTGCATGTATTAATGGGTCTTAGAACACTTTGTTACGCGGCAAGTGTTTACATTTCTGAATTACGAGAGAAATGCCATGGCGGGAAATCGTACAAGGATAGAGTCATAGGAAAGTTCGATTTTAAGGGCATCGGGTACTTTCTTTGTAAATACAAGGCATCTAAAATGCATACAGTATAGTGATCCAGTGAAAAAAGCACTTGCACATGGGAGCCAGCATAGATTTCTCCTCGTCTTTGAATCGTGCTTTTTTTTTTTTTTTTTTCTTTTTTTCCTTGCTTGAGGTTATGTTTCCAGTGAGGTATCCAAGTGCATTATTTGAATACTGTAAATGCACCTTCTTGGATACATTTTGGAAATAGTTCTTTTTTCATGGCTTTTGAAAGGTATAAACTGTGAATCAAGGTTAACTGCATGCAGTAACGGACCTTAGAATATTTTGTAACGCTGCAAAAGTTGGTACTTCTGAATTGCAAATTGGCAGTTAATTCGAAATCACGTAATTCGAAGTCCGATTTTTTAGTCCCAACGACTTCGAATTAACGAGGTTTTACTGTACATTCTTCAAGCATAAGACTATTCACCGCTACACATGGGAGGCTAGGGGTGCCAGATCCATAATAGACTATATCTTAACAGATTTCGAATTCAGGAAATCTGTTAGGAATGTACGAGTTTTCCGGGGATTTTTTGATGATACAGACCACTATCTGATCTGTAGTGAACTAAGTATCTCTAGGCCTAGGGTAGAGAAAGTGAAATCTGTCTGCAAACGAATAAGGGTAGAAAATCTCCAGGACGAGGAAATTAGACAGAAGTACATGGATATGATTAGTGAGAAGTTTCAAACAGTAGACAGTAAGCAGGTTCAGGATATAGAAAGTGAGTGGGTGGCATATAGGGATGTTGTAGTAGAAACAGCAAAGGAATGCCTAGGAACAGCTGTGTGTAAAGATGGGAAAAAGCGAACATCTTGGTGGAATGATGAAGTGAGAACAGCCTGTAAACGTAAAAAGAAGGCTTATCAGAAATGGCTCCAAACAAGGGCCGAGGCAGACAGGGATTTGTACGTAGATGAAAGAAACAGAGCGAAACAAATAGTTGTTGAATCCAAAAAGAAGTCATGGGAAGACTTTGGTAACAACCTGGAAAGGCTAGGTCAAGCAGCAGGGGAAACCTTTCTGGACAGTAATAAAGAATCTTAAGAAGGGAGGAAAAAAAGGAAATAAACAGTGTTTTGAGTAATTCAGGTGAACTCATAATAGATCCCAGGGAATCACTGGAGAGGTGGAGGGAATATTTTGAACATCTTCTCAATGTAAAAGGAAATCACCCTGGTGGTGTTGCGAACAGCCAAGCTCATGGGGAGGAGGAAAATGATGGTGAAATTACGCTTGAGGAAGTGGAAAGAATGGTAAATAAACTCCATAGTCATAAAGCAGCAGGAATAGATGAAATTAGACCTGAAATGGTGAAGTATAGTGGGAAGGCAGGGATGAAATGGCTTCATAGTGTAGTAAAATTAGCATGGAGTGTTGGTAGGGTACCTTCAGATTGGACAAAAGCAGTAATTGCACCTATCTATAAGCAAGGGAACAGGAAGGATTGCAACAACTATCGAGGTATCTCATTGATTAGTATACCAGGCAAAGTATTCACTGGCATTTTGGAAGGGAGGGTGCGATCAGTCGTTGAGAGGACGTTGGATGAAAACCAGTGTGGTTTCAGACCACAGAGAGGCTGTCAGGATCAGAGTTTCAGTATGCGCCCGGTAATTGAAAAATGCTACGAGAGGAATAGTCAGTTGTGTTTATCTTTCGTAGATCTAGAGAAAGCATATGACAGGGTACCTAGGGAAAGGATGTTCGCCATTCTGGGGGACTATGGAATTAAAGGTAGATCATTAAAATCAATTAAAGGTATTTATGTTGATAATTGGGCTTCAGTGAGAATTGATGGTAGAATGCGTTCTTGGTTCAGGGTACTTACAGGGGTTAGACAAGGCTGTAAACTTTCACCTTTGCTGTTCGTAGTTTACATGGATCATCTGCTGAAAGGTATAAAATGGCAGGGAGGGATTCAGTTAGGTGGAAATGTAATAAGCAGTCTGGCCTATGCTGACGACTTGGTCTTAATGGCAGATTGTGCCGAAAGCCTGCAATCTAATATCTTGGAACTTGAAAATAGGTGCAATGAGTATGGTCTGAAAATTAGACTTTCTAGGACTAAATTGATGACAATAGGTAAGAAATTCAACAGAATTGAATGTCAGATTGGTGATACAAAGCTAGAACAGGTCGATAATTTCAAGTATTTAGGTTGTGTGTTCTCCCAGGATGGTAATATATTAAGTGAGATTGAATCAAGGTGTCGTAAAGCTAATGCAGTGAGCTCGCAGCTGCGATCAACAGTATTCTGTAAGAAGGAAGTCAGCTCCCAGACAAAACTGTCTTTACATCGGTCTGTTTTCGGACCAACTTTGCTTTACGGGAGCAAAAGCTGGGTGGACTCAGGATATCTTATTCGTAAGTTAGAAGTAACAGACATGAAAGTAGCAAGAATGATTGCTGGTACAAACAGGTGGGAACAATGGCAGGATGGTACTCGGAATGAGGAGATAAAGGCTAATTTAGGAATGAACTCGATGGACGAAGCTGTACGTATAAACCAGCTTCGGTGGTGGGGTCATGTGGGGCGAATGGAGGAGGATGGGTTACCTAGGAGAATAATGGACTCTGCTATGGAGGGTAAGAGAAGTAGAGGTAGACCAAGACGACGATGGTTAGACTCGGTTTCTAACGATTTACAGATAAGAGGTATAGAACTAAATGAGGCCACAACACTAGTTGCAAATTGAGGATTGTGGCGACGTTTAGTAAATTCACAGAGGCTTGCAGACTGAACGCTGAAAGGCACAACAGTCTATAATGATTATGTATGTATGTATGTATGTATGTATGTATGTATGTATGTATGTATGTATGTATGTTAATCTTGTTTTAATTTGTACTCAAGGCTGATGATGGCACATAGATGCCGAAACTAGTACCATTTGACTATTTGACATGTGATTAAATCACAATAAAACGTCATTGTATTGAATAGGTGGACCTTGAAAGAATTTATATATTATTTACTGTAATCCCACTTCAATACAGAACCAATGAAATTCATAACTATAAGATACAATAGCCTGGTGAATCGTGCCTTCAGGGTACCTATATCTTAGTGCAATTTAAGCAGAGAACTGAAGATCATCCGGTTAATGGCCAATTTTAATGGCTTTAAAGAGGACTTTATAGAATATATAATTAACAAAAGTATCGCCCTCGCACCACTTTGATTAAAGATAAACCAAAACGAAAAGCTTTTTCGACATTTACATTCAGTAAAGCTGTTTATAAGGTCACAAATATTTTTAAGAAGCGGAACATTAAGATCGCATTCAGAACGGATAACAGAAGCACAAGAGTTTTACATAACACAACAGCAATTAATAGGAGCAATCTCTACTCCAATTCAGGGGTGTATAAGTTTCGATGCAATGACTGTGACTGAGGTCATGTCGGGCAAACAGGACGTAGTTTCAGAGTTAGATATTGTAATGGATATAGCGTCCACCATGCCAAATGTCAGTGGGCCTGGCCCGGCACCTTATAGGCCCACCCCTTACGCTTCAACTGCGCCAATTACAAGCAGCGCTTAAGTGCTAGGCCAGCCCCACTCGCTTCCGCTCGTAGTCCCATAACAGAGGAGTATGGAAATGACTCCACGATTAATCTGGAGTGTTCCATCTCGCGATGTTGCTGGATCCATCCAGCATCCAGACGATTCTAGAAGGGCCAGTGCAGGTATATAAGAGAGGAATGACCTGGCTGCAGGCGGTGAGAGTTCGACTGAGTTAGAAGTTGGTGTGGTTCAGTCGTGAGCGACTGCCAGTATAGTGAAGTATGTTAACTGCCGTTATTATCGGACTAGTGTGCTACAGTGCGGACTGTCGGCGAAGGAGAGAACGTGTAGCTGTGCGACGCAGGACCTTGTGTGTGAGTGTAAAACTGTGTAGTGTGAGAACAAGTGAGAAACGAAAGGAGAGAGAGCGCGCAAACTGCGTAAGTGTGTGTTATGACAAAAGTTGTGTGTAGTCTTGTGTTGTTTAGTGCCTAGCTAATAAATCTTAGTATTGAAGCTACCAGTCTAGTGTTAATTGATCCTACAACCCCGCCAACTCGTTGCAATATACTGAATATCTTAATGCTGTGAAATATAATATATTATCAGCCGTAGGCTAGCATGTCCACGATCATAAACACAAGTTCACGGACATAGATCAAGACCTTGAGATTGAGATGCTAAACAAGGGGTTGTTGCTTGATGTTAGGGAGGCATGCTTCATACATTTAGACCAGTATTTTAATACTAATCTTAATCTAAATGAAATTTCTGAAAAACTTAGAATTCTGCTCGATTTCCTGATAACATTGTTAACAAATATAAGATATCCAACAAATATTAATATTTTTCGTGCTATACGTAATTTCATTCATTCATATCCTAGAGGCAAGGCCTTGTCGCTGCAACCACATTTGTCTCTTCTCTGCTGAGCGTTTCAGCTCAACATATTTTTTCAAATTAAGCCTGTCCATTATGGAATCCAGATACTTCTTCCTCGGCTTTCCTCTTCCCATCTTCCCCAGAACTTTTCCTTCCAGTATAGTCGTGAAGAATGTGTTATGTCGAAGTGTGTGGCCAAGGATTTTAATTTTCCTCTTTTCTACAATGTTGATCAATTCCCTTTTTTCGTCTGTTTCCTTAAGGACCGTATTGTTTGACTTTTTCTCTGTCCAACTAATTTTCAGCATCCTCCTCCATATCCACATTTCCATTGCTTCCAGGTATGTTATATCCTGTTTTGCTAAGACCCATGTTTTGCAACCATACAACAAAACACTCCACACAAACATTTTGGCAAATTCTTTCGTAATTTTAATGTTAAAATTCGTGCTTGTCAGAAGCTGTTTCTTGTTACAGAAGGCTTGTTTAGCTAGAGCAATCCTCCTCCTGATTTATGTGGTGCACCTGTTGTCCTGAGTGATAATGCTTCCCAAGTAGCAAAATTGACTTACTTATTGTACATTTTCATCACTTACCTTAATGTTTATTGGTATTTCCTCAGTTGATTTCTTGACAACTAATACTTTGTGTTCGAGGTGTTCAGTTTCAATTTTGATTCTTGTAGTGTTGATGTTAAAACTCGTAGAATTTTACTTATTTCCCTGTCTGAATCTGCAATTAATGTAATGTCATTGGCAAACCTTATATGGTGGAATTGTTGTCCGTTAATTTTAATTCCTTTGGTTTTTTGCTTAAGTTTTGATATGGCCTCCTCAATGAACATGTTGAACAAAAATGGAGATAGCGCACAACCTTGTCTCACTCCCCTTCTAATGGATACTGTCTTAATATTACCATTGATTTCTATTGTTGTGCTTTGATTTTTGTACAGGAGTAAAATGAGTCTTCTGTCCCTCGAGTGCAATCGTATATTCTTCATGTTCCTAAAGAGTTGTTTCCAGTTTACTTTGTCAAAGGCTTTCTCTATATCCACAAAAGCAATGTATGTTTTCATGTTAACACTCAGTCTTCAATCTAGAATAGTTCTTAATGCTAGAAGAGCTTCTCTTGTTCCCTTCCCTGTTGTAAAACCAAACTGATCCTGCAATGTATATTGTTCAGTTTTCTTTTTAATCCTGTTCTTAATTACGTAAAACAATATTTTGGATTCTTGCGATACCAGTGTTAGTGTTCTATAGTTGGAACAGTCAGTAGAATTTCCTATCTTTGGTAAGGTAAAGTCTCCAGGAATTTCACCATTGTAATAGCATCTTGCAATTATGTTATACAGTGGTTGTTTCATTCTTTCTCCTACTCCCATGAGAAGTTATGCTGGTATGTCATCCGGTCTGGTTGCATTCTTGTCCTTTAATTGTTTTGTAGTGCTAAGTCAAATTCTTCCCATGTGATTTTTGGGCCTATATTGTCTTCTTCCACCATCTGTTCAGGTTTAAGATAGTCTGGAATTGTCATTACTTCTTCATCCCAGTGCCGGTCTTCAAGATATTCTTTCCAGCATTATGCGATATTTTCACTATTAATTTATAATTGAATTAATTTATAACTGAACTTCTTGTTTTGGTTTATATTGGAGTGATTTGATCATGTGATATGCTCTATTTGTTCTTCCTTCTATTATATCATTCTCTATAGTCTGCGTAATTTCCTTCATCCATACTTCTTTTGCCTCCCTACATTTTGTCACAATGAGATTCTTTGTTTTTCCGTACTGATCTTGGCTTAATGCTGTGTTTATCTTATACTGGTTTCGCTTCTGAATGAGGTCTAATATCTCTTCAGTAATCCATGGTTTCCTTGGCTCTAGTCTTCTATTCCCTAAAGTTCTACATGGTATCTCAGAGAGTCCTTGTTTTATCATTTCCCAGTCCATCTTACAATTATTATACTTCATGAATGCATTTGTATCCTCTGCATATTTCTGTTTTATTTGTTCGTTTTTCAATCTGTTTAAATCCTATCTGACATTCTTCCTTCTGATTATCTTTTTAAGTCTGAAATTGCACGTTGCCATCACAAGTGTGTGATCACTGTCCACTTCAGCGCCAGGGTAGCGGTGGCTTGATTTAATTTGATTTCTATACCTAACTTTAACTAATATGAAATCAATTTGGTATCTTTGCGTGTCTCTGGGACTTTTCCAGATATATCGTCTTCTCAAAGGCACTTCAAACATGGTGCTAGTTATTACCATATCGTACTGTTCACAAAAATCTAGTAGCCTTTCACCTCGGCTGTTTCTCTTTCCCAGTCCAAATTTCCCTATTCCCATTCTGTCTGGTTTTGAGCCAACCACAGCATTGAAATCTCCCATAATCACCAGATTTTCCTTGTTATCAATTCGTTTTAGTAGCTCATCAAGACACTCATACAGCTCTTCAACCTCATCTTCATTACTGTTCGATGTTGGAAAGTACACTTGTATGATGGTCATATCCCTAGGTTTTGCTTTGATCTTCACCATCAGTATTCTGTCATTTACATGATAGGTGTTCTCAATATTCCTTGCCCAGTTCTTCCCAAGAATTAGTCCCACATCGTATTGACCAGGTATTGTTCCTCCGCTATAGATGATCCTAAATGCATCACTAATGAAATCACCATTTCCTTGCCATCATGTTTCAGAAAGTCCTAAAATATCAATATTACATCACTCTCTTTACCTCTTCTAACTTCCCGGGTGTCATTAGTGTTCTGACGTTCCACGTTGTGATTCTCATCTGTTTTTCCTGTCCTTAGCAAGGATTTCGCTGACTTATGACCTGGGAAGCCTTGCAAGTGTCTTCCCCTGCTGGATCTTGAGTTCCAATGCTCATGATCAGTAGGCTAATCATTTGCTCAAGTAGAGACGATTGCATGGTTGCATTGCCTTCGCATCTCAATGCCGTTGACCATAACAAGTCAGTTAATCCGCCTTTAGGGGCAATTTCTCACCCCATGGGCAATAGGGTGCCCGGAAACTCCACCCGCTCATCCACCCTATGAAGAGAGTGTTGGCACTTGGCAGAGGGATCTCCTTATTCCGGGAGACACCCGGTCCCATCATTCGTTAGCCACCTGTATGTAATAACATTCTCATTACAAACATTCGTTGCCCCCCTCTACCACAGGAAGGTAAATGCCTGGATTTCCCCATCATTGTAACTAGGACCATAGAGGCATTTCCTAGTTCCTCAGGTTCCTTAAGAGAGGCTATACGTAATAGTTTTTCATATTATTCTTTTCATCGGCAACGTCCCCCGGACCCCTCCTTCACTGCCCCTCCTCAACGCATCTCTGCTTCAAGCACATGACTCAAACAAGCCACCACTCATTGTGCTACAGCCGCCGCGTTATATCTATGGCCGTTTGAGGTGTGTCCTTCAAATAGCTTAATAATTGATACGGTTTTTATCTCGCCTCCCTTCGTTAATTTTGGGTTTTCATCATTTGCAGGTTCCGATATTGAAATGAGAAACATAGTCCATGTTAAAATCTTCAGGATACATTTGTATGTTTCCACCTTATCAAGTTACACTCAACAGTACAGCCAAGCACAGTAAACATCCTGCTACAGGAATCAAGATTTCAGAGGATGGCACATTTTAGTACATAAAAATTATAAACAAATACTAGCACAATGAGGTTTTTGGTGTAATTAGTTTTATTAATGTAATTCAGAGTTTTAACACCAACAGATTTGAATGTATACAGTTTTAATTCAGTCAGTGCTATTGAACTTCACACAAGGTGTAAAAAAAAAAAAAAATTAAGCAAGACTAAGTAAACAACAAGATCAAACTCAGTACCCAATATGAACAACTTTCAATGCACACAAACCTTATTTCTTTCCCTTCAGATTGTTTTTAAGTGTGACATTTGACCTTAAAGTTTGTGAACTTTAGAAATATGAGACAATAACTTTGTATTGTATCTATGTATATATTTTAATCAAAAGGTCTATAGGAGTTGGTTGTACCATTCATTGCCAGATTTTCATGACTTCCATGCAGCTGATGATGGCACTAAAGAAACGCTGAAACTAGTACTGCAAATAAAGTTAATATGTTATAATACATTCAGGCAACATTGTTTTCTGTTGAATAGGTAGAACCTCTAAAAACTTTATAAGTATTTGTAGACTTGGTTTACAATTAATTCAAGGTAAGATGCATAGATGCAAACCAGGTCATTGAGGTAATTGCAGACAGAGTTCGACAAAGATGCTTAATTCATTCACAGTGGCTTGCAGACTGGACACTAATAGGCATTATTTTCTATAGTGGAATGTGTGTGTGTAATGTGATGTACATTTTTTTTTTTGCTAGTTGCTTTACGTCGCACCGACTCAGATAGGTCTTATGGCGACGATGAGACAGGAAATGGCTAGGAGTGGGAAGGAAACGGCCGTGGCCTTAATTAAGGTACAGCCCCAGCATTTGCCTGGTGTGAAAATGGGAAACCACGGAAAACCATTTTCAGGGCTGCCGATAGTGGGGTTCGAACCTACTATCTCCCGAATACTGGACACTGGCCACAATTAAGCGACTGCAGCTATCGAGCTCGGTGTGATGTACATTGAAAGAAACACTAGGTATATTCTTTATCTTTCAGTAAGAGCAAGTCTGCTTGTAAATAATCATTGTTGTTGGTGATGGTGTTATAATAATTATTATTATTATTATTATTATTATTATTATTATTATTATTATTATTATTATTATTATTATTATTATTACAGGAATTACTTTTGGAACATGCAGATCTCTTCTACCACTTCAAAAGCATAGCACCGACTGGTACAATAACTCAGGCTGATATCAAGGAAATAACAGATGCTTTACAGGATGACTCAAGGTTGGTACACTTTCGTGTGTGTTTGCAATTTATTTATCTTTTGCTTCATACAGCACTTACATGATGGTGGCTTGTGGTGTAATTTTCTGCCTATTTTTATGAACTATGGATCATTGTTTAAATAACCAGGTAAGCAATTGTGAGAACCGGGGCACTTCATCCAGTAGAACGTAAGAGAGCACCTTGGACATATTCCATGCTGTATCGTCCTTAAATTGGATGGTAAAGTGAATGGAAATAACGGATTCATCAAAGGGATTGCATGTCCTAAGTAGTTATGCTCATAAGGGAAGGTTGCCATGTGGTTTGCTAGAGAAGTGTTCAAATTTTGAAGATTTGCCCTTCATTAAAAAAAAAAAAAATTACCCTGGTCGAACATTTTTGCCAGTGGATCTTATTTTGTTCACAATTTAACGTTCAAAATTTATCCTCAAACTTTTGTTGTCTTATTCCTGCAGATATTTCTGACTTGTCTTCGTGATGTAGTTGCTAGCTCATTGACATTGGTAACTGAAGTTTCCAAGTTCTAATCCGACCTTAATTCTTTTTCCTTTTTCTTTCTTTTTCATCTTTTCTTTTAATTCTGTTTTTGGTACAATATTTAATTTTTTAGATTACATCAAATACTTTTATTATTAGTTGTTTTTTCTTTCTTTCTTTCTTTCTTTTTTAATCATTTTACCCTCCAGGGTTGGTTTTTCCCTTGGGCTCAGTGAGGGATCCCACCTTTACCACCTCAAGGGCAGTGTCCTGGAGCGTGAGACTTTGCGTTGGGGGGGTACAACTGGGAAGGAAGACCAGTAACTCACCCAGGTGGCCTCACCTGCTATGCTGAACAGGGGGCCTTGTGAGGGCATGGGAAGTTTGGAAGGGATAGACGATGAAGAAGGAAGGAAGCGGTCGTGGCCTTAAGTCGGGTACCATCCCGGCATTGCCTGGGTGAGAAGTGGAAACCCACTTTGGGGATGGCTGAGATGGGAATCGAGCCCTCTTTTACTCAGTTGACTTCCCAAGACTGAGTGGGTATTCGGGAGACAGTAAGTTCGAATCCCACTGTCGGCAGCCCTGAAGATGGTTTTCTGTTGTTTCCCATTTTCACACCAGGCAAATGCTGGGGCTGTACCTTAATTAAGGCCAAAATTTTGTGGCAGAGCTGGGAATCGAACTAGATTCTCCGGAGGTGGCAGCTATCGCACTAACTACTACACCACGCAAGCGGACCTTTTTTTAAATATATATATACAATATTAATATTTACATTATTGTTTACATTATTTACAATATTTGTCACATACTCATTATTACACTAATTTGGGTGGTATTTTTCATGGAAGCATTGAAAACAAAGCATTTTGCTTTAACGGTCACATTTAATAAATGCAGGTGCGGAGCAAGAATAAAATTTTGACCTCGTTATTTCATGCGAAAAACAGATATTCGCAAGTAAAAGAAAATCGAGGTCAGATTTGAGCCCTCAAACTTTCATTTCCCATTGTCAATGCTCTAGCAACTACGCCACAGAGACAAGTTGGAAATAGCTGCGGGAATTAGGCTACAAATTTTGAGGATAGATTTTAAACATTCAATTTTGAACAAAATAAGTTCCATTGACAAAAACGCTCAAACAGAGCTAAAATATTTATTGATGAAGGGTAGATCTTACAAATTTGAACACTTTTCTAGAAAACCACATGGCGACCTCCCATTGTCAGTTAAAGTGAGGGAGTTGAAGATTGAAGATTTCTACCAGGAATCAGGAGTCATAAGAGGGACGTTTAACATCTTTGATGTTGAAATTGTCTGTCTTTGGAGAGATCTCTTATTGGACAACTGGATTATTACGAGATCACTTCACAGTACCAGAGTGCTCTCTTTCAGCTGATGCTAGAAAGTAAAAAGATGAGTGAAACTCTTAGAGACGGGAGTTAACCCAATGGACTCTCATTTAAACACCCCTGCATGTCACACTGACTCAGATTTAAATCCCTGTGGAGAAGCTGTTTGTGAAGCACATTGGAAAATAGATTGTAAAAAGAGAACTGTACAAGATATTAACCTGAAATTCAATCAATCATTCAATCAATCAATCAGTCAATACTGATCTGCATTTAGGGCAGTCGCCCAGGTGGCAGATTCCCTATCTGTTGTTTTCCTAGCCTTTTCTTAAATGATTTCAAAGAAATTGGAAATTTATAGAACATCTCCGTTGGTAAATTATTCCAATCCCTAACTCCCCTTCCTATAAATGAATATTTGCCCCAATTTGTCCTCTTGAATTTTGTCAGTAGGTGAATGAATACATATACTCACCTAAAATGATATTTTTGTGTGATAAATTTCAAAGCAATCGGGGAGATGTAGTGGAATTTCACACTTCTTGCACTGCCACGTTGTCTCACTTCTTTTCTTCTGCTTTGAGCACAGAAAACATCACTTAGAGGGATTGTTCTTTTTTTCAGTACTAGGAATGTGCATGGGAAAATGAGCCCAGTTTCTAGTTTGTAGCCTAAGAGGGGTTTTACTAGGTGAAGGTCATCGCCTGACTCTGTAATCAGGCAGCTGCACGGTCTCAAGTAACAGTGTCGCTACAGCCACCCGGAAGTCTGTGTAATACAGTTTCCTGTGCTCAGACTGTGAGAAAGTACAGTAGGCCTACACTACAAAGGAATTGAAAAGACAAATGTCTAGAAGATAGAAAAATATTTTTCTTTCCCCTTTGACTGTTATCCTCATGAAGGGAAAAAAGGACAATGTCCTGGTCTTGTAAATCTACTCCCTTCATCCCATCTTGGTACTCAAGGGCCAGTTTTGGGTTGTTTTTTTTACTACTTCCCATGGCACTAGCCTGCGCTTTCTGCTGAGTTTTCACATTGATGTAATATTTGCTGTTGTGTGTTTTGAAGAAAGGAAATGAACATGTTTGTTGTCCTTTCACTTGAGGCACAAAATGTTGTTGGACAACCACGTTTGATATTCACCTCTTTGTAGTACTTTAGATGAAATATCAGGTGGCATGATTTTTCTGTTGGCCCTGACAGTTCCTAAAATATTTGTTTGTTTTTCATTAACCCTTTTACAAAGGGCTGGAGACATGTACCAGTTGTCATGGTACAGAGAGTGACCTTTGTTCAACAAATGTTCACACATGCTCATAACAACATTAACGCTCGCAGGTAAGGAAGGGTCAATCATATCATTCCCTGTATATATACGGAAGGTGTTGCAGTAGCGTGTATTTGCATTGCAAATTTTATATACTGTTATGACAAATCTAGCCCTCTTACATTACATTGCACGTACAGCAGCCTACCAAGTGATTTGTCTAAGGCAATGTTTCCAACAGTTCAAACAATGAAGAAAATGTGTCTGTGTAGTGCGAAATTATAGGCCTAATCTTTCCCTGCTCATTGTTTCTGAAAAGGTAGGAGTTTCAATACACCTATCTTTACTCCAGTATAACTGGATACCCAGTTTCCGAACATGAAACGCCAGGATACACAAAGCAAAGTATGCCTTTATTTCATCCTCCGTTGTGTAAACCATGTTTCGTCATCTTTTCGCCTTTCCTTTTCTCATCTATAAGTTGCTTCTGAGCATAATTATTTGTCTCTAGCAATTACGGAATATAATGGGTCCATCGGTAGTCTAAAAAGACCGAGAGCTCTGATGGACCTGTGGCCGCATATCTCTTAAATAAAAACTCGAACACCACTGTGTGCAGTAAAGGGATGAATGACAGGATTATTATCTCCACTTATCCAAACCCAGTCATCCTGTTTAGCACATTTTGCAGAGACACCAACTATTACAATTCAATTGTAATAATTACGAATTACCCATCACAATTACGCCTTTATGAATCACAGACCACAAATTACGATTTTTTGTTGATTTTTAAATCTAAGTGTATGTAGTGTTCAAAAGGATACACAGGGAATGCCATTGCAGCCTGAATTCTGAGAATATTATTTTCAGATTTTTCGGTAATAATTGATACCCCTTTCCTGTCCCTCGTTTAAGACTATTTTCAAGTTTTCACGCGCCGAACACAGTGTGTGCTTCCAGTTCCGGAAAAATAGGCATCTGTGAAGTGGTATATCTTGTGGAGTTATTGTCTTCGTTCGTCACATGACCAGACTTCCATGCAAGTATGAGAGTTCTTTTGTCTTTGTTTCGGCAGCAAAGTGGTGACAAACTCAGTTTCATTGTGGATACTGTGTGTGTGACTGTTGAAGAAGTATTTATTGCGATTTTGGTTGCCAAATTTACATATATTGCTCTTCTAGGATTTATGCTAATCGTGTGTTACAAAATGCGATAGGTTAGAAATAATGAAGCGATTTCTTGTGCAGGAAAATACATGTGCTGACGTTACTGTGATTAGTGACGCTAGTAATAAACCAAAACTTTAGGGAGGAACACTTGAAAGAATGGCCCTGTTTACTGTGTTCCTTAAAATCTCTTGGACACGTGTTTCGTAGTGTATGAAGCCGTGATGTTTCAGTTGCGCATGGTGAGGAAGAACAGCCTCCATGGCTCAGACGGCAGCGCGACGGCCTCTCACCGCTGGGTTCCGTTGTTCAAATCCCGGTCAATCAATGTGAGATTTGTGCTGGACAAAGTAGAGGCAGAACAGGTTTTTCTCCGGGTACTCCGATTTTCCCTGTCATATTTTATTCCATCAACACTCTCCAATATTTCATTCCATCAGTTATTCATTAATCATTGCCCCAGAGGAGTGCGACAGGCTTCGGCAGCCGGCGCAATTCCTATCCTCGCCGCTAGATGGGGGGTCTCTTTCATTCCATCCCTGACCCTGTCGAATGATTGAAAACAGGCTGTGGATTTTCATTTTCATGGTGAGGTAGAACAAGACTGAGTTCTGTGCTAATATGAACTCCGAACTGTTAAGTGCTCTGTTAGTGCAGAGGATGCACATGATATCAAAAGGAAAAGCATGTCACCAGTGTACGTTTACCAAACAGGAACTACGAGCTGCTAAGGGAGCAACCACAGTACTCAACAAAAGAAATGATCCTTCAACCTCCACTCAGATATGTACTGCAGATCACCTTGTTCATTGATTTTTCATTGATAATATGTTAGTAAGATCTCGAAAAAATAAAAAATAAAATTCTGCGGTCGCTGCCCCCCTCCCAGGTGCCCGAATTGCCTTTCTTAAAAGTTGGCATCTCCGGTTTTGGTTGTGGAGGCCTGGCATGAAGGTTTTGCTCATCTTCACTTTGAGTCACTAGTGATATATAGATTTCCTGACTCATTTACACTATTTACACTTAACACTTCCTCACACAAATTGTCTTCTAATTCCTGAAGATCTTCACTTACACTGTCGTCGGAATCACTATCTAAAATACTATACATTTACTTCGCTAATTCCTCGTGTTCAGAAATGCACGCGCTGTTAGCTGCCATATTGACTACTGGCTTGAAAGGAATTTGAAATATTTCATAGTCTCCCTATACACGTGTTGTGTAGGTCAAACAAAGCAAAACTTTGACCTCCCTTCCCCTCAACCTTCTAGTATACGAAAATCTCAACGTAAGAGCCATCTGTTACAGATGGGTGGACTACAGATATCTGAGCGTTGGCAATGCGCGGGCTCACCTCATTGTCCGTGTTGTAGGCCATGTGCTCGCAAGCGGGCGTGCCTAGTCATCCGAGTTCATTGGGTTAAATATCATAACACAATATTGTATCCTGTTCCATCACAGTAAGCTGTTCCAGAAATTTTATCTTCCACAGGCATTTCTAGCGCCTTAGATAGGAGACTAAATGTGATGAATAACATTTATTTGAGGTGTACGGGCTGTCTTTTAAAAAAAAAATTTTTAGGTGCTACAGATGACCAGTGACGTCCGTCTTTACCCTGCAGAGAGATTTTTCCAGGCCAAATGATGTAGTTATCATTGAAAGATGGAGAAATACTTTCACATGAATCTGAAATGATGGATGACAGTGATGACAAGGAAGACGAAGAAACCATCCTGGGTTGGTTTCTTGATCGCAATAGAGCATCGCTCCCTTCTTCGCCAGAATCTGGAGGGTCTGGATCAACGATTGTAATTTGGTGCTCTTCACTCTCGCCATCTGTAGGTTGAATGTCATCCTCCTCTTGCTCCAGCTCATCAAGAATTTTTATTACTTTATCTCCAAGATTTGGATCATTTGCATTTATTAAATCTTATCTGAAATAAAATAAGAGAAGAAGACTGAGTTTATAAATGCTGGTATTATCTCAGTAAACAAAGCTTGGAGCATGCATAAAAGTAATTACAGTATAAGCCCATATCGTAAGCATTACTGACCTTATTAGATCTAACGAAGTTACGAACGATCATAAAAATGACGACTTTCAGAAAGGCCGCCACTCTTTTCTAAGCAGTGCGTGGAGTTTCCTCTTTGCGGTCTTAAGCACATCAATCACATTAAAGCTTGGAAGGTACTGAAGTTATGGAAGTGCTTGTATCCTACCTGCACTTTTCAAGCAACAATGAAGAATTGGCAGTCTTAATCATTATGAACCTTTGTGTTGTAGGGTTAAGTGGACACTTTATATAAAATAAAGTTCTTAATCAAATTACATTAATACAGACCATTACAATGAAATTTGTCAATTGTAACCTCCAAGCATGATGTTGGTGCAGGCTTGCCAGAATCTGAATGCCTGCATATGTCGCTCATGGTGACTGTGGATTGGATACCACCTGCAGTAGTAGCTTCTGCGGATTTTTCCACCTTGCTTTTGACAGTTGAAATACTGTTGATTGGAGCTGGCAGTGTTTCACACAGACTCAAGCTAATACCACGGTTGTGAGCCTTGGAGAGAACATGGTGTTCAGCTCAGGCTGGCATTTTCTCCATACATCACGCTTTTATTTTCCTGCCAGTACTCGGGAGGTTGATTGAAGTGGATTACCACTGGGCGATGGGAGCACAATGGCCTATGCCATATCATCATCATCATCATCATCATCATCATCATCATCATCATCTATAACTCTTGCTACATCCTTGTAACGGTTTTTATGTGTGTTAATTTACAGTTCTCTCTCTAAAATCTGAATTTTATTATGATTGTCACCATTTTTTATACATCTATTTTTTAGGTACAAATCACTGGATCGATTAGATCAAGATAGAAAATTGATGTTATTTCAACATTTGGGATTTGTACATTGCCCTATTAGAGAACACTGTCCAGCTTTTCCAAACTGTATGGATGCATTAATTGAACGTATACTAGGAACCAAAGCACATAGGTAAGACATGACTCTTGATTTTTATGTAATGACATTTTGAGTAAATTTTGAAACATATTTAGAATGTTATTGTTTTAAAACAATTTGTGTTAGGAATTATTAAAAGAAACTGTGTCTCTTATTCATTCTATCTTTCTTTGTTATTATTTGCCAGGCCCTCATCGTGGAACCACAATAGTCAGTGGGTACTCAACTCTGACAATAATCAACTTAATTTAGTTATTCTTGGAATTGATGGCTTAGCTGAAGAATTAGCCAGTGAAATACGAGTATGTATTAATCTTTATTATTTTTTCTTAACATTGAAAAATAAGCACTAATCTGAGTTATCTTAACTCTCTCATGCCCAGGCCTTTCATAAGTAAAAAACGCATATTTAAGGGCTGTACTGTAATAAAAAAAATAAAAAAGGACATTTCAACTATGTGATTTGTGTTCAGAAATATAATAGAAATTAGATCCATCCTGGATTTGAAAATGAAATGGTCCACAGGAATAAGATAGAGTAGTTATTACTAATAGCGTATTATTATAAGATTGGTTATTTGTAATAATAATAATAATAATAATAATAATAATAATAATAATAATAATAATAATAATAATAATAATAATAATAATAAAATGTATGACAAGTGCTCAGCCCAGAGGCTGGTTTGGACCTCGACAGCTCAGCCATCAGCCGTTAGGTGGCCTAGGCATCACTGTTGAGGCGTAGTAGGGAAATGAGGAGTGAGGTAGTTTCCCGTTGCTTTCCTCACTGAGCCAGAAGTTGCTATTACATCTGTCTGCCCAGCTCACTGAAATGCCCACATCAACCAACCCTATGAGCACAAATTCACACCATTCGTAACAGGGACTGGGTGCATAAGGATTGGCATTACTAACATCACTCATACCTCAGTCACTTTCATGTTATCAAAGCCAAGGATGAAACTCAACTCAGTCACTACTGATCAGCATTTCGGGCAGTTGCCCAGGTGGTAGATTCCCTATCTGTTGTTTTCCTAGCCTTTAAGAAAATGATTTCAAAGAAATTGGAAATTCATTGAACATCTCCCTTGGTAAGTTATTCCAGTCCCTAACTCCCCTTCCTATAAACGAATATTTGCCCCAATTTGTCCTCTTGAATTCCAACCTCATCTTCATATTGTGATCTTTCCTACTTTTAAAGACACCACTCAAACTTATTCATGAAATGACATTGCCTGCGCTGTTATGTAATTGGAGTTTTGGCCTGCGTGTTAATGTTTTGGTCTGGATGTCTTAAACTATGAATGATAGGCATCCAAGAATTACTGATTTATATCCTTCTTCTAAATTCATATTGTTCGGATGTTTCTTAATTTCGATAGCTTCGCGGATTTTCCTTTCCAGATTACAAGGGATAGCTGCTAGGATCTTGGTCCTATCAAATGATATTCCATGCCTTGTTTCGTAGGAATGCTTGGCTACTGCTGAAATATCAGATACTGATACTGAAAAAGCAAACCTATGTAGTAGGGAAAGATTCAGTAGAAGATTGTCAGGAGTTGGAAACCGAAACAGAAGATAGAGAGGGAGAGAGACAGAGGGAAACAAGAAGCTTCTCATTCACAAATGAAGGTATTTTCAGAGAAATCCAACTGCTTCAGCAAGGAAAAGCAGCAGGAAGTGATAAAATTACTGGGGAGGTGTTAAAGACAATGGGGTGGTACATAGTGCCTTATTTAAAATTTATCTTTGACTATGTCATAAATAATAGTGTAATACCAAAGGAATGGAAGGAATCTATAATACCAATTTATAAAGGAAAGGGTGATAAAAGGAAACCAGAGAACTACAGACCAATCAGCCTGACAAGTATAGTTTGTAAAATACTGGAGAGTTTAATATCAAAGTACATCAGAGGGATATGTGATGATAAAAATTGGTTCATGAGGAGCCAGTATGGATTTAGAAAGAAATTTTGTTGTGAGGCACAACTGGTGGGATTTCAGCAGGAGATATCAGATCAGTTCAATTCAGGAGGTCAGTTAGATTGCATAGCCATAGGTCTTTCCAAAGCCTTTGATAGAGTGGAACATGGAATATTATTAAAGAAATTGGAGGGAATAGGATTGGACGTAAGGGTTACACGTTGGATAAAAACATTTCTAAATTCAAGGGTTCAGAAAGTCAAAGTAGGAAATAATGTATCGCAGGAAGAGAAAGTTTGGAAGGGAATTGCACAGGGTAGTATAATCGGTCCGTTACTTTTCTTAATATACGCAAATGATTTAGGGAACAATATAACATCAAAAAAAAGATTGTATGCAGATGACATAATTGTTTATAGGGAAGTAAATAACATTGAGGATTGTTCAGAATTACAAAGGGACCTTGAAAGTATCCAACAATGGGTTGAAGAAAATAATATGAAGGTTAATGGAGGCAAATCAACTGTTACAACTTTAACAAACAGGAGCTTTATAACTGAATTTGAATATACTTTGGATGAGGTAGTTATCCCAAAAGATGGCAAGTGCAAATACTTAGGTGTGAGATTTGAAAGTAATTTGCACTGGAAGGGTCATGTGGATGACATTGTTGGGAAAGCATACAGATCGTTACATGTCATGATGAGGCTACTTAAAGGATGCATTAAAGAATTAAAACAAAATAAGTTACTTAAGTATGGTTCGTCCATTATTGGAATATTCAAACAGTGTTTGAGATCCTCACCAAGAATACCTAATAAAAGAAATAGATAGTGTGCAGAGGAAAGCAGCAAGATTTGTAACAGGGGATTTCAGGAGAAAGAGTAGTGTATCAGAAATGTTAAAGGAACATGGGTGGGAAGAGAAGGGAGAAAACTAGACTTATAGGATTATATAGAGCCTATACAGGAGAAGAAGCATGGGGAGATATCCGTGAGAGGCTTCAGTTGGAAGTTTTCTCCCTTCTCTTCCCACCCATGTTCCTTTAACATTTCTGATACACTACTCTTTCTCCTGAAATCCCCTGTTACAAATCTTGCTGCTTTCCTCTGCACACTATCTATTTCTTTTATTAGGTATTCTTGGTGAGGATCCCTGTCGGCAGGACAGACCACAAATATAAAATTAGAAGGAATTTTAGCAGAAGCGATTGAGGTAAATTTTCATTCATTGGGAAGGGTTTAAAGGAGTGGAACAGTTTACCAGGGGTAGTGTTTGATCCTTTTCCAAAATCTGTACAGATATCCAAGAAGAGAATAAACAGCAACAGAGAAAATAAATGAAGTGTTAGAAGGCATTCGACCAGTGCAGGTTATTGTAAATAGACAAAATGTGTGTGAATAAATTAATTCCATCCCCTGGTCTAAGGCGTTTGGACAGCCAAAGTAGGGAACTGCCTGTAGGGGTGAAGTACCGTGGGGACTTTGAGAGCCCTGGGACCGCTATGGTAGCTGTGAAGGCCCTTCAGGAACTCTGAAAAGTGGTGGCAAAAGGGGCTCTGGTTAAGATGCAGCAGGTCATTATGCTACTTAGGTTCCAGAATGGGTAAAATAAATAAATAAATAAATAAATAAATAAATAAATAAATAAATAAATAAATAAATAAAACAATTATAGTTATGAATTTCATTGGTTCCGTATTGAAGTGGGATTACAACAAAATTAAATTCTTTTCAAGGTCCACCTATTCAATACAATGACGTTGACAATTGAATAGGTGAACAATAAAACGTGATTGAATCACAACAATAAAACGTCATTGTATTGAATAGGTGGACCTTGAAAAGAATTTAATTTTGTTGTAAATAAAACAATGTAAATTTATTAAGGATGACATATTTCAGCAGTAGCCAAGCATTCCTACGAAACAAGGCATGGAATATCATTTGACATGACCAAGATCCTGGCAGCTATCCCTTGGAATCTGGAAAGGAAAATCCACGAGGCTATCGAAATCAAGAAACATCCGAACAATATGAATTTAGAAGAAGGATATAAAATCAGTAATTCTTGGATGCGTATCATTCATAGCTTGACATACAGACCACAACATAAACACGCGGATCGAAACTCCAATTACATAACAGTGCGGGCAAGCCCCCACTACTGGGCTGTGACACATACCTTCCAGAATTCTCACGAGACAGCCAGGGGCTTACGTCAGCCAAAAAGGCTAGGATATAAAAGACCAAGGCAAGGTCAGGGCCACTCTTGTATTGTGTCTGCTGCCTGGGAGACTGACTACCCCGGATCGAGTAGGGGTATTTCAGTCGCCTTGACAAAGAATACTGCAATGTATTCGAAACGTCGGCAAACTGTACGTGATGTACAGACAACAACAAAACAGTTCACCCTGGAAAATAAACTAAATAAGATACCACTTAGTCGAGGACCTAGTCTCCTTTCTCCCAAGTCTTCCCAGCCCAAACATGGCAACATTTTTTAAAGCTTCTATTTTGTCAGAAATCACTTAGAACAAATTGAGCTTTCTTTGGATTTTTTCCAGTTTTTGAGTCAAGTAATCCTCATGAGGTTCTCATAAGCTTGCCAGAGACTTATATGCCCTCTCCTTTACATCCTTACTAGAACCCCTAAATACCCTCGTAACCATGTGCGGTGATCTGAACCCTTTATTTACAATCCAATTTTTATGATTACCCCAATGAAGATCTTTCTTATATTAACACCAAGGTACTTAAAAATGATCCCCAAAAGCAGCTTTCACACCAATGCAGTAATAAAACTGAGAGGACTTTTCCTATTTTATGAAACTCTCAACCTGACTTTTAACCCCGTTTATCATCTTACCATTGCTTACTGCCCATCACACAATATTATCGAGGTCATTTTGCAGTTTCTCACAATAACTCACTTATTACTCTATACAGAATTACATCATCTGCAAAAAGCCTTATCTCTGATTCCACTTCTTTACTCATATAATTTTTTATTATTATTATTATTATTACAACTTCCCCCATGCGGAGGCTGCCACAAGGACAAAGTATGTCGACTACACAGTATTTTATCTTCTAAGTTACTGTTGACTTTGCTAGTGTGCCAGGTAGAAGATTCCCCAAAAGGCTCAGGAATAGATTTGCAATACGGTTCGTCAGATGTTATATAGATGATTGCGGAGTATGGTCACTGAACCTCGTATTGCGGCGATAGCGATGTCGTGGAGTCGTGTCCGGCTGAGACCGAGAGAATCCCATAGCTGTACAAGAAATTTAGGGATTGTGCCTCGAGCTCCGATCATGAGTCCATGGACTGTATATAAGAAAACATGAAGGTCTAATAATACTGCCGTGAGGAAATCCCATCTTAATTATTTCAGGGTGAGATAAAGCTTCGCCTACTCTAATTCTCTGGGATAATTTTTCTAGAAATTTAGCCACCCATTTAGTCACTCTTTTGTCTAGTCCAATTGGACACATTTTTGCCAGTAGTCTCCCATGATCTACCTTATCAAATGCCTTAGATAAGTCAGTCCTGATACAGTCCATTTGACCTCCAGAATCCAAGATATCTACTATATCCTGCTGGAATCCTACAAGTTGAGCTTCAGTGGAATAACCTTTCCTAAACCCGAACTGCCTTCTTTTGAAACAGTTATTAATTTTGCTATTATGTGCAATATAATCGGAAAGAACGCTTTCCCAAAGCTTACATGCAATGCATGTCAAACTGACTGGCCTGTAATTTTCATCTTTATGTCTGTCACCCTTTCCTTTATAAACTGGGGCTACTATAGCAACTCTCCATTCATTGGTATTGCTCCTTCACGCAAACAACAATTAAATAAGTACTTCAGAAATGGTAATACTGTATATCCCAACCCACTGTCTTTAGGATGTCCCCCAAAATCTAGTACTTCTTTAGTACTGGTCATCTCCCATATCTGGAAATTATCCTCGCAACTGACAATCGTTATATACTGTTGACTGAATACTTCTGCCTTTTGAAGATCCTCGCATAAAAACTCCCCTTGTTAATCAATGAATCCTGGAATGTCCTTCTTGAAACCTGTTTCTGCCTTTTAGGTACCTAAACGTACCCTTCCATTTTTCACTAACATTTGTATGACTGCCAATTATGGTTGGCATCATGTTATCCTTAGCTGACTTCTTTCATAAGATTCATTTTCCTAGTAAGTTCCTTCGATTTCTCCTTACTTCCACAGCCATTTGTAACTTTATTTCTTTCCAACCTGCACCTCCTCCTTAGTCTCTTTACAATATAGTGGATATTTACCATTCCTTACTACATTCAAAGATACAAACCTGTCTTCACATTCCTCAACAATTGCATTAAACCAGGGAGGTGAGAAGAGTAATGGAGTGGCCCTTCATCACTGCAAGCCTGTGGAGAGTATGGGCCCACTTCGCAGGATGAGGAAGCTCTTGAGGCCATGCCCATTTGGCACAACCGTGCACTACTGAATGAGGGAGAATGTGGTTAAAACTGTGTTTTCATCCTATGCAAGCCCAAGGCACCTAATTATAATATACTACACTATGCACAAAATTTTGAATCATATAAAACTGTACTTTTGATCGAACTAAAGCCGCTCACAGACCACAAATTGACAAGAACAAGCATTGCAATCACAGTCCAACTGTGAGCATTACTGTCCTTTGAAATGCATAAGAATTGTGAAATGTCTAATTTTTGTTACTTGTATCTTTCCATATTGCACTCAAAAGAAGTGTCTTAGACAGACAGCTGAAATATCAGTAAGCTGAATAGCGCCCTCATTTGTAATTAAACTTTTTGATTTCAAGTCGTGAAATGAAGTTTTCGTAGGTGTCGCCCTCTTTTTCATCCTATCATTCCTACGTCGTAAATGTTTAATGATCGTTCTCGTACGTGTCCATGAAGCCCTTATTTACCTAATTGTTAATTTTTTTTTTTTTTTTTTTTTTTTTTTTTTCCTTCACACTGTGCATGTTCAAAGTTTTCTTTATTTTCCTCGTCCGGGGATTGAACATCCTGAATAAACAAACGAGAATATGATTAGTTAAAATGGGGACTACCAAGCAATAATAGCAGTTATCGTGTTCAAAGCTCTTCCTGTAATAAAATAGGAAATGTTCTCACCTGTTACAATTGAACAGCATTAATGGCACTGTAGCCCCCTTCAATACTATATTACTTGGCTCATGTGCGTCAACATCCCTGGATTGTGGTTCCTTCCTTTTCTGCAAGCTATTATTATTTAGAATGTCATCCAAATGGAACAGTAAAGCATATCAGCCACTATCTTTTAATTTTTAATTCTTCAAGTGATAATTATCTTAAGCGCTGATGGCTGTAGGTTGCTGGGATAGGCAGGGAATACATTCGGGAAGGCTTTCTCTCTGTCTCGGCCCAGATAAGTGTGTTATTCACATGGTCAGGGCTAAAGTGCTCCGTACAAATAGCACTATGAAGACAAGGTGTCTAGTTCATCCTCTTAACTGCCTTTATCCACAGGACCTGGTGGTCTAAGTTCTTATGGAACCTCCATCAATTTCAAAACAATGAAGTTCTCTTCATGAAAAAGTAAACATGCGTTTCTACGTTTGATATGTACTAGCCTATGAAAAGAAAAACTTGCCGATTAAAGGCCGTGCGGGGTTTTCTGTTCCTGTCATTTCTATTGTTGCACCCATAAACACAACAAAGACCCATGATGAACAATGGTTGCATCAGGCATCTTGTCACAGGTAACTCACTGGGTGAATACAAACTTATGAGTAGCAACTGGCTCACACTGCTCCCCAGCCAGTCTTGGTGCTGAATAATATGGCTGCCGCCTTCAGGAGTGGTTACAAGTGATTATTTTCATTTTGACCGTATTGAAATTCAGTTATTAAACGTTAAATAATTAATTTATTGAACCACCTATTCAGTACATGTTTCGCCTGTCATTGCAGGCATCATCAGCCAATAAATTAATTGTGTAACGTTTAATAATTCAGGAGTGGTCCCGTTTGACCTGGTTAAGGGCCACTCCATTACTCTTTTCACCTCCCTGCTTTAAACCCATCCCAGAGTATCTATACATTTATATGTACCGTTTTCCACCGATCATAGTTACTTTTTTTTAAACTCCCTCATACCTGTTTTATCAGCCATATGGTATTGCCTAATAGTCCTACTTCTAAGAACTTCCTTTCTATCACATTTATTTTAAACTATGACAAAAACGGCTTCGTGATCACCAATATCATCTATTACTTTGGTTTCTCTATCGAGATTATCTGGTTTTACCAGCACCACGTACAGAATATTTTCCCTCTAGTTGGTTCCATCACTGTCTGAATCAGCTGTCCTTTTCATATTATTTGCCATTTGTTGGTCATGCTTCCTGTTGTACGCATTACCTTCCCGATTGACATTTGGTAAATTGAGATCTCCCACTACAATTACATTCTTTTCCATGTCGTTTCTCACATAGCTGATTATCTTATCAAATCATTCTGAATCCATGTCAGTGTTACCTTTTCCTGGTCTGTACACTCAAAGATATCAAGTTGCCCATTATCTTTAGAGATGAGCCTTACACCTAGAATTTCATGTTTGTCATCTTTAACGTTTTCGTAGCTTACAAATTATTCTTTCACCAGAATGAATACTCCTCCTCCTACCATTCCTATCCTGTTTCTACGATATACACTCCAGTTCCATGAGAAAATTTCTCATCCATTATATCATTTCTCAGCCATGATTCAACTCCTGTTACAATATCTAGTAAGTACGAAGGTTGGAACTTAAATAGTGGGAACTATTTATTTTCAACATACAGAAGAGAGTTACATGTTAGCAACCTTTACTATCCATCAATGTAGTCACCTGCGTTGTGTATAACCTGTTGCCAGCGATGTGGAAGTCGTCGTATACCTTCTGTTGATGGTGTGAATGGAGCGGTCTACTGGCTGTTGAGTCTCTGCACCAGTTCTGAAGTGAATGCCATGAAGTGGTTCCTTCATCTTTGGAATCAAATCAAAGTCACAAGGACTTAAGTCCAGGGAGTATGGTGGATGGTACAGTACTTCCCAGTCCCATCGACCAAACAAATCAGCCACAGCTTTCGCTGTATGCGCCCGAGCATTATCATGCAGAACGATGGTTGGATTCTGCAGAAAGTTTTGCCGCTTCTTTCTCAAAGCTGGTCACAGGTGGTGCTCCAAAAATGAACCAAAATACTGTGCATTGACGGTCTGTCACGGAAGAATGTAATGCGTTAGGGTAATACCATCACAGTCATAAACGGGGATCACCATAACTTTCACCGTACTGGGCCTCTGACGAACTTTCGACTTTCGTGGTGGCCCATAATGACGCCATTCGTTTGATTGGCATTTCAGTTTTGGCTCGTATCTCATCCAGGGTTATGATACAGCATAAGAAAGTCTCTCCTTCACACTCATAGCACTCCAAGTGTGTCTTAGAGCATCGTAACGCAAACATTTGTGCATTTCCGTAAAATCATGCGGAACCGATCGTGATGCAGTTTTTCACCTGCCCAGGTGTTCCTTCAGGATGTGAAGCACAGTCGTATGCGCTAATGTGGTTTCTTGGGCGAGCTCATGAATCATCTGGTTTCGATCACTGTCCAGTAACGCGGCAAGAGCATGCACTTCTTCTTCACTGACGCTCGCAGTACGACCTGCCGATGAATGTCCGCCACAGTTTGCCGACCATCGTTGAAGGCTTTTACTCAACGTGCCACTGTTCTGTATGGCAATGCAGATTCCCCGCAAGCCTCTTGAAGACCTTGACGACACTGTCGTGCCGTACAACCTCCGGCACATTCAATCTTGATCCAACTACATTGTTCCTATTTGGAAAACATAGTGACAACGTTACGTTAGACTGCTAGCTCACAAGTGACTGTGTTTCTCTCGCTTGTGCGCACGCAGGTGATGGGGGGAAGGGCGAGTCCATTTGCTGTGAGTTAAGGTAAGTATGTAACCAACATGTGCAGAGATGCCAACTATTACGATTCAATCGTAATAATTACGAATTACCCATCATAATTACGCCTTTACGAATCACACACCACAAATTACAATTTTTTGTTGATTTTTAAATCTAAGTGTATGAAGTGTTCAAAAGGATACACAAGGCGGCGTGAATTCTCAGAATATTATCTTCGGATTTCTCAGAAATAATTTATCCCCCTTTCCTGTCCCTCGTTTAAGAATATTTCGAGTTTTCACGCGCCGAACGCAGTGTGTGCTTCCAGTACCGGAAATTTAGGCACCTGTGAAGTGGCATATCTTGCGGAGTTGTTGTCCTTGTTCGTCACATGATCAGACTTCCATGCAAGTATGAGAGTTCTTTTGTCTTTGTTTTGACGGTAAAGTGGTGACAAACTCCGTTTAATTGTGAATACTGTTTGGGTGACTGTTGAAGAAGTATTTATTGCGAGTTTGGTTGCCAAATTTACATATATTGCTCTTCTAGGATATATGCTAATCGTGTGTTACGAAATGCGAAAGGTTTTGTAATAATGAAGGGATTTCTTGTGCAGGAAAATACGTGTGATTACGTTACCGTGACTAGTGACGCTAGTAATAAATATAGTTGAAAATTTAGGGAGGTATACTCGGAAGAATGGCCCAGTTTAATGCGCTCCTCAAAATATCATTCACACGTGTTTTGTAGTGTGTGGAGCCGCGATGTTTCGGATGCGCATGATGAAGATGAACAAGACTGAATTTCGTGCTAATATGAACTCCGAACTGTTAAGTGCTCTGTTAGTGCAGAGGATGCACATGATATGAAAAGAAAAAGCATGTTACCAGTGTACGTTTACCAAACAGTAACTACAAGCTTTAAATGATATGTAAGTTAGTAAGATCATGATTTAAAAAAAAATATATATCTACGACCGCCCGTGCCCTAACGGCTGCATTACGAATTACCTTTTTTGAAAGTTGGCATCTCTGCATGTGCTATCAGCGACAATATTAGATTCAGTTGCACAGTGTTTGCAGAGCAGTGTTTTCACTATTTTAGTTCCAACCCTCATATACAGGGTGAACTTTAATAAAACCAACAAACTGCAGGGACTGATTCTTGACTGGAAATGGAGGAAAAGATGTTCTACGAACATGTGTCTGGAAATGGACGGTGTACGTGCAACAACAACAAATAGTCCCAGAACACAGTACATAGCTGAATCGCATCCACGTCACAGCAGATGTTCAAAGTGGCCTCCATGGGCTGCAGTGCACGTGTTCAGACATCGTATCATGGATTGCCTCACTCTTTCGTATGTTCCGACCTTTCGCCGAATATCGTCAGAGGCGTCGTGAACACGCTGTTGAAGGGTCTGCACATCAGGAGCTGGTTCAGCATACACAACGCTTTTCAGATGTCCCCAGAGGTAAAAGTCCAGGGGGTTTAAGTCCGGTGATCTAGGAGGCCATGCAACAGGGCCTCCGCGTCCTATCCAGTGCCTGGGGAAGATGTTGTTGAGGTGTTGGGGAACTGTAATATGGAAGTGGGGTGGTGCTCCCTCATGCGGAAACTACATTACCTGTCTTTTTGCCAAAGGCACATTCTCAAGCAATCCAGGCAGAGTATTCTACAGGAAGTCCAGGAATGTTCCTCCGTTGAAGCATTGTGGAATAATTACTGGTCCAAATATGTGGTTGCCAAGAATCCCTGCCCAAACATTGATGTTGAACTGATGCTGGTGAGACGCTTCAACCATTCCCCAGGGATTTTCTCTAGCCCACAGATGGCGATTATGCAGATTGACAATGCCATTTCTGGTAAAGGTTGCTTCATCAGTAAAGAGGACTGACAACAGAAATCCCATAACTGTGATGGCCTGGTGCAAAAACCATCAACAAAATCCTTCCATAGCGGGACATCCACTGCTGATAATCCTTGCACTCGTTGCAGGTGACTGTTTTATTTACAAATTACAGGCACACATTAATGAACCACCATCTTGAACAAAAACACGTGACGTTCGAACACCGCTGTCGGCAGCCCTGAAGATGGTTTTCCGTGGTTTCCCATTTGCACACCAGGCAAATGCTGGGGCTGTACCTTAGTTAAGGCCATGGACGCTTCCTTCCCACTCTTAGCCCTCTCCTGTCCCATTGTCGCCATAAGACCTATCTGTGTCGGTGCAACATAATGCAAAAAAAAAAAAACAAACACCACCACATGACTGCCACGTTAGCATGTCAACCAAATTCCAACACAACAAAATTACAATATGAGTTCACACACTTAATTCCACAACAACTCTCCTCAACTCCCAAGACTCTCTCTTTTTATATACCTTGCCTGGCCAGACTTCTAGAAATGTATGACAACAACAAGCTTTCTCATGCCTTCTCGAGTCTCCAGTAACCTGTGTTCAAATGGATAGAACATTCTGTAAAACTCAAGTGACAAAGTTGCGTTGTTCTATGCTATTACCCTGTGTTGCACAACATTTCATCGGATATATACATCATATTTACAGGTAATAATAATAAAAAATACTAGTAATTACGTTAATTAATAAAGTCATCTTAATATATATACAGCAGAAGTATCGTGACATAGCCTCACATGTTCTTTTAAACAGGACAGATTATACAACACACAAATAATCAATGATACAACTACGATTTATACCAAATAAAGTCTGTGTTTATAACCTGTTGTACATACCTACGTAGTTAATAATAATAATAATAATAATAATAATAATAATAATAATAATAATAATACCACCTACTAACTGAGCTCGATATTTTTGCTATTTACCTGTGGGTTTAGAGAATTTTTTCCATATATACTTGTCCATTACACACTTGCGTGACTATGTTAGTGTAACATTCTTTTACTGTTACACTTCCTACATCTGATGAATTGTAAGTGATGCTGACAGCTTTTGAAATGTTGAGATATATTTGTAGAGATTATCTCATCTGCCACGGTTCGAATGTTAAAATACTTGTACTTTTCATGAAAATTACTTTGATTGATTTAACAGCCTTTGCTTCCTTGACCAGTTTGCATAGGTCACTGGGTACAAATGCCTTTGTCACTGACTTCCTTCTCTTTATCAAGACAAACTGAGTCACAGGGAAGGAAGCTGTGCCCACTAACATGAAACCGTTGTTCTTCTCTTGTGAACAATGCATTTGTCACCATAAAAAGAGAAAGAAATACCATTGTTCGATTCTTGTTCTGTACAGCGCAGTTGTCACTCCAAACAATAAGGTTTTTCTTCATTGTTATCCCGGTGTTCAACACATTTAGAATGCACGATACAATTTAATTTCCACTTCTACGTCGCGGTGATTATTCACTTCACCATTACAAAGCAAAACAAACTAACTACCTGGCCTTCAACTCGATATATATATGTGTGTGTGTGTGTGTGTGTGTGTATGTGTATATATGTAAGAGAGAATTCCGCCATAAAAGGGAACGAAAGAGCTGACCAATTGGCCAAAGAAGCTTGTAATTCTAACTTGTCAGGGAGTTATACTAAATGCCCAATTTCTTTTGTCAAAAGAACCGTAAAGGATGAAATGCTCTCTCGTTGGAATGAACTGTGGTTAGCAACTAAAAATGGCTCAGAAACCGAAGACTTGTTTTTTCCAAATGTATATAATAGGCTGGAATGTAAATATATAGTGTGCAACTTTCATTTAACTCAAGTGCTATCAGGTCATGGTAAATTCAATGCTTACTTCGAGCGATTCAAAATTCCAACACAAAATGGCTCACTGTGCTTCTGCACTGAAGACATTCAAACTGTAGAACACATTCTGTTCAACTGTCCTGCTTTTGAGAGAGCATGTTTTGAACTTAAGATGCATTTGTTAACTTGCAGTTGCTATTTCTAAAACCCACTAAATTTCATATTTTATAAAAAATGCTGCACTTCTCAATTTTCGGAATTTATTGACTATGTATTTCAACATATATAATTTGATACTGCCTGCTTATTAGCTGTTTAACATATGTATTGTATATATTATGATCTGGTTATTTTTAAACATTAGTACTCTAGTATTAAGGATTGTATATATATCATACTTCCCATTTCTGTTCATGTCTATTTTGCTGTTTATGTATTTTGAATTTTATCAGAGAAATTGTATATTTTGTATAAACTACAACCCTAACACCTTATGGTAAAATAGGGTTCACAGCACTTTGGAGATTAAATAATATATACTTTTCAACACCTAGTTTAGAAATCCCTAACTTCAGGATATGTTCTTGCAATGCTCTGAAAGGAATACACCCAAACATACAAGGAACACTCGATCGACCGTCCTATCCTTTGGAGTACTCCAGTGTAGATTAAACTCGAATATTTGAACACAATATGAAAAATCATGAAGAAATCTACATAACTCTTAAAGTTTCCACACATATCTGGAAGCATTACAGTAAGCTTCCAGAAACCTCCATATATAACAGAATGAAGGTGGATTATACCCAATATACAAATATTACAGAATCTTAAACAGTTTTCGGCTGAACAGATTTTGAGGTTATACAAATTTACAATACATATTAACAAGGGGATTCATATTTTAGTCGTACTTAGCATTTAATAAAAATACATAAAACGCAAGTATTTATCATCTAATAAAAGATAGTTAAAATATATCAAACATAATAATTGAAGGTTTTACAAGGGTTAGGTTAGGTGTAAGATAGCATACATACATCATCTCCTGCATCAGGCACAAAACGATAAGGACAGACTGGCTGAGAATGGAATGGGACTTAACATTCAGAATGTCAGTTATCTGGAATTCGGTCCTCCAAAGAATGCCACCCCCAGCATTGCTGGTCAGGATTTGAGGAAGACTATACATTTTAAATTCAGGGTGGCGCACGATTAGTCACCTGATTTGTTTCATGAATAACACATTTGTTGACAAGATTTGTAATTTATTGATGTAGAAGTAGAGAATACAGCTTGGAAATACAACCTAATGAATCACATATTCAATATGACTGCCGTTTTGTTTTACAACTTCTTCAAGTCGCACATTTTCATTTGTGACGACTCTCCGACACAAATCTTCTGGAATGGCGCGGCATAACTCCACAACGATGGCCCTAAGTTGCACTGCATTTTCTGGTTTTCTGTGGTACATCTTCTCTTAAAGGAACCCCCAAAGGGAGAAGTCACACGGGTTAATATCCGGGCTGTGAGGTGGCCACATTCCTCCTCCTTCATAACGTTCTGGAAATCTGTTTGACAATACCCTATTGCCAAGTCTTTCGTGTAGGAAATCAAGCACAACGTCGGCAGTAGGAGGGCGTGCTCTATCCTGCATTAATCATTGTGTCTGCAATGGAAGACCTGTGGCCATGAGTTGAGGAAAGAACTGGTTTCGCAGCATATCTAAATAGCGTTCACCGGTTACTGTAGTATCGAAGAAAAGTGGACTGATGATTCCATGGCTTGACATCACGACCCACACACACACTTTCTCCCCATAGGTGTCTTTCATGTGGATTATTCACAGAGGTTCACGTGCCCAAAATTGAACGTTCTGTTTGTTCACAACACCGTTCACGTAAAAATAAGCTTCGTCCAAACACCATGCGTTGTATAGCACTGCCTCTTGGTCTTGCTCAATTGCCCACCTTGCAAACTGTAGTCTCCGCTCCTTATCTCTCGCAGTAAGCTTATGCGCCACAGTCATCTTGGATGGATACAAGCAAAGCTCGGATTGAATAATTTTTTGTACAGATCGACATGAAATTCCCAACTCAGCAGTGGCTCTTCTTGTTGATTTACTCAGACTAAGAGTCAGTGCCACTCGAACTGCTTCAATGTTTTGCGGAAAACATACGGTACAGGCATGTGGTCGCTTACACTCCAAAACAGATCCAGTACCTGCAAATTTGTGATGTAATCTGCAAATTGTCTGTGGGCTGGGAGCCCACCGTGTGCCGAAATGAGCACGAATCCTTCTCTGTGTCAATGTAACACTGTTCGACGCCACGAACAGTAACACAATCTTCGTCTTTTGTGCGACGATCAACCGCCCTTTGTCCGCCATCGCGGCAAACTGAAATGGCGGACTCAAAACAGAAGTGATGAACTCATAACGTTATTTGGAGTAAGTTCCATCAACTGCACGAAGTTGAGCGCACAATTTGAAAGCAATTGCTCGAATAGTATACTTGTAGGATCAAAATTCATTCGGCTGACTTATCTTGCGCTACCCTGTAACTTGAATTACTAGTGACATCAAATACTGACATATATGATGCCCAGAAGTGAGACAGCACAGCATAATCCAAGTAAAGAAATGTCACAAATATCTGAATGCCTGAATATTTTAAGGAGAAAATTTATAAGACTGTGACATATCCAGTACACCTCTATTGTCCGGAATGTTGCCTGATGATGAGGAAAGACGAACAAATCTTACATATTATGGAGATAAGGATGGTTTGGTGAACACTAGGCCTGACCTCCTGTGACCATGTGACAAATGAGGATCTGCTTCAAAGAATTGGTCATTATCCTGATTAGGGAAAGGATTAGAGAAGCTCGACTCCAATGGTATGGCTAACTAATGAGAAGCATTGACCCATTTTGTGACCATTTTTAACAGCAGTGTGCAGAATTCAGTGAAGCCACAGAAATCCTTGTCATGTAATGTTATTTAATTTTGGTTTTGTCATCATTTTAACAATTTTACAGTTGTTTGGGTAAGCAAAAGGAACATTTAAAGACTGAAGAATTTATGTGAATTAGAAAAAGTTTATTTGAAGAATATATTGAAAGTTTTTTTTTAATTATTGAAGGAAGAAGAAGAATTAATGAACTAAATTGTATTATCATTTTATATTCTGTACGTCAAGAATTGTAATTTTGAAATGTGTTTGAAAAGTTTAAAAAGGTCTTTATTTTTGAGGCAACCTGTGCCGCATGTGTACATTTTCGATTGTGAAATTGCTGAGTTTCGTAAATCGAACTCTCTTGAACTTGCCCATATAATGAAATGACATTTTATTGGTCGGAATAACGACCTTTGCTACTGGTGAATATGAAAATCTAGAGGAATTCCATGTTCTTATTGGCTGTTTGTAATCGTATGATTTCCAGTTTGGGCTCCTTGTGTGAGCGATGCTTACTGTCTGCGTCTTTGAATTCGGATCACTGCAGCGGGCGGACGCATCTTGTGTTTTGGAACTTTCTCACTTAGCGTAACTTTCGTGATTATGTAGAATTTTATTTTATGTGCTGGAGTTTCCTCTAGATTTCCACATTTACCAAAATCGAGGATCAGTATGACTTAGTTGTTAAGCTAGTCCGCAGCATGTTGTTTTCGGAGGAAAACCTTCTTTTCTGACTCAGTATTTTGTAATAAAAAATAAATGTAACACTCTTTCTGGAATAGCCTATTGTACATCACATTAATTTTTGATTCTTTTGAGGATTCCTCCTTTCATTGTGTGAACTTAAGTTAAATGTGAACTTCTATGTCAAAGTTCGTTTCGTGTCCGAAGAGCTTGATTAGATTGCCGGTTTGTTTTGTAAGTCTAGTTAAATATCCTTGGTTTTAGTGGGTTAAGTATCAGCTACTCTGCCATTTATTTGTTTTGCTTCATTTTAAATTGTCTCTTCAATTTTGTTAATAATTATTAGTCTGAGGGTGATTGTTGTGAACCTTTTCTTCCCCATAACGTCATACTTTCCCACAGACCTCAATAGGGCTCCTTTCACCTTCCACATCATTTCCATAGTTCTCGTTGTTAGGCCTGTAAGTTATGTTTACCTCGCGTATGGTTTGATTTAGAGTATTTTAATAAGTTAACCATCTCATTTTCCCAAGCTTAGATGTGAAGCCGCAGCAACGTAGATATTTTCCTTATTCCTTGTTATGTTTAATATTAATTATTTTTAAATTCATTATTATTATTATTATTATTATTATTTGTATTTTTATTTGTGTAGACGCTACAGAACAGGTGCTACACATTTGGTGACAAAAACTGTTCTTGAACTGTACTCGAAAGGATGCCAACCACAAGAAAGTCCATCTGAGCAGTAGCTGTGCATCATCATGGCAGATATGCGATGTTAGCATTGGTCTTGAGTAGCAAAGGAGTGGATCCTTAAGCATCGGACAATTGCTTGGAAGTTGGTAGTCTTTGATCTTTTACCCAACTATCAGTAATTCCTAAAACATCCAAATGCATCCTCTTGGCAGACTTGTACTTTCTACTTTCTTTCCTCCATAAACCCTATTGATTGCACCCCTTCTGGTTCCATTTTACTCCTGAAGTTGTTACTTCAGAGCCTCAGTTTTGTCATACGAAAGAGAGACTATGTCGCTCTCATAGGTCCAGAGAGAGCTAAAATCACTGTGAACATACTCATTAATTTTGAAATAATGGAATGGAATGTATTCAGCTACACATAAAGATTGAATAGTGATGTAGTTTTCATCCTGAGGCTAGAGGCATTAAAGCGTGCTCATATGTGACACTTCAGTGTTGTTGACTTTAAACATTCAATAGAACTCCAGAAAGACTAAATTCTGTCTCCACTACCTCCATTTAATTCGCTCATGGGCCATGTCCGGTTGTTGATTTTCTCTCTCCTTGTCTCGTGTAGTATATCAACCCATTGTTGCTTAGGTCATTTGTTAGATCTCTTCACGATTATTTGTAGCATGTAGCCCGTCCTTGTAGTAGTATCAGCTTATGGTCACAGCATAATCTAAACAGACTTAACTATGGTACAATTTTCTCCTGAATCAGTGTGACGCCAAATCGTTCTCTTATGTTTTCCGTAAGAAATATGATCCAATCTAGTGATCCCAGCTAACCATCACAGTTCTTCGTTTCTGAAATGCTGAATCGACATTCTGCATGACAATATTAATACCAATATGTCTGTTATTGGGCATTATAAATTTTCCAGCCAACTCATTCCTGGTTGCCAGCGTTTCGCCCCCCGTGTGCTAGGCTGGGCTCATCAGTTGGTACCTAGCACACCTACCAAGACGCTGGCTAGTGCATACCGTGGAGGCCACTACGTAAGCTAATTGTAGCCACCGGCAGTGCCAATGCACTATGACAGACTTTGTCTCATCAAGAATTGATGCCTGCTTAGCCAACAGATGATATATATGTTGATTCCCATAGGGAATCTGAAATATTTGTTCCGAATGAGTTAATTTATAATACCAATATAAATGGTCCGTTATTGGGCATTATAAATTTTCCAGCTAACTCATTCCAGCAAAACGCTGGCAACCAGGAATGAGTTGGCTGGAAAATTTATAATGCCCAATAACGGACCATTTATATTGGCATTATAAATTTACTCATTCGGAACAAATATTTCAGATTCCCTATGGGAATCAACATATATATCATTCTGCATGACCCACATTTGTTAGCATAGAATTTTAGAGATGATGATATGATAGTTCTTTGGTAAGAAATATTCTTTATTTAATTTTATTTAATAAGATTATTCCCATCATAAAGAATGATTATCTCAGATTAGTCAACAAACATCATACGCAAGCTATAACACAGACAGCGGACATACGTGGCTCTGCCCATACACACGCCAAAGCTTCCCCACTCACCCCTCCACCCCCTTCACAACAGGCGACATCAGCACCAGAAGTACGAGATACAACACGCGACAGACAGACAGGCAGCATACATCACAACCACTCCACAACAGTAAGTAGATTATTACAGAACTCATACAATAGTACGCAACTTATATTCAAAATTTCTAATTCGTTTAATTCGATTTACAGACATTTATCAACACCAACATCATAAGAAAGGAAAGAGCCACCAACAATTACGAGCTTGTCATTCAAATTGAACAATTTCCAGAACATCAGCCAAGTCAAACAAGCCAGGTTCAAGTCACGAAAACAAAATTAGAAAGATAAAGTGGTTGAGTTTTACACAAAGCATATCGGCTAAGGCTTATGCAAATTCAGACTTTTAAGTCGCATGTTCATCAGTCTTTTTTAAAACATAATGTGCTGTCACTTGTTAATTTAAACTACAGACAGACATTTGCGTCTAAGCATACCTTGCAATGTTTTAAATACTTTAATGTGTTTATGTGTTCGTGAAAATGAAAATCCACAGCCTCTTTCCAGTCATTTGACCGGGTCAGGAATGGAATGAATGAAGCCCCCTTCTAGCGGCGAGGATGTGAATTGTGCTGGCTGCCGAGGCCTGTCGCACTCCTCCGGGGCAATGATTAATGAATGATTAATGAAATGAAATGAGATTGGAGAGTGTTGCTGGAATGAAGGATGACAGGGAAAACCGGAGTGCCCGGAGAAAAACCTGTCCCGCCTCCGCTTTGTCCAGCACAAATCTCACATGGAGTGACCGGGATTTGAACTGCGGAACCCAGCGGTGAGAGGCCGGCACGCTGCTGCCTGAGCCACGGAGGCTTTTATGTGTTTGTATAATGGGCAAATTTCACATTATTTCAATGTAATACGTAACGTAAAACAACGCAATAATTTTTGTTATCAACTGTTTTAGACTTTCAAAAGAGCATGTAATCACGTTCAACCATGTTCGCTAATATTTTAATGTAGATATGTAATATATTTTATTGAGCCATCAGCATATAATTACACTTGACTGGGGTATTTTACTGCTAATTTACTGCTGTAATATTCACAAATATCAACAAAGCTTGCCTCATACATGACAAACATTTATAGGAATGGAACTTGTTTTAACTGAATAGGCAAAAGCGTATGGTAACTTATTCTTACATTATGCATTAGAAGAAAAGATGAATCCATTTTATTATAATTACATGTGTATATTGGGTCATTATATTATTTAATAAGAGTATTTAACTTGTTATAATTTTAGCTATATTGTAACATTGGAACTCTTAGCAAAAGTGTAATCAACATAATGTTGTTAAATTTCAGTATATGTCATAAAGCTTGTAGGAATGAGGCATAATACAAAATGCAAACATAGGATTCTAATGCAGCTGAGGATGACCTTGTAGGAGGTCGAAACCGGTCCTATTATACATGTGATATTCCATCATCCATGTGATAATAAATAAGTATTGATTAGGTGGAACCTTTCTTTCTTTCTTTTTATGATATTTGGTGGCTATCAGTATGGAACAAAAATGAAATTTATAAATCAAGATAAGAAATATTCTGTCATCTGACAATTGGATATGATGCCTCTTGTCATTCAGCACTTAATTCAGGCTGCATTTATTCTGGCATTCACCTAACATATAAGTCGGCCTTTGTCAGCAGTCATAGATCCAAGATGTTTACGTTTTTTGTAGGACTGACATCATATACTTGTGTTTTATCACTGCCCATATTGCGCCATTCGATCTTTCCATTCGTGGGTTTGGCATTAGAGATAGACTTTTATTTTGGCAGGTAGCATGACATTCTTCTGCATACACAAGGGGCCGGTCTATCGGTTGGTTCAGATCAGCCGTAAAAGTGTCTATCAGAAAGATGAACAGAATTGATAAGGCCGAGCACAGGTAGTTGCCAATCGAAAGTTACCAAATGTTCTTGGAGATGATGATGATGATGTGATGATATTATTGTTGTTGTTGTTGTTGTTATTATTAGAGGTGGATTAAATATCCTGTCTTTGCCATCCTGGAAATAGGTTTTCTGGTTTCCCCACTTTTCAACTACTGGTGAGTACCGGGATGGTACCTTAACGCATAGATCATGGCCACTTCCTTCTGAACCTTGCCTCTGTTGATTGCAAATGCACGCACCACTGCAGACTTTCAGCCATTTGGGTCAGATGGAATTTACACATTAATGTATCCACACAGACTCACACAAGATGCTGTCAGTTGGTACAATGAATTTTATACACATATATTCACAAATTACACACTCACATAACCTTAATCACAGAATCACAATAAAACACTTCACTTCAAGAATATCAAGAAGCCGCCATCATTAGAACAGTTGACAACTGACACCAAATACCACAGAGGTTACACTTTGAAGCACAGTTGAAAACAGATGACTGCCGATCAATTCAGCATGGAGACTGCCTTAACTCGGCATGCCAGCCACTCTCTTCCAATAACCTCCAAACCACAGCTTCAGTAACTCAACAGTAACTTGTTCCACAACTCTCTTGTTGCCGTCAAGATCGCCTCCTTATATATGTCTGACCAGATTTCTAGAAAGATACATTACAAAAAAAACACTACCTTCTTGTATATTCCAGTGTGTCCAATACATAGAAATAGTGTACAGAATATTCTCAATTGTACCTGTGCATATTACCATTCTGGAAGTTAGTGTGTTTCACAATTATGGATTACAATTTTTACAGGTAAGAATAAATTATAATATTAATTTACAGGAATTTACATTTAACTGAACTGATATCAATGTCTATGTACAACACGTGTTTTCATGACATAACCTCCCACACAATACAACTACGTAAATAATACAATGCTAATACTAAATGGATGTACACTTCATAGCTATACATACAAATATAATAATAATAATAATAATAATAATAATAATAATAATAATAATAATAATAATAATAATATTAATGATAATGACTGGGAAAGTTGGCCATGTGGTTAGAAGCGCGCAGCTGTAAGCTTGCATCTGGGAGATAGTGGGTTCGAATCTCACTGTCGGCAACCCTGAAGATGGTTTCCTATGGTTTCCCATTTTCACACCAGGCAAATGCTGGGGCTGTACCTTAATTAAGGCCACGGCCGCTTCCTTCCAATTCCTAGGCCTTTCCTTTTCCATCGTTGCCATAAGAGGTGTCGGTGCGACGTAAAGCCACTAACAAAAAAAAAACTGATAATGTGGTTATTATAAAGGATCGTTCTGAAACGACACAGTTACTATCCAATTAATCATTTACAGTACTACATCTTCAAAAACTCAAATCAAAAACTCTTTATTTGCAAATGAGGTGTCTATCTCGGTGGCAAATGGTACACTAAAATACATTGTCAAGCACTAAATATTAAATTAACAAGAGAAGAAAATTTTCCTATAATACAATATTATACAATTTATACTAACAATTTTTTCTATTAAACACACAGCTCATCCTTAATAAATTTATATTGTTTACAAAATTCTACTTATATCTCCTGTACTACTTACAAATATAGTCAACTGATATACAGTATATGGAATTACTTCAAATGATACTATACAGCTGGTATAAGATTAAACTTTACATTGCATATATTTACTTTAAAAAAATTTTTTTTCCTACCCATTCTGGAACCTAAGTAACATAACAACCTGCTGCGTCTTAACCAGAGCCCTTTTTGCCACCACTTTTCAGAGTTCCTGAAAGGCCTTCACAGCTACCGTAGCGGTCCCAGGGCCCTCGGAAGTCCCTACTGTACTTCACCCCTACAGGCAGTCCCCTACTTTGGCTGTCCAAACTCCTTAGACCAGGGGATGGAATTAATTTATTCACACACTTTTTTTATTTACAATAACCTGCACTGGTCAAATGTCGTCTAACACTTCATTTATTTTCTCTGTTGCTGTTTATTCTCTTCTTGAATATCTGCACAGATTTTGGAAAAGGATGAAACACTACCCCTGGTAAACTGTTCCACTCCTTCACACTCTTCCCAATGAATGAAAATTTACCCCAATCGCTTCTCCTAAAATTCCTTTTAATTTTATATTTGTGGTCTGTCCTGTCGATATAATTATTTTCCAACTGAAGCCTCTCACGGATATATCCCCATGCTTCTTCTCTTGTATAGGCTCTATATAATCCTATAATTCTAGTTTTCTCCCTTCTCTTACTTGAAGTTTCTCACGCAAATTCCTTTAACATTTCTGATACACTACTCTTTCTCCTGAAATCCCCTGTTACAAATCTTGCTGCTTTCCTCTGCACACTATCTATTTCTTTTATTAGGTATTCTTGGTGAGGATCCCAAACACTGTTTGCATATTCCAATAATGGACGAATCATACTTAAGTAACTTTTTTCTTTTAATTCTTTATTGCATCCTTTAAGTAGCCTCATTATGACATGTAACGATCTGTATGCTTTCCCAACAATGTCATCAACATGACCCTTCCAGTGCAAATTACTTTCAAATCTCACACCTAATTATTTGCACTTGCCATCTTTTGGGATAACTACCTCATCCAAAATATATTCAAATTCAGTTTTAAAGCTCCTGTTTGTAAAAGTTGTAACAGTTGATTTGCCTCCATTAACCGTCATATTATTTTCAACCTATTGTTGGATACTCTCAAGGTCCCTTTGTAATTCTGAACAATCCTGAACAATCTTGTATCCTGTAATAGCAAATCTGAATTATTGCTCATTTTTCTGGAATATTCTTTCGTGAACACATTCTGTCTCACTACTTGGCCCAGATTCAGCGGCCTTAATGTCACCTGGCCTTTGACACAACAAATCCCTCATTTTTGCAGTGCAGTACTCTGGAGTGTTGTATAACAGATATTTTGTCCTTTCTGCAGTCATGCCTTTTACTTCGAACTTCGTAGGTATGTTCTGAGGAAGATTATCAGCCTCGCAAATTTTCACAATGACAGTTGGGCCATCCTGTTTTTGTTGACAGGTTATATTACTTTTCATAGTAAAATGCCCAGAAGATGTGATCTAAGGAACTCTTCTCCAACCCTGTTGCTAGTCATACATATTTTTTAACAGCTTGCCAGTTTCTTTTCCGATGACAGCTGTGTAAATTTTGACTTAGCATTGAAAATGACAAAGACAATGCCTGCCACGCAGTACTTCCTTTTCATGAGACCAAAAGTCCAGTCACAAGACAAATTCGTATGACCCACTGGCAGAAAAGAATTAGTCACTTCTTTATATAAACCTGACATAACTCTCCACATGGTAATGTTATTTTTATTTTGTGCAGCACACTTGTCAGCAGGAAGAAATAAATCACAGCACTATGATCGGCCGCCTGTGCAGGCAGCCCACTTCAGTTAAAATTACCACGTATAAAATATGCAGCCAAGTAAATGTCTATAATATTACAACTATACATTATCTTGATGCACAAACTGGTTATTTTATATTTTGGTACAAGAAGACAATGCAGGAACTTCATTTAAGAAACCATACCTTAAGTCGCCAATGTTAGGTTCCCATTGTGACTTAAGGTATGGTTTTGTTAGAATGCACAACTTTTTTCCAAGGTTATTTCGAAGATCTTTCCCTATGGCCACATCACTGTCACTCCTTTCATCACGTAGTTGAAGGATCAGGCTAACAGATGGCGCTCAAATCTAAAAATTAATATTTCTCACCCTTCATGCCTTTTTCCTTCATGGCATAAAATAGTCACGCGACTTAAGGTATGGTTTCCTGGAGAGTGTCACATATATAAAATAGGAGTTTTGTCTAAGATACATTTTCAGAATTTAAAAAGAATTGTGTCTTTGTATCGGTTATGTCCACCATCTCTGTAATGAATGTATTTGTGTATGTGCACGTATCATGAGAAAGTGGCTGAAGAGAATGTAATGAAATTCAGTATCTAAAGCTGGGGAATAAAGCACTACAATTTATGCTATAAATGATTGTATTCGCACAGAGGGAAACGGTAGGTAAGGGCAAGGTCTGAAATTTAATTCTCAAATATCTGTGTTATTAGGGGCCCTATCGACTAATACAAAATAACTAAAGTTATATAAGAGTTAAATTTCCGATAATTTATGTCTGATACATTTTTACCGTACCGGCTATGATAACAGGGATAGGGTAGACCAGGGTAATTGTAAACAGGGGGTAAATGTAAACAAAAACAATATGAAATTTAACTTTTGATTGAAAAACGTTAATTGTGGGAATATTAGGATGACCATGTTGGCGAACATGTCAGACCATTTTGGGCAAAATTTCAGCAACTGTTGGTTTGTGAACAGCTACTTTGTGAATGTGTGTGAAAGAATTTGAGCAACAAATTTGCTTTGTCTCCTTTTGATCTCAGTAAGTAGAAATGTATCACACATTTAAAAAGGAAAATAGTTTCTATGAGTTATGTACTGTAGTTATGATATGTTTCTAAGTTTTAAGGGATTTGGCATAACCTTACTTCATAGGTTATGGTTTGTTTACAATTGCACAGTACTTTTTGTTGATTGGGGTAATTGTAAACATGAAAACAGGGCCATTGTAAACATGTTTTATGTGGCTCCAGTGTTACCTTGTTTACTTTTCAGTAGTCAAGATGCCAAGGAACTATAGTAGAAATAACCTCCCCCCCCCCCCAGTTACACAGTGGAGGATTTGCAGGATGCTGTCAGGGATGTCAAAAATCGTAACTGCAGTCGTCGTGATCCTGAGGAAAAGTATGCTGTTCCGATATCTGTCATATATCACAGGATTAAAGGCCGAAAAGTACCAACAACCAAAATTGGAGCTGGAAGAAGCACAGTTCTTTCCCTAGAGACAGAAGAAAAAATTGCACAATGTCTGATAGCTCGTGCAAAAATGGGTTATCCATGCCATAAAGAGGAATTGAAGAACTTTGTAGCAGATTATATTAGAGCTAATGATATTCCTACTCCTTTCAAAAATTGTATACCAGGCGATGACTGGTACCGTGGTTTCATGAATTGTAATCCATAGGTTTCCTTAAAAAAGCCTGAACATCTTCAGAAAGTGTGAATGGTGGCAAGAGTGTACTCTTTTTATGATGATTTAGCTACCTTATATGAAAGTATTAGTGTGAAAGGGATTCTCAGCAAGGCTGTATTTAATTTTAATGTAGATGAATCTGGCTTCGGAAGTGCTCCAACGAAACTGGGGGCCATTGGAGAGAAAGGAAAGCCTTTGAATCGAGTGTCGGGCGATTCCGGGCGGGTGAGCACTACAACTTTGGCTTGTCTTTCTGCAGATGGCACAACTTTGCCACTGTTGATAGTTTTTAAGGGAGCAGCAGTTCAAGGAGGTTGGATATCTGAGGATGCATTTCCCGGCACTACGTATGGAACGTCGAGGAATGGGTGTATGGAAGAACCTGTGTTTCTTAGGGCCGGTTCTACCACCTACTGGTAAAGTAGCGCATAACTTGCCTTCCGCGTAAAAGGATGTTTCCGTTCGACCACCCCCAGGTAGCGCTATCGGCAGCTTAAATCGTAGTTACCCGGCGCGTAATTTATTGGCCACTTCGAGGGCCTGATAAGACTTTACCTGCTGGGCAAGTTTTGAGAGTTCAACATTATTAGCTGTATTTTTGGCAACATACAACTTAAATTAGCTTAGTATACTGAAAAAAGCATGATATTGTAACAGTGGCCGATATTGTATTGCAGGATCTTGAACATTAATGCTTCCCTTGAGTTGCAACGGTCACGCCAGCCTCTGGTATCGGTAGCTTAGGGAACACATTTTATACGTCAAGCTTTCATAAAAACTTTGCAAGTATATAAAATCAAAATCTATTTGGAAATCATTTCAAATGGGCTTTAATTTTCTACTTTTTCAGGTGTCAGACACGAGGTATAACTTAATATATGTATCCTAACTACGTTAAGCGTTCTCGTAGCGTAATGGCTAACATGCTCACTTCATAATACGAGGTATGCAGGTTCGAATCTTTATTATGACAGATCTTTTTTATTTCCATTATTAGCGTTGTGTTAATCTGTATGCCTCTTTTCATACGTTCTTTTGTTAATAATATATCTTACTGAAATATTTAATCACAATATTATGTCTACTAGGTAATTGCTTTATATGTATGCTACTTATAGAAAGTGATGTTATGATTAATAGCACAAAGGACTGTCGCACAGGTAGCAGATTCCCTAATAGTTGTTTACATAGTCGTCTTGTAAATTATTTCGAAGAAATTGGAAACTATTCCATTCCCGAATTCCTCTTCCTATGAATGGATATTTATCCCGATTAGTTCTTTACATTTACAGTACCTTCCAACAAACATTAGAATGAAATGCTTTATCAATAAATGGAAGATGTGGAACTAAACGAGATCACAGAACTAGTTGCAAATAGAGCATCGTGGAGATACTTAATCAATTCACAGAAGCCTGCAGATAGAATGCTCAAAGGCAATAAGTTCGTAAAGATGTGTGTGTATATACGTATATGGAACCGCATAAAAGAGAGTTAAGAACAACGGAAGGGAACGAAAATACATTTTAAAATGTAAATTAGAAATACGATGAAAACCTGCGAACCTTCTATTACGGAGCGACTTGACCAATCTACTACGAGAATACTTTTCAAAAACGCTGCCTTACATGACAGGTTATAACTGGCGTAAGAAAATATAATCTCGAGATTTTAATCCCAATTAGGTATTGACATTGAAGATCATAGATTAAAATCACGAAAGCTTGACATAAATCGTTGTCCATAACTCTTAAGACTCCCCTTATTAGGCTTTTTCCCTTATTAGGCTTTTTGGTGATAATCAGCAGACGCAAGCACAGGGAAATAAGCCAATCGAAATGAGTTTCATGCATCTGACGATAGACAGCACCACACTCGAAAGCGAGAAGTCGCTGAAAATCAGTCTAGCCAACTTCGTATGTCGGTGTCTAGCTCCGGGTAGCTACCTAGCGCTTGCGCAGAAGTGGTTGGACGCAAGCCAAAGTACCAGCCGATTTACACCTCCAGGTAGTTTATCTCCCGGGCAGCTGCCAGCCACTTTACCAGCAGATGGTAGAACCGGCCCTTAATTGGTTTGTGGTTGTATTTGTTCCACGTGTTCAGCAGTTACGTGAACAGAAGAACCTGCCAGACCAAGAAGCAGTGCTTATATTTGACGGACATGCCAGCCACATTAGCCTTCGTATAATTGAAGAAGCAGCTTCATCAAAAATTCATGTCATAAAAGTCACTTAACTGCAACCTCTGGATGGGTTGGATGTATTTGGACCTTTAAAAACTAAATGGGATAAAGAATTGGTGAAGTTTGGAAAGGAACAAATGGATGTTGGACCTGGATGACTGAGTAAGCAAAGGTTCTCTGAAATATTAGGCATAGTGTGGAAGGCTGGAATGAAACCGGAAAATATAAAGAAAGGTTTAGGATCTACTGGTCTCTTTCCTCTGGAGCCATCTAAATTTGACAGAGAACTTTTCTCTCCACATGATTTAAGGTGATACGAACAAAGTAAACACACCCAAGCTCAAAGGTCTGTAAAAGAATGCATTTCATGTGTTTCTGATTTAGGCCTACATGAGGAATCATCTAATGTGACTACAGATGAGGACCGGTATCCATCTGACGGAATAATTACTGAGCAGACAGTAAATAAAACTTGAGAACCAGAGTAAGACGGGAATCTCCCATTAAACCTACCGACATTATTGACATTTTTGGTAGTAAAATACGAGGAAGGAATTTAGGTTGGTGTGAAGATGAGAGAAGAATTAGTGAAAAGAAAGCTCCCACACCACGATTAAAACAGGCAAAATATGGTGTTCTCACTGTACAGAAGATAATGGAGAGACTAAATGAAGCTGAAGCTGCAAGATATTCACTGAAAAAAAAAAGAAAATCAGATGTGGAACAATCATAAAACTAAAGGTAGTAAAAGAAAGAAGAAACCTCAGAATCAGAAAATGAGAAGGGGATGTTTTTGGCCGATGCTAGAGATAGTCCTATCGAATTTAGCGAAGAAGAGTCAGATGCAGAAGAGGAAAATTCCTTCACAGAAGAAGGATTTGCTCCAAAGTTAGAAGACTGGGTTCTAGTCAAATTCCAAAAGAAAAAAGGATATTGTTTTTATGCAGGTCAGGTTGTTGAACTGAGTGAAACAGATGTTGTGGTCAATTTTCTTTAGAAAGGGGCATCAGACTTTTTCTTGCCATAAATCTCAGATAAATCATCTGTTGACCTTGCTGATATAAAGAAATTGTTACCACAACCAGAAGTTTGGAGGAGTCATTACAATCTCAAAGTAAAATTTCCTGGTGTGATTGAAATTTTGTAAAATTCTTTATAAGGCTTAAACCTACATTTTTTAAAATATTTTATGAATCAAATGTAATTTTGTAATTTTTTTAGGCCTATGTCGTGATACAATTGATTTTGTCTCACAGTGTTGAACAATCAAAGACTTAAATGGTCCTTCTGTATTCCCTCATACAGTTCCAATTTTGTTTTGTTTCATAATTAAGAGGTTAACCATATTCTTCACTTTTCTTTGTCTTCTCTTCCAACACAAACATTGGGGTAATTGTAAACACACATTTAAATTATTTTTTTCATTCATTATGATAACTATAGAGCTGTATTGTTTTGTAATATATGTTTAATTTCTGTAGTTACACTTTAACACTAAATTTGAGAGGGGGTAAATGAAAACACCTAATTAAATTACGAAATAGTTAAGATGTGAACCCTAAACTCCATTTATAGATAAAGGAAAGGTGCAGAAATAAGTTGATCTTTTATAATTGATGCTAATTAGTACTGGGGACTATGTGGAGTAAAATACATCCAAAATAAGTAGAACGTGTTTACAATTACCCTGGTCTACCCTATTCAAGAATTTTGATTTTTGTTGCCAAGTGTTATTTTATATTAACAGATACATCACAATTGAGAAATAACCTGGTGGTAGTGATCTGATCACTTACATTAGTATGATAATGAAGTAAACTTAAAACTAGCTTAATATTAAATCTCCATCATATACAAATTCTCATGTACCTTAAGTATTACAGAATTTTTACACTATTATCTTATCATTGTAAATACAACACATTCATATGCAAATTCACACATACCTTAAATAATTCAGATGCCTTAATACTACGATTTACAGTGGGTCGAGCGTTACGTTAAAATATGACATCATCACACACAATTTTCAGAATGCTGGAATCTGTTTTTAAAGCATCTTATTTTTGGGGGAAAGGGTCGAAGACAGCTACAGGCTTGAATTCCAATCATCAGTTCCGTTATTTACAAATTAATATTTACCGTAGTTAGTTTTCTGCGATCTACCTTTTACTTTATACAGATGATCTGTCCTACTTATGTAACGACTTTTCTAGTCAACTGTTCATCTCGCCCAAAGCTGGCTTATTCGTATAGGCATTATGCATGGCATAAAACTGTATTCGTTTCCTTCTAGTCTCCTGCGTCTCCCACCCAAGTTTTCCTCTCTTACTTGTCACACTACTTCTAGGATTGAAATCATTCAGCATAAATCTTGCAGCCTTTCGCTGTACCATTTCAAGTTCTTTAATGAGTCCTGTTTGGTATGGATCCGTTACAATAATTGAAATTAATAGGGGTCCTCCTATTCAATACAAAAGACATTTATTAATGTGAATTAATCACATGTCGTTCACATGAGGTACTAGTTTCGGCACTAAACTTGTGCCATCGTCAGCCAACTAGTCAAATCAGGCAAGTATTGAAAGTCCCATGCTGGGCTGAGTGGATCCCTTACGGCTGTTCCATATTCCAGGACTGGCCAAATGAGTCATGTATAGTCCTGCGTCTTCACCTGGGAACTGCTGCCCATTAGCACCCTCATCACGAAGTGTGAGAACTTGTACACTTCAAAAATTACACTTTATATGCGCGTGTCACATTTTAGATCTCTCCTTATGCGGATTCCTAGGCACTTGCATGAGTCATTCTCTATGAAAGCATCTGATCCAAGACAGTATTGAAAGTCCCCTGGCTGAGTAGCTGAGACAGTTGATGCACTAGCCTTCAGACATCAACTTGGCAGGTTCGGTCCTGGCTCAGTCCGGTGGTATTTGAAGGTGCTCAAATATGTCAGCCTCGTGTCGGTAGAGTTACTGGCACGTAAAAGAACTCCTGTGGGGCTAAATTCTGGCAATTATATATCTCCAAAAACCATAAAAGTAATTAGTGGGACATAAAGCAAATAACATTATTATGATATTGATTATTATTATTATTATTATTATTATTATTATTATTATTATTATTATTATTCCCATTGCCTATGTATCTTTCCCGTTCTTACATTTATGAGAATCTATCTTCATTTTGTTATAGAGTACCCACTTACGGAGTATAGTTACATCGGCTTGTAATAACCTACTATTGCTGGCATTCCGTATTCTTCTGTATATTATATAAATGTCCATGAACAATAAGCAGTCACTTCAAATTTCATTTGTCAGAACGTTGACAAAAGCCGTAAATAGGAGTGGTCTTATGAAACTACCCTGTACTACTCCTGACGTTATAGAAAATTCGTCGGAGTATTTACTTCCCACATGTCTGCCAAAAATTCTCGGATCCGCAGGACAACCCTTTTATCACTGTTGGTTTCCACCAATTTTGGGATCAGAATATCATGTGGTACTACATCAAATGCTTTAGCAAAATCAATTACAATAGTGTCAACTAGCACACCTTTATCTAATGACTTGCTAATATCTTGAAAGAAGGACAACATATGGCTCGAACAGAAGAAACCTTTTCTAAAACCATGAAGCCGGCCATTAACCCATAAACTTTTCTCCCATTATTCCCTTAGATATTATGAAATGAGATGTTCCATTTGTTTGCATACAATGGATATAAGGTAAATGGAACTACAGTTGCTTTCTTCCAGTCGTCTAGAATTTGTGTATTGTTGAGGGACACAATAAATTTTATTTTCAAATAGCTCTATATCCCAGTTTCAGAACCTCCCCGGCAATATTATCAGACCCTGTCGACTTATTGTTCCTTAAGTTCTTCATTTTTCTTGAATTTTTCTACAGCTAATTTGGAAGAAAGAACAGTGTTATTGATAATATCTATCAGCAGGGTATTCTGCTCATTAAATATGTTCACATACCAATAATTTCATTCATTAGTTATTATAATCATTAGATAATAGTAGATTGTCAGTAATTACCTCACTTTCTCTAGGCATTATCATTGACACATCATGGCTGGCTCCTTTCCTTTTCTTAACATACTTAAAGAGATTTTTGCAAAGCAGGGAACACTCCTTTCCTATAAGGAGTGCACACGTAAGGTTAGTAGGTGCATATGTCGTGCGATTTGCGGTCTATTTCGTGTTGCCCCGCTTACTCGTAACTTATGCTTAAATTTTTGACACTAGTGTATACATCGCTGCGAAGCATGTGTGGCCTATTAACAGCAAATTTTGTTGTGGAAGACATTGCCAAGTTTTGTTTTGTTTTGTTAGTTGTTGTCAAAGGTGTACCTTAGCCATCAGAACCTTTCTGACACTGTTTCTTTGGACAAGTTGTTTGACTTACGGTGTGCGATTCAGCCTCCGTTTGTTCAGCAATGGCCTCGTATAGTGATTATGCTTAACTTTTGAACACTAGTGTATTTGTCATGAGCAGCTTTCTTTTCAGAAGAGAGTTCTTTGGACAGGTTGCAAAACCTATTCATATGCTCCAAACTAAATTGCTTCCATTGTATGAGGTACTGGGACCTCAGTACCTCATCCCAGCCAGTACCTCATCCCAGCCAGACACAGACCGAAGTCGCCGTATCCTGGCTCCTAATTTTCATGTTGTAGTATTCGGGATCTGGATTCCATTTTAGTAATTTTATAGGGCACAAACTACTCAATAGCCCTATTAATATTAATAAAATTATCCCTCATTACGTTTATGTGCCCGCCTTCTGATGCCAAGCTAGGAAATATTTGCCATAGAAACTATTGGAATTAAAACTGGTCAGCTTTGCTTATTGGTATTCTTTTATTTTATTATCTAGTTTAGTGTTTTAGGGATACCTAATATTTAATTCTGCAAAAGAGTTGTCGCTAATTCCTGGTACACCCCCTGTGGGTGGGGGATGCAGTCCAAGAATACACCAACGGTATCCCCTGCCTGTCGCAAGAGGTGACCAAAAGGGACGACCAAGGGATGATGGTATTAGAATCATGAACCTCCTTGTGATTAGTACCGTCACGTGGGGAACACCATGGGTCGCCGTTACTTGCGAGTAGTACCACTTTGTTAGGTATGCAATAGGTTTGTGATTAGTAGCAACAGAAGGTGAGTCTGACGGGTTTTCCAGTACCTGCGGTTAGTACCATTGTGAGAAACGTCACGGGTCTGAGCGTTGCCCATGATTAGTACCACTATATCGGCAACACCGTGGGTCTGTATTGCCTGTGGTTAGTACCCGCTATATGAGGAACATCACAGGAATACCAGCGCCCGTGATTAGTACACCTAGCTGAGGAACACCCTGGGTTTGCGTTGCCTTATGAGTGGTGCCATCATGTGAGGAACACCATAGGTTTGAATTACCTGTGCGAAGTACGATACTTGTGAATAGTACCATAATGTGTGGAACACCGTGAGACCCGCAACAGGACAAATGCCGTGTTCTACTTTACTAGTAAAAGTAAACTCGTGTCCTCATTCCGAGGTGGTGCAGCTCTTTTCAGGCACACCCCTGATGGAGGTGAGCTGCATGTACCATTTCAACGACATACCAGCCCTCCTGCCAGTCTTAAATTTCTGGCAGTACCGGGAATCGAACCCGGGCCCCCGAGGACGGCAGCCAATAACACTGTTACACTACGGAGGCGGACACTTTACCAGTGATAAGTACCTTTATGAGGGGCCATTGACCTGGATTTTGACCCCTTTAAACAACGAGCATCATCATAATCATCATCATCAATTCCTGGCACTGCCATACAGTTACGGTGTAAGTCATTGGATCTTACAAAATAAACATCTAAAGTGTTGTTTCCTCTAGTAGGATAGTCTACTGCTTAGATAAATCCACCATCCCTAAGTAGCTTGTTTACCGAGACCTGATTGAAGCCCCTTCCCATAGCTTCGCCAGACCAGTTTATGTCAGGAAGATTTGTCACCTTAAATCGAGTACCGAAAAGTTGTTACTAGGGCCTTATATATTCCTATTAATTGAATGGGGTTCGCATTCCCTCGATCTATGATTTGCACACACAGCATTTCATGATCCTCATCAACTCATTTTAAGCAACTACCTATGTTCTTTCGCACGCAGGTAAATACCCGCCACCTCTAGACTGTCTGTCCGTTCAGTATATAACAAAATCGCACTGATTGACTTTGCTACCTTCCTGAAAATTATCCCTTGCAAGACCCTAATTTCCTTGCTCAACAGCATGCTAATATAATTGCCTAATTGAAGTATATCTCACTGGAAACATAAGCAGATCCTACAGATTAAATGATGGATTGCCGCAAGGTTCTGTTCTTGCTCCACTCGTCTTCAATCTCTACATGGCAGATCTTCCATCTACTGTGTGCCGAAAGTTTATATATGGTGATGACAAAGCCCTAACAGCACAGTCCGCAGACTTCGAGACCGCTGAAGCCATTCTCACACAAGATCTTCTAAAAATGGATAGAAACTTCAACACCTGGCGATTGAAACCTTATGTAATCAAAACAGAGATTAGTACCTTTCATGTAGACAATTTTCTTGACACGGCATAAGCCCAAAAGCCTATACAGTGTCATGTCTATAAGTACGGGCCGTGAAAGCATCAATGGCAACAGGAGAGCCCATTACATTCCACAAATTTAATTCAGAGACTAAAATATTGTGCTCATCCAAAATACTTGGGTATTGTGCTGAATCGTTCTTTGAGGTATAAAGAACACCTGTGCAGAACAGCAGCAAAGGTTAAAACACGTAACAACATCCTTCACAAACTCAGTGGCACTAGTTGGGGAGCAAATGCTGATGTCCTCCGAACAACAGCTCTTGCCCTAGTGTACCCAGTTGCAGAATATTGCAGCCCTGTATGGGTCAATAGCGCACACACAGGAAAAGTTGATGTCCAGCTGAATGATACCATGAGGACAGTGTCTGGCACACTCAAATCCACACCACATAAATGGCTGCCAGTATTAACTAACATCCATCCTCCTCACCTTGGAATGCTAACTGCTCTGAAGAAGGAATGGTTAAATTGTACTGCAAATACACTCTTGCCAGTTCATCAGGACTGCAGCTCTCAGAAGCATGGAAGATTAAAATCTCGACATCCATCATGGCAACTAAGAAAGAGGCTGGTTGAATCAGAGTACAACATGAATAATGCCTGGAGTGAAGAGTGGGCTGCTTCAAATCCTGACCAGCTAGGGTTGATATCTGACCCCTGTGGGTAACCTGCAGAGTTCAACTTGCCAAGAAGAATCTGGGCTTCGTTGTACAGTGTGCAGACCGGTCTTGGAAGATGCAACTTCTGGCTCCAGAAGTGGGGAAAAATTTCCAGCCCTCATTGCGACTGCGGTGATGCGGCTCAGACAGTCCTCCATGTTGTGATGATGTGCCCACTTCAAAACTTCCAGGGAGGGTACCATGAACTTCATGCGGCAAGTGAAGAGGCAGTGAACTGGCTAAATTCTCTGGAGATATAGAAGTTATATTACCATCCATTGATCCTTTGCCCGATTGTTGTTCTATCTGCTGTAAGTGTGTGTGTGTGTGTGTTTATTTATTTATTTATTTATTTATTTATTTATTTATTTATTTATTTATTTATTTATTTATTTATTTATTTATTTATTTATTTATTTATTTATTTATTTATTGGCGAAGTTAGGGCTCTTGGCCCTCTCTTACACTTAACCACATACAATTTTTTTTATTTTTACAGTATTAATCTAAAATATTATTGTAATCAGTTACTGTTATTGAGATATGTAAGTCAGATAAGGAATTACAATAATACAATTCATTAAGGTTACTACTGATGAAAAATTATAAGATAAATAGAGAGTGGATAATAACAAAAAAAATATATCAACCTAAATAATATATCTACAACTAGCTTAACGGAAAACTTATTCAAATATAAGACTAAAATTAATTAACTAGTATGTTACGATCTGAGTGTACTAAAATCGTTGTTACTATGTAGTTTATTTCTACGAACAGTCTATAGCCTTAAATGAGAGTAGTAAGAACGTAAATGGGATAGCCTAAGAACTTAAATCTAGTAGGTCATTTTTGGTTTCATTCACATGTCATTCACTGTTACATTCATTCGAGTCAACTGTATGTACTCTGGAGGAATTTACGGTAGGCTGTTTTAAATGTCCTAGACGAGCAAGACTTTTTAATATAATCCGGGATCGTATTCCATAACCTCGTAGCAGAGACCAGAAACGAATGGCTGTAGGTATTCGTTCGATGCGGTGCTATTTCATGTAGTGATCCGAAACGAGTGTTAATTTCGTGGAACGAAGAAAGAAGCCTACAATTGGACGATAGGTCGGTGGGGCTGTTTGAAGAAAGCAACTGATAGATGAGGGTCATTTGGTGCATTTTTCTATGGTCATTTAAACATAGCCATCCCAACTTTTTGTAGTATGGTGTTATATGAGCATCATGTCGGAGCTGGAAGGCATATCGAATGCAAGAGTTCTGTACACGTTGTAGCTTTGTTGCTTGTTCACAGGTTAGATCAGTCAATAAACTGTTACAGTAGTCAAAGATTGGAAATAGAAATGTTTGTATGAGCTTTAATTTAAGGTCCAGTGGGAGAACATTTTTATGACGCTTCAAAGGATAAATAGATGCATGTACTTTTCTGCACACATTGGTTATATGCTCATTCCAGGTCAGAGTCTCGTTTAATGTGACCCCAAGGTTTGTAACAATCTTGGAATATGGCACTTCGGTATCTTCAGTGGTAATTGGAGGAGGATTGTGATTACTATTTAGAGCACATAGTAATTTTTTGTGTCCAATTATTATGCTTTGGGTCTTTCGTGGGTTGATGAGCAAGGCGTTGTTCATGGCATACGTTGTGAGTCGTCGTAGGTCTGTACTCGTATGCTGGATCGCTTTGCATATACTATCTACACTGGTATGGTAATATACCTGTAGGTCATCAGCATACATATGGTATTTACAGTGGACAAGTGGGGATGAAATATCATTGATATGCAGGCTGAATAATAAAGGTCCAAGCTCAGATCCTTGAGGCACGCCAGATAATATGATAGCCCATTTGGATGTAACATCATTTACTGAGACACACTGACGACGATTTGTGAGGTAGGATATAAAGAAATTGAGCGCATTCCGGTCAACGCCAAGGGAGCGCAATTTTGAAAGGAATAGTTGTATGTTGACTGTATCAAATGCACTGCTAAAATCAAGGAGCACGAGTACCGTCACCTGTCGCTTATCCATAGCAAGCCTGATATCATCTCTTACCCGAAGGAGTGCTGTCGTCGTACTGTGGTACTTCCGGAAGCCAGATTGCAACGGGTCTAGTAGTGTGTGTGTGTGTGTTTTTTTCCAGCCCGCATTGCGACTGCGGTGATGCGGTTCAGACAATCCACCATGCCAGAAGTTGCATCTTCCAAGACCGGTCCGCATTCTGTTCAACGAAGCGCAGATTCTTCTTGGCTAGTTGAATCTGTGTGTGCGCTGTTCATCCATACAGGGCTGCAATATTCTGCAACTGGGTATACTAGGCCAAGAGTTGTTGTTCGGAGGACATCAGCATTTGCTCCCCAAGTAGTGCCACTGAGTTTGTGAAGGATATTGTTACATGTTTTAACCTGGCACACTCAAATCCACAGCACTTAAATGGCTGCCAGTATTAACTAACATCCATCCTCCTCACCTTGGAAGACTAACTGCTCTGAAGAAGGAATGGGTAAAATGTACTGGTTCCTATTCAGCCATGACCCTGTATAAATGACAATATCCACAGTAGCAATAGTAAGATTCCAAAGTTCAATAATGTTATGACAGTTCACCTGCAGTAGTCTTAGGGTCTTACCTCCATAGTCTATAATCCGTGGCTACTTGTCCGTGGTCAGTTCCATTTGGTATCCTTCCTCCACCTCCAGTCATCCTCATCTTTGCCGGCACAATTTAGTGGTTCTCTCGTGCAGGTTTCCTAACTTGTTGGAGCCTCGCCTGTTCAGATGCAGTGTCCCTCCCGTGCTAGGTCCTTGTCTCCTATCCAGCAATCCATGTCCACATACACAAAGTCCAGCTGCTGACACATCCAGTCCATCCGGTTGTTCAGAGCCTTCATCCGCTGTAGAGATACATCCTTCCTTCACACTGTGCCACTAAATATGATCTTCACATTCTTAAACTTTTCTTAGCTGCACTCGACAGTTCATTTACACCCCTCCCATTAAATAGTCTACTGACCTCTTTCTTCTTAGATCATTCATCCCTACATGAAGCACTAACACTTGCACATCATCGCTGTCTTCCACTCTTTCAACCTCCTGAGACAGCTGTTCAAATTTTATCTCCGAATAAATAGTGCAGGTCTATATGCATACTAGCTCAGCGGATGATGAAGAAATCGAAAGAATATACGAGGAGGTAGAAGATTTAATACAATATGTAAAAGGTGACGAGAATCTAACTGTGATGGGAGACTGGAATGCAGTGGTAGGCCAAGGAGGAGAAGGTAGTACAGTAAGAGAATTTGGATTGGGACAAAGGAACGAAAGAGGAAGTCAGCTGGTTGAATTCTGCACTGATCATAATTTAGTCCTTGCCAATACTTGGTTCAAACACCACAAACGACGGCTGGATACGTGGACGAGACCTGGAGACACTGGAAGTTATCAAATAGACTTCATTATGATTAGGCAGAGATTCAGAAACCAGGTGTTGGATTGCAAAACTTTCCCAGGAGCAGACGTGGACTCTGAACCACAACGTGTTGGTCATGAAATGCCATCTGAAGTTGAAGAAATTGAGGAAAGGAAAGAATGCAAAAAGATGGGATCTAGACAAGTTGAAGGAAAAGAGTGTGAGGGATTGTTTCAAGGAACATATTGCACAAAGACTAAATGAAAAGGCTGAAGGAAACACTATAGAGGAAGAGTGGAGAGTCATGAAAAATGAAGTCAGTAGGGCTGCTGAAGAAATGTTAGGAAGGAAGAAAAGATCAACTAAGAATCAGTGGATAACTCATGAGATATTAGACCTGATTGATGAACGACGAAAATACAAGAATGCTAGAAATGAAGAGGGCAGAAAAGAATACAGGCGATTAAAGAATCAAGTGGATAGAAAGTGCAAGGTAGCCAAGGAAGAATGGCTGAATGAGAAGTGGAAGGATGTCGAAGGCTGTATGGTCGTGGGATAGGTAGATGCTGCATACAGGAAAATCAAGGAAACCTTTGGAGAAAGGAAATCTAGGTGTATGAATATTAAGACCTCAGATGGAAAGTCACTTCTAGGGAAAGAAGGCAAAGCAGAAAGATGGCAGGAGCATATCCAACAGTTGTATGAAGGTAAAGATGTAGATAATTTGGTTCTGGAACATGAAGAGGCTGTTGATGCTGATGAAATGGGAGACCCAATTTTGAGGTCAGAGTTTGACAGAGCTGTGAGTGACGTCAATAGGAACACCTGGAATTGATGACATTCCCTCTGAATTACTGACTGCCTTAGGAGAAACCAGCATGGCAAGGTTATTTCATTTAGTGTGCAAGATGTATGAGACAGGAGAAGTCCCATCCGATTTTCGGCAGAATGTTGTTATACCTATTCCTAAGAAAGCCGGTACTGACAGGTGTGAAAACTAACGCACCATTAGTTTAGTATCTCGTGCTTGCAAAATTTTAACACGTATTATTTACAAAAGAATGGAAAAACAAGTTGAAGCTGAGTTGGGAGAAGATCAATTTGGCTTCAGAAGAAATGTATGAACACGTGAAGCAATCCTGACTTTACGTCTGATCTTTGAGGGTAATACTAAATTCCCATGAAGGGAATTAGATATTTTTCCACCAATAGAGCATATCACAAATCAGATCAAAAATTGGATGTATGGCTTTTCAGGCGTTTGCTCTATTAACCAGCATTTCGTCTTAGGTCTGACACTAGACTCGTCAGAGTGGGATGTGTCAGACCCTACCCACTGATGCTGGGGTGTAAGCAGGTGAACTTATCAGAAGCTTCTTATGCAGCACAGTCTGATAACTGCATACGGGAGATAAAACTCCACAATGGAATTAATGCCCGCCTAGCAATTCCAAATGGTAATACTAAATTCCCATGAAGGGAATTAGATATTTTTCCACCAATAGAGCATATCACAAATCAGATCAAAAATTGGATGTATGGCTTTTCAGGCGTTTGCTCTATTAACCAGCATTTCGTCTTAGGTCTGACACTAGACTCGTCAGAGTGGGATGTGTCAGACCCTACCCACTGATGCTGGGGTGTATGCAGGTGAACTTATCAGAAGCTTCTTATGCAGCACAGTCTGATAACTGCATCGGGAGGTAAAACTCCACAATGGAATTAATGCCCGCCTAGCAATTCCAAATGGTAATACTAAATTCCCATGAAGGGAATTAGATATTTTTCCACCAATAGAGCATATCACAAATCAGATCAAAAATTGGATGTATGGCTTTTCAGGCGTTTGCTCTATTAACCAGCATTTCGTCTTAGGTCTGACACTAGACTCGTCAGAGTGGGATGTGTCAGACCCTACCCACTGATGCTGGGGTGTATGCAGGTGAACTTATCAGAAGCTTCTTATGCAGCACAGTCTGATAACTGCATACGGGAGATAAAACTCCACAATGGAATTAATGCCCGCCTAGCAATTCCAAATGGTAATACTAAATTCCCATGAAGGGAATTAGATATTTTTCCACCAATAGAGCATATCACAAATCAGATCAAAAATTGGATGTATGGCTTTTCAGGCGTTTGCTCTATTAACCAGCATTTCGTCTTAGGTCTGACACTAGACTCGTCAGAGTGGGATGTGTCAGACCCTACCCACTGATGCTGGGGTGTATGCAGGTGAACTTATCAGAAGCTTCTTATGCAGCACAGTCTGATAACTGCATACGGGAGATAAAACTCCACAATGGAATTAATGCCCGCCTAGCAATTCCAAATGGTAATACTAAATTCCCATGTGATATGCTCTATTGGTGGAAAAATATCTAATTCCCTTCATGGGAATTTAGTATTACCATTTGGAATTGCTAGGCGGGCATTAATTCCATTGTGGAGTTTTATCTCCCGTATGCAGTTATCAGACTGTGCTGCATAAGAAGCTTCTGATAAGTTCACCTGCATACACCCCAGCATCAGTGGGTAGGGTCTGACACATCCCACTCTGACGAGTCTAGTGTCAGACCTAAGACGAAATGCTGGTTAATAGAGCAAACGCCTGAAAAGCCATACATCCAATTTTTGATCTGATTTGTGATATGCTCTATTGGTGGAAAAATATCTAATTCCCTTCATGGGAATTTAGTATTACCATTTGGAATTGCTAGGCGGGCATTAATTCCATTGTGGAGTTTTATCTCCCGTATGCAGTTATCAGACTGTGCTGCATAAGAAGCTTCTGATAAGTTCACCTGCATACACCCCAGCATCAGTGGGTAGGGTCTGACACATCCCACTCTGACGAGTCTAGTGTCAGACCTAAGACGAAATGCTGGTTAATAGAGCAAATGCCTGAAAAGCCATACATCCAATTTTTGATCTGATTTGATCTTTGAGGATCGAATCAAGATGGACAAGCCCACATACATGGCATTCATAGATCTAGAAAAGGCATTCAGTAATGGTGAATGAACCAAGCTATTTATGATTCTCAAGATGATAGGGATCAGATACCGAGAACGAAGAATTATCTACAATCTGTATAAAAATCAGTCTGCAGAAGAATCGAGGGCTTTGAAAAAGAAGCAGCAATCCAGAAAGGAGTGAGGCAAGGCTGCAGTTTGTCCCTTCTCCTTTTCAATGTTTACATAGAACAGGCAGTAAAGGAAATCAAAGAGAAATTTGGAAAGGGAGTCACAGTCCAAGGAGAGGAAATCAAAACCTTGAGATTTGCCGATGATATTGTTATTTTATCTGAGACTGCAGAAGATCTCGAGAAGTTGCTGAATGGTATGGATGAAGTCGTGGGTAAGGAGTACAAGATGAAAATAAATAAGTCCAAAACAAAAGTAATGGAGTGCAGTCGAACGAAGGCAGGTGATGTAGGAAATATTAGATTAGGAAATGAAGTCTTGCAGGAAGTAGATGAATATTGTTACTTGGGTAGTAAAATAACTAACGATGGCAGAAGTAAGGAGGACATAAAATGCAGACTAGCACAAGCAAGGAAGAGCTTTCTTAAGAAAAGAAATTTGCTCACTTCAAACACTGATTTCGGAATTAGATGTTTTTGAAGACTTTTGTGTGGAGCGTGGCATTGTATGGAAGTGAAACATGGACGATAACTAGCTCAGAAAGAAAGAAAATAGAAGCTTTTGAAATGTGGTGTTACAGAAGAATGCTGAAGGTGAGATGGATAGATCGAATCACGAATGAACAGATACTGAATCAAATTTGTGAGAGGAGATCGATTTGGCTGAATTTGACAAGAAGAAGAGAGAGAATGATAGGACACATCTTAAGACACCCAGGACTTGTTCAGTTGTTTTTTGGAGGAAGTGTAGGTGGTAAGAACGGTAGGGGTAGACCAAGGTATGAATATGACAAGCAGATTAGAGCAGATGTAGGATGTAATAGTTACGTAGAAATGAAAAGGTTAGCACATGATAGGGTGGCATGGAACGCTGCATCAAACCAGTCTATGGACTGATGACTCAAACAACAAAAAATCCTCCTCCTCCTTTAAGTATCACCACTTCAGCATAACATAGTCACCCATGATGAGTATGTCACATGGATTTTTTCCAATGAAATCACTCGCCTCCCCTGAGTGAACTGTAGGAATGTAATAAAGTTCTGTTTCCTTGTTTTCTTTTTGTGGTATTTTCTATCTGTGCTCTCACTGTTTATTGAAATTCTGCAAGCTTTTCTTCGTAGATTCTCTATTTTCAAGTATCTAGCCTTGATTGCTTGTCTCATATTTTCCACAGTCACAAATTCTACAAAACCAAAAGTTGTCTGGACATTCTTCTTTCTTCACCGTAGCATAGCCGATGTGGAACCACTTAAAAACACATCACACATTTGATTCCCTTCTTTAAGTTCTTACTACACGTTGACCACTTTGCTGTGGGAGCCTGAACATCACACTCCACTGCGGGTCCTGGGTTCAAGTCAACACCACCGGTACCCAATAAGGCCGCTATAAAGCTGCCAGGAACCACAAGTTACTAAGTCTGGAAAGACTGCGCTGCCGTGGGAAGGAGGGCCTCGCTGCCTGTACCACGTTCCTATCGTCGCCTGGTAAATTTCCAGTGCGCAGCCCATGGTAAACAACTTCAACTTCAGAGCGATGGGAAAACACGCTTGTTCACTCAACAACTCAACTCAAACTGCCAATATCAACACCGAACCACGAGAAAATGGGTGAACAGAATTGAATGAAAATCGGTATGCAAAGTCAGAGAATAAAGCAATACAGTCTAGGCTATTAATAGTTTTATTCACGCTAAATAAAATGGTAGTTTAGGGGAAGGTGCCTTAAATTTAATTTTTAAATACTTATGTTATTGGTCCTATCAAAAAATACTACATAACAAAAGTTAGAGAGAACACAATTTCCAGTAATTTTGTGTTGTACAGTTTTACCGTACAAACTATGATAATAGAATTCATGTATTTAGACTTTTGTTGCTCGGTCCATATCAGTGCCAAATATTGTTAACGCACAAATATTGTTCAAACATGTTAACTGGCAATGATTTTGTCATGATTGTCTTAAAGGCATAAAACTGCATGGTCATCAGTCCGTATCAAAAAGAAAAATTGTGAAGATTATTGTATAAGACGGGAAAAATCATAAAGAAACCATTGCTTGAAGAATAAAACAACAGAGAGTTGTGAAAGAATGAAGGACTTCTTTTACATTAGATGCTCTAACATCAGAGAGTTGAAAGAGAACTAAATGTGAAGGTCTACAATATCGAAAGCTCATAAAACTGATCAACAATAACATTACATTGACTATTGTTGAAATGCCTAGCTGCGATGTCAGTCTTGAATTTCTCTACCCAGTAGGGTCTAAGTATTCCAATTGGGTGTTCTCCCCTTACCACTTTTTCCAAGTGTGCTCAGGTTGTTCTCATAGGCTTCATCACCATCACATGTCTGAACCACTGTAGTCTGGATGTACCGAGCCTGTCCAGTAAAGATTTCTCAATTCCAACTTCCTGTCTCACACTTCATTTCTTAACTTGTTCCTCGTGGTCTTCTGGATAGTGGACCTTAGGCACTTCAACCCTGATGCCTGCAGTCTTAAAGAACCTCTCTTCATACGGGTGCATGTATTGATACCATAGGTCAGGATTGATATGAAGTAGGTGTGAACATCGTTAATTTTGCTTTCTTTGGAACTCTTTAATCCCAAAGAAGAGTTCTTGCTTATTAGTAGAAAAGGGAACTCTTTTGCACCCTGTTGGTGATCTCTCGGCTATGCAATCTCTGGAGTTGCACTGCCAAGTTGCTAATTGGCCAACTCTGTTTACTGCCATCACCACTGTCTTAGTCTTGTTAATCTTGAGGTTGAACTTAGCTGTCCGCATGTTGATTGGTATGTTAATACTTTTAAAATACTCTATTAAACACTGAATTTTTGTGCAGAAGAAAAACAAACTGGTACACACAGCACTTGATCGTGAACTAATATGACAAATACGTGGAAATCGTGAGGAATGTGGAGTGTCATATTGACATAGTACAGCATTTGGTATTATTCAACTTTTTATGTTTATAAACATTTTAGATCTTGAATTGTGAACTTGCAGATTAATGAAGACTGATTTCTGTGAGAATGATTCAATATGATCTTAGAGGTAAGTGCATGTTTCCAAATAGCAACAAGATGAAAAGGTGTGTTTGTTGTTGTTGAAAGACAGAATTATTTTATTAGCGAGTATTACTACCTGACTACCTAGTGGATTCATATGCTCCTTGATACTGATACCTGCTCACAAGGAGACCTTCAGATGTTCTGATCATTGATTTTTGTTGTATTAATTAATTTTATCATATTGATACCAGATATTAGTTTTAACAAAATGTTGAATTAAGAAAGTATACCTTTCTCTAATTTGCAAGAAAGTAATGATTAAAATTAGCAAAGTAAATTGTATGAGACAATTGTATTCTTATTACATCTCCAAGTGCTTTGAGACTATTCACGTAGGCTTCATCCTCATCCTTTCCATTTGTGGAAAAAATGTTTGCTGGCATTTCCTTCATTTCTTTGCAGTTGTACATCCCTATGCAGCAAAACTTCAGGTCTTCAAGAATCTTACCACTAGATTACCACAGATAAGCCAGCTGTGTGATTATAATAATACAATTGCCTCATACCATTTACTTTGCCAATTTAAATGAAAAATATGTCTATTTATTGGTATTTCATGAAATTTGTTACATGAAATACACATTTCCAGATCAAAGTGATATTGAATTTTCTTAGTTGGAAGATCTTATAGTATAACTGTAGAGCTGGATGAAGCAAAATCTATGTATTCAAATACCTACTTTCACTAGTTTTTAAAGAGCCTTAAATTATTTTTTGGTTGACTGTTGTCATAAGAATTTCGATGAATATTTCATTGTAAGTGTTATGAAGAGACATTTAATTTTTATAAATTTATTTCATTAATTGAAGTTGGCACTTTCTAAGCCTATTTCCGATTGGTCAGATGATTTTGTATTGTTGAAAATGGTTACGCATGCAACAGTCATGTCCGTCATTAAGTTGTGATATTGCATCATTAAGACATATCAAATGAAATAAAGTATTGAAGGCACCAAGTTCCTCTACTTCAAAATCAAAAACAAACATTGGCGCCCAACGGCACGAATCTCAATAACCTGAGATGTTCAATACAAGCAAGATCATGAAAAGTGAAATGCAGAAGTGAAAACAATGCGTCGCAATTGAGGTTAAGCAGCGGAGTAAAAATACAACACATCTCGAATTCGTGGAATCGTTCACGGATATTGCATTCTTGTTCCTAATGAAAATCAGACCGCTGAGGGCAACAACTTCAATGGAGTGCAGCATAAATCAGTAATCAGGCAAGTACGATTCGAGGTTACGTATATACAAAGAAGTAAAGACAAGATTCAAGATTTACATTCTTCTCACCGCTCAGTGCAAGAATCTCCGTGAGACCCTGAGTCTCTTGGACATATACATCATCCTTGCTATATATACGGTACTCTTAGATTCTAGCCTCTTTCCCTTAGTGATAAACCTTAAATAATAATTAGAAAATAATAATTGAAGTCCATTGATCCTCCTGTTGTCATAAATATAAAAGATCCAATTTCCTTTGTCATATAACCTCAATTCAGCAACACGATTCCTTTGAACTTATACATAACCTTCACGCAATCCCTTCGAACTTTCACAGCATAACCTTAATTTCAATATGTCGCAACTAAAGAAATTGAAACAATCACGTGTTCGAGTAAAAGGCATGTTAACAAGAATAATAAAGTCGATTACAGCTGACATGTCTTAATCGAAGGCAAAGGTTAGAATTTAAAAATGTGAAGAGCTTCTTTTGAAGAAGTACAAATGAAAATACAGGAAACAGAGATCACTGATGAAATACCTGCACTATAGTTTGAAGAGGAATGTGAGGGAGAGCGAGAGCTATTTGAATCTATCTATTTCAGCGCGGTTACACAACTGCAAACAATAATAGATGAAGCAGAGGATGTTCAAAATAATTGGCTAGCTCAAATGAACACGACAGTAAACAACGCCATTCACCAACAGGAAGTTCCACAAAATCGTAACAGAAGAATACATAAATTACCAGAAATTAAATTACCGGAATTCAATGGCGAATTCACAAAATGGTTGCTTTTTAAAAACAGCTTTGAGTCAACAATTCATAATGATACTCAACTAACAAATATTCAAAAATATCAGTATCTGATTGGTCTTCTGCAGGGCAAAGCACGCAAAGTCATTCAAGGTTTTACCCTTTCAGAAGAAAACTACACAAGTGCTTGGAACTTCCTTTTAGATACATATGATAATCAAATGATGATAATCGAGACACATCTAGATGAACTTTTCAAGTTTCCTACAGTGTTTAAAGAGGACAAATCTGAATCACTCAGGCAATTACAATTTCATATTCAAACTCACATGGCTTCATTAAAAGCAATGAAGCAACTGGCACAGTATTGGGATACATTGGTTATTCATCTAGCAAAGAAGCAGCTGGATCTCATTGAGCAAAGAGACTGGCAGGAAAGTGTGAAAGGCAACACTCCAGAGAAGATGCCAACGTTGGATGATTTCTGGAAATTTTTAACTGAGCATTCCCAATCATATATGCTGTTAAATCACAACAAAAACAATGCATTGAACACAAAGGCAAATCCGAAGGACAAACAAGCTAGCAAGAAAGTTATGATGATGACTCAGGCAAGCTGTAATCTGTGTGGTGGAAGTCACCCCATTTTTACATGTGAAGAATTAATTAAACGATCAGTTGCAGACAGAAGAAAACTGCTCCGAGAAAAAGGTGAGTGTCATAACTGTTTGAAACCAGGGCATATTGCAAAAAATTGCAGAGGATCAAAGTGCAAGAAATGTGGACATCTACTCAACATACTTTTAGTGCTGAGGAAGATGACAAACAGAAACAAAATGTTCAAGAAAATCAAATGCCCATAAACCTGTGTGTCGAATCTCAGCATTCATCTGCTTCACTCAATGTGAGCTTGGCGAAAGGAATAACATCGCAAATACTTTTGTCAACAGCTTTAATTGATGTGAAAGATGTTCACGGAAGAAGGATGACATGCTGAGCCTTATTGTATCCTGGATCTCAGTCGAATCTACTAAAGGAAGGTCTGTATAAGAAACTTCGTTTACCGAATGTCAAGACAAACACACAGATCATTGGAGTAGATTGTACCAAAGTGGAAACAAAAAAGATTACGAGAGTACACCTCGTTTCAAGGAATGACAGATTTGAGGTGGAAGCAGAATTTCTAGTTTTGCCAAATATAACAGCACGATTGCCACAGTTGGAGATCAAGAAGGACAAGATTATTATTCCAAAGGACATTTGCTTGGCAGACCCCACATTCAAAAAGCCTGCAGACATAGACATATTAATTGGTGCAGGAATTTATTGGAAAATAGTCATAGGTCCACCCAAGAATGAAGCTAAAGGACAAACAGCTCTGCAAAACACCCGATTAGGCTGGATTATGGGCGGTGAAGTTTTTGAGAACAAACAAGGATCAACAACAACATGCATGAAAATTAGCAATCAACAATTATCAGATCAGATGGAAAAATTCTGGAAACAAGAAGCAGTTCCGGAGATTCTACATTACACATCAGAAGGAAGAATATGTGAAAGACAGTTCATGGACACAGTTTTGAGAGATACAACAGGTAGATTCATCACAAGGCTCCCTATCAAGCCGGATGTCATCCTCGGAGAATCAAGAAAACGTGCACTAAACAGACTAGAATCATTAATCAACAGATTAAGCAGACACCCCAAACTTGGGACTGCTTATGCAAATTTCATGGATGAATATGAAAAACTAGGGCATATGAGCTTGATTGAAACAAACCAAAATCAAGATGTACCAAATTCATACTTCATACTCCATCAACCAGTGGTACGTCCAGATAGTGACACCACAAAGGTCAGAGAGGTATTTGATGCTTCGGCAAAAACATCACTCGGGACATCACTCAATGACAAGCTCATTACAGGACCTAATTTACAGCGAGATCTTTTTCACATGGAAGATAGGAAAACATGAAAGGGTCCACCTTTTCAATACAAAAATGTTATAGTTTATTTATAACATGTATTTGCACTTGGAACTAGTTTCGACGCTGTTTGGCGTCATCATCAGCCAAAATGTGGGAAATAGGCCAGCATGTAGGCATTTATATTACACAAGGCATTACATTAAACAATACACATCTTACAAGGAGATAAAAACAGAGACGAATACAGAAATAAATGAATCGTTGAGAAAGCAAAAGTTATACATATTAAAAATAACCTTAAACACACAACTTGCAGTGCGAAAATATTTGCCTTGAATGATTCCTGAATACAAAACGCACGCGCACACACTTCTAAAGAGCCAGCAGGCAGGAAAAAGTAAGGTGAAACCTTAAGAGTTCTTCTGAGAAGAGTTCATCATTCTTTCTATGTTCCGACTAACTAATGAAGTCTCCCTTGAGTTCCTGATAAACATACACAACAGGAAATTTTCCTTAACTCTCAACAATAGCTATAAAAGACCAACAGTAAATTGTATTTTAAATACTGTGCAGAGATGTGAAAGCATGATCTTGAACATGATATAACTTCTTCAATTTAACCACCTTTGAAAGTCTCTCTCTATATATTACATAGCTTCATTAACACACCATTCTGTAGATGCACAAAATAATCTTATTTTGAGAAGAATATAGAAACAATATAGAAACAAAAATAATCTTATTTTGTGCATCTACAGAATGGTGTGTTAATGAAGCTATGTAATATATAGAGAGAGACTTTCAAAGGTGGTTAAATTGAAGAAGTTATATCATGTTCAAGATCATGCTTTCACATCTCTGCACAGTATTTAAAATACAATTTACTGTTGGTCTTTTATAGCTATTGTTGAGAGTTAAGGAAAATTTCCTGTTGTGTATGTTTATCAGGAACTCAAGGGAGACTTCATTAGTTAGTCGGAACATAGAAAGAATGATGAACTCTTCTCAGAAGAACTCTTAAGGTTTCACATTATTTTTTCTGCCTGCTGGCTCTTCAGAAATGTGTGCGCGTGTGTTTTGTATTCAGGAATCATTCAAGACGAGTATTTTCGCACTACAAGACGTGTGGTTAAGGTTATTCTTAATATGTATAACTTTCCCTGTTTTTATCTCCTTGTAAGATGTGTATTGTTTAATTTCCTGTTGTGTATGTTTATCAGGAACTCAAGGGAGACTTCATTAATTAGTCGGAACATAGAAAGAAAGATGAACTCTTCTCAGAAGAACTCTTAAGGTTTCACTTTACTTTGTCCTGCCTGCTGGCTCTCCAGAAATGTGTGCGCGTGTGTTTTATATTCAGGAATCATTCAAGAAGAATACTTTCGCACTGCAAGATGTGTGTTTAAGGTTATTTTTAATATGTATAACTTATGCTTTCTCAACGATTCATTTGTTTCTATATTCGTCCCTGTTTTTATCTCCTTGTAAGATGTGTATTGTTTAATGTAATGCCTTGTGTAATATAAATGCCTACATGCTGGCCTATTTCCCACATTTTGGCTGATGATGACGCCAAACAGCGTCGAAACTAGTTCCAAGTGCAAATACATGTTATAAATAAACTATAACATTTTTGTATTGAAAAGGTGGACCCTTTCATGTTTTCCTATCTTCCATTCTCAGTTCAATACGGACAAAAATGAAATTCTTAGGTTTAAATCTTTTTCACATTGTACTTAGATTTCGCAGCCATAAGTACGTCATGATGGCAGATGTGGAAAAGATGTTTCGGCAAATGCTCATCCTTCCTGAAGATCGAGCGTTACAGTAGATTTTGTGGAAAGAGGAATCTTCAGCCCCTGTGAGGATCTATCAGTTGAATACAGTAACATATTGAACAGCATCAGCACCTTACCATGTCATGAGATGCCTAAATGAATTGGCTACTCTTCATGAAAATGAATTTCCAGCAGCAGCAAAGGCTATTCGCGATGATTTTTATATGCATGACTGCTTAAGTGGAGGAGACGTTCTAGAAGACATGATCGGGCTACGGCAGCAAATACAAAATATACTCAAGAGTGGTGGAATGCAATTTAGGAAATGGAGGTCCAACAGCAAAAAATCTTGCAGGATTTGGAGAGCAAAAGCGACGAAGGGACTCTACTGGTTTTAGACAAATTTGAAGGTAGTAAGACTCTTGGACTCCTCTGGGACTCAGCACAAGATAATCTTCAGTTTCGTGTTGCGCTGGCAAAGCAGTCACCAAGATCCAAAAGAGAAGTCGCCTCCAAAATCGCACAGATTTTTGATCCACTAGGACTCGTGATTCCATTACTGATCAAAGGGAAGTTTTTGATGCAACACTTATGGGTGGATGGATTTGAATGGGTTCAGCCATTGTCTTGAGAGCACCATCAGATTTGGAACGAGTACTATACGTCATTAGAAAGACTGAACAACATCAGAATTATGAGAAACATAAATCCTGGGAATTGCTCTGGCTCCTTTGATTTGTTTGGATTTAGTGATGCTTCAGAGAAGGCTTTTGGAGCCTGCATTTTTGCAGTTTGTCAAACGCAAAGTGGTCTCTACATTTCCAATTTACTTTGTGCAAAGACGAAAGTAGCTCTTTTAAAAACCATTTCATTGCCAAGACTCTAATTGGAGGCAGCCCTTCTTCTTGCACAAGGTGTCAGAACAACAGTGAGTGCTTTGAAAGAAAAAATTGGTCAGATCAGATTATGGAGTGACAGTACAATTGTTTTGGGATGGATCAACACTGGGCCAAGGCTGCTGAAGATATTTGTGGCATACAGGATTGCAAAGATTCAAGAAGCCACTGATGCAACCACCTGGAAGCATGTTCCTTCGACTGAAAATCCAGCTGATCTCCTCTCAAGAGAAATTACTTCAGCAGAACTTGAAGATAAAAAGCTGTGGTGGAGTGCACCTTCTTGGCTTTGCACACAACATCAGCAACCAGAGCATTCAGAAGAAATTGAAACAGAACTACTAGAGCTGTAAGTCACAACAGTTACGTTGACAGCAACATCAACCAGCATTCTACTGAATAAATTCTCGTCATTTCCGAAATTATGCCGTATAGTAGCATATTGTCAAAGATTCATTTATAATTGTAAACTCAAACTGCCCGAAAGGAAAAAGGGTTCACTAGAAATACAAGAAACTTGTAAAGCAGAGAAACAGGTAGTCAGATGAACACAATTAGAAGCATTCCCTCAAGTACTACATTGCTTAATTAATAATCAAGAACTCCCAAAGAAGAGTTCTCTAAAGTCACTCAGTCCGTTTCTGGATAGTGGCGGACTGATTAAGGTTGGAGGAAGGCTTCGTTTTTTGGAGCTAACATCAGAAGAGACGTTCTCTGCTTACACCAGCAAATCATCACATCACCAGAATGATCGTGGAAAATGAACATCGTCGTCTGAAGCATTGTCCCCCAGAGCAACTGTTACGTGCAACTCGACAACGATATTGGCCTATCAGTGGCAGAATAGAAGCGAGAAAGATTGTCAAAAGGTGTCTGAAGTGCTTTTGTTACCATCCTACAGTTCCGGAGGTACGCGTGGCAGATTTACCAAAAGACAGGGTTAGGTTAGTTGTTCGACCCTTTGTTACCACAGGAGTGGACTATGCAGGTCCAATATCTCTAAGAGAAAGCCACAGAAGAAGCCACATTCATACTTACAAGAGTTACGTAGCTGTATTTACATGCTTCAGTACCAAGGCAGTGGATTTGGAGTTGGTGTCGGAGCTAACGACCGAAGCTATCTTAGGGTCGTATTCATGAACGAGACTTTGACTTAGACTTAGACTTAGGAGGCGGTAAGTCGCCATTTCCATTTCATAATCGCTACTTGGATGTAAGTAAACTTAGATGGCGACTTACTTCCAAGTCGCCGATGTTCCGTACTTAAGTAGACTCTGAGATAAGAAAAATAATAAAATGGCAGATATTGCTGATGTAGTTAATTTTGTAGACGAAGTTGAAGAGATCCAGGAAATTATTCAGTACGTTGTGCCTAATCCTCGACGTATTATGAGAGATGCACAGAACCCAGTTGAATTTTATACAGAAAATGAGTTCAGAAAACAATATAGATTCGACAAACGTACAGTATTAGATGTACTAACGATGTTCGAAGACGAATTACAGAAATATAATAATCGAGGATCACCCATACCTCCAATAATACAGTTGCTAATTTCGTTAAGATATTATGCTACAGGTAAGAGTAAAATTGTTGTTACTGCAGTGTAAAGTTTTTGCACTCTCTACTCATTGTGTTATCTAGTTAGGTTAAGGGATGATCAGTACAGATTAATGCATTCTAATGGTAATTATAATAGCCTTTCGCACTTCCATGGTTTTCAGGTAACTTCCAAATTGACTCCGCAGATTTACGAGGAGTAAGCCAGCCCTCAGTATGTAGAATAATCAGAAGAATATCGATCCTGATTGCCCGAAAGAGACCACAGTTTGTTTCGTTCCCACATGAAGCTGAATGTCGAAATAATGCGCGTCATGTATGAAAGATCCCGATTCCCTGGAGTGGTTGGAGCTATTGATTGCACCCATGTACCAATAATAAGTCCCGGTGGCGACCATGCTGAGGTTTTCCGTAATAGGAAAGGAATTTTTAGTTTCAATTGTCAGGGCATAGTCAACCATGAGATGAAGTTTATTGATTTCGTGACGGGTTGGCCGGGTTCTACACATGATAATAGAATTTTCAGCAACAGCAGGATTTGTTTACAATTTGAAACGGGACAGCGACGTGGATTACTCGTTGGAGATAGCGGTTACGCTTGCAGGCCATTCTTGATGACACCCCTTATTAATCCTCAAACACCAGCTGAAGAAGCATACAATGCTTCTCACATTCTTGCTAGAAACGTAGTAGAGAGAACATTCGGAAGCTGGAAGAAAAAATTTCAGTGTTTATCAAGAAAGTTTACATTGAAATTAAACAACATACCTCCGGTCATTGTGGCTACCATTGTACTTCATAACATTGCTGCAGATCGTGGTCTCCTGGAAGAACCTGATGAAGGGAATGACTGTGGTGAACATCATGACTGACCTACACCCCAAATGTTGGGAGCTGTAGCCAGAAGACGCATCATAGAATGATATTTTAACTAAAAGTGTTCTGTGGCATCTAAAATAACTATCTAAAATAACAACATTACCCTTTCATAAATGCATTACCACAATTATGTAATATCATTTGCTTCATAAAATTGCTTTATTAATGCTCTAAAATCTATTTTATAATAATTGTGCCCATTTATATAATAATAATAGTGTGTTCATTAATGTTAGTCATTTCAGGTAAGGTTAATATATATATACATTATTAGTTGTATTTAGTTTTTTTTTAATTGATGGAGTTCATTCATCTGCATAATAGTCAACTTATGCACCTCCTCTTGGTACTTCATCCTCGCTGCATGGAACTCCTTCTCCTGCTGAATCTTTAGTTTGTGAAGCTCTTTCATCTGCTCTACATCAAGTTCCCTCCTGGCTTGCAGATATGACACTGCCTCAGTTCGTGGTCTATTTACACATTTGGACATACTTGTACTCTTTCTTCTTTCTGTGGCTTCCTTTTCGGCTGATGATTCTGCCAGTAATGTAGGCCCACTCTCAGCTCCGGATGTTTCCAGTACTTCAGTGACTTCATCATACAACACCTCCTCTTCTGTCTCCTCTTCACCCATGAATCCATCACTGTCAAAAACACTCGGAATCCTCAGATTAAGGTGAGGTACTACACTTTCCACCATTGCCAGAAAACTGTCATCCTTGTCACCTTTTGCACTAGGGCCTCCACCAGTTGCAATACTCTCCTTTCTTTGCTCCATTTTGCGTTGCCTAGATCTAAATTTTATATTGTTCCAACACTTTTTTTAACTGCTCTCCACTTCTCTTGCTCGTGTTAGCTACACTACAAAATTTTACACTAATATCCTCCCACGCTTTTAATTTTTCCCTCATATTAACACTGTCTGCCTTTTTGTTTTCGACTGTATCTTTCTTCTCTTTCACTAATTCTAATAACACTTCCCTTTCATAGTTGTTGAAGGCTGGCAATTTTTTCTTTCCATCCATCGCCGAGAAATAGAAATTTAACTGTATTGATTTTAGAGTCCAATGCAATCTATAACGCAGGAAACAGCTGACTTTCTTCTTCTTCTACTGCTTTATTATGAAAACAACCTTGAGTGATGCAAGACGCTGCACTGCTCTTCCATTGTTTTCATTGCCAACTTCATATCTAATTCTTCACATCGTAACTTACCAAAGTCTACTTACGCCAGAGTCTACATTGTAAAAGTTGCGTCTATGAAACAGACTTCCACGAAACTCAACTAAGTGAACTTACGTAAGTCAAAGTCAAAGTCTCGTTCATGAATACGACCCTTAGCTGCACTCCAACGCTTTACGGCGAGAAGAGGTTTGTGCAAGCACCTTTTCTCGGATAATGGGAAGAATTTCATTGGAGCAGCCAACGCACTACAAGATATCCAGTCCTTCTTGGAAAAGGGGTCAACAACCATTACCTCCTCAGATTTCTGTAAAATATTTTCACCGCTTTGTCAATACTTATACATTTTATTTAATTTAATTACCTTACATGTACATGTTTCGAGAGCCACTACTCTCTTCTTCAGCGGTGCCAAACATTAATTGATCCTTGGACTATGGTACCATGGTATAATATAACAAGTATATATGAATTTAGAAAATTGTTACAACAATTTCTCTTAGTTTCACCTTTCCTATTTACTATGTCATTTGTTGCAGATTTTACTGGAAATTTCCTAAGTAATGTAATCTATTAAATTAATCTCTATATGTTAATTTATGTCCTTATTTACATCTGAGGAATAATTATTTCTTCTTGTCTAAATTTAACATTTACTTGTCATTTAGTGGAAATACTTAAATAAATCAATTTGTAAAATAATAGATAAGATCTATAAATAGTCTTTATCCTAAAATCGTAAAATCATAAATGATAAATATCAATTCGTAAAATAATAAATAAATAACATCTATAAAATTAGTTATCCTTTAAAATGTTTCTGCCCTCTTCTTTCTTCTTAAAGTCTGCTATAATTTTCTAGACCTCTCATATCAGAATATCTTCTCTTCATCTTGTCCAATTCCTTAAATAAATAAACCAAACAAACTAACTGTAGAGACCTTTTGCGAAAAAGATGGTTACTCAGATGTCTGGAGAAATTATTTAGGCCTACTTAATTCATTCCATCTAATTTATCCAAAATTAAAATGATGTGATATTGGTCTGAACCCAAACAATATGTCCTCCTTCCTTCATTCCTTCCTTCCTTCCTTCCTTCCTTCCTTCCTTGTCGTCAATCTGCTACTCTGCTACTGGTTATGCGATGACCATGCTGGTCGCTTTCTAACCGTCAAACTCCTTTAAATAATAATAAACCAAAAACTACTCTTTAGCGATGTGTTTATAAAAGAACGATATCTCAGATATTTAGAGAAATTTGTATTTACTTACTTCAGCTCGACTGGTTGCCAAAATTTAACCTTGACCGAAGTATTCTTGTACTAGTTTGAATAAACAAACGTGTTCTGCTCTCTGCTGTCAATGACCTTGTTAGGCTCTCTGCTACCTGTCGTTGTGCTGCCGGTTTGTAATGTAGGGGATGGAGGGGGCGCGCACTTGTGACCGGAACTATTTATTTCGCCCCTTCTTTCTCTCTCTTCTTATGATTATATGCCAATCGGTACATTGCATTTTCTTCATTCAGTGATTCGTTTAAGTTATTTTCATTATCGTTTCTCTGATCAATATATATATTTATTTTCTCTAAAGCGTCCATTAATTTTCCTTTCGTTGTCGTGTGCAATATTTCCGCATCTTTGTCTATTTCCGTAAAATTATGTTTGTGTTCTTCCATGTGTTCTCCCATTGCTGAGAATCTCCTGTGTTTCACCGCATTCACGTGCTCCTTGTATCTCGTCTCTAAACTCCTCCCTGATTGTCCAATGTATTTTTCCCCACAATTTTGGTATTTGATACAATATACTCCTGATTTATTAAACCTGTCGGATCTATTAACCTTATGCGAATTAAATAAAATTCTCTTATTATTATTATTATTATTATTATTATTATTATTATTATTATTATTATTATTATTGTTCGTCTTAAACGTCACGTCAATGCCCTTTTTATTAAATATCTTTTTTATTCCGTATGAGTGTGTATTATGAAATGTTATTGCCACTACATTCTTCCTTTCTTTGTTTTCTTTTTCCAAGGTTGATTTCTGTTTATTTATTAATTTGTCCTTCATTTTATCCACGTATTTCTTCGTATAACCATTTCTCTTCGCGATCTCATATATGGTGGTCATCTCTTTTTCGAACGCTTGTCTTTTTAAGGGAAATTTAAGTGCCCTGCTGATCATACTATAAAACGTTGCCCTTTTCTGTTGGCCTGGGTGATTGGAGTCCTTCCTAATAGTAGTACTAGTGGTTGTTTCTTTCCTATAAACCTGATACTCTAATTCTCTATCATTTCTCGTTACTTTGATACCCAAGTAGTTCAGTGAACCTCCTTCCTCTGATTCCATTGTGAATTTTATATCTTTTTCTATTTCATTCACCCTTCTTAATACTTTTATCGGGCTTAATTCTTGCTCATCTATGATAATGAACTCATCGTCCACAAATCTCAACCATTTAATTAACCCTTTAATTTTCTCAATTTTTTTGGTTTTTTTTTGTTTCCACATAGTCCATGTAAATATTCGCTAGAATACCTGACGCCGGGGAACCCATAGCCAATCCCTTTTCCTGTTTGTATATTTTGTTGTTGAATCCAAAATAGTTGTAGAGATCGAAGAATTTATAAAATTTATAAAATTGTTAGAATACGTATTAGAGAACAACTATTTCGGATTCATCAACAAAATATACAAACAGGAAAAGGGATTGGCTATGGGTTCCCCGGCGTCAGGTATTCTAGCGAATATTTACATGGACTATGTGGAAACAAGTAAAATAATTGAGAAAATTAAAGGATTAATTAAATGGTTGAGATTTGTGGACGATGTGTTCATTATCATAGATGAGAAAGAATTAAGCCCGATAAAAGTATTAAGAAGGGTGAATGAAATAGACAAAGATATAAAATTCACAATGGAATCGGAGGAAGGAGGTTCACTGAACTACTTGGACGTCAAAGTAATGAGAAATGATAGAGAATTAGAGTATCAGGTTTATAGGAAAGAAACAACCACTGGTACTACTATTCGGAAAGACTCCAATCACCCAGGCCAACAGAAAAAGGGAACGTTTTATAGTATGATCAGCAGGGCCCTTAAATTTCCCTTAAAAAGACAAGCGTTCGAAAAAGAGATGACCACCATATATGAGATCGCGAAGAGAAATGGTTATACGAAGAAATACGTAGATAAAATAAAGGACAAATTAATAAATAAACAGAAATCAACCTTGGAAAAAGAAAACAAAGAAAGGAAGAATGTAGTGGCAATAACATTTCATAATAGACACTCATACGGAATAAAAAAGATATTTAATAAAAAGGGCATTGACGTGACGTTTAAGACGAATAATAATAATAATAATAATAATAATAATAAGAGAATTTTATTTAATTCGCATAAGGTTAATAGATCCGACAGGTTTAATAAATCAGGAGTATATTGTATCAAATACCAAAATTGTGGGAAAAAATACATTGGACAATCAGGGAGGAGTTTAGAGACGAGATACAAGGAGCACGTGAATGCGGTGAAACACAGGAGATTCTCAGCAATGGGAGAACACATGGAAGAACACAAACATAATTTTACGGAAATAGACAAAGATGCGGAAATATTGCACACGACAACGAAAGGAAAATTAATGGACGCTTTAGAGAAAATAAATATATATATTGATCAGAGAAACGATAATGAAAATAACTTAAACGAATCACTGAATGAAGAAAATGCAATGTACCGATTGGCATATAATCATATAAGAAGAGAGAGAAAGAAGGAGCGAAAGAAATAGTTCCGGTCACAAGTACGCGCCCCCTCCATCCCCTACATTACAAACCGGCAGCACAACGACAGGTAGCAGAGAGCCTAACAAGGTCATTGACAGCAGAGAGCAGAACACGTTTGTTTATTCAAACTAGTACAAGAATACTTCGGTCAAGGTTAAATTTTGGCAACCAGTCGAGCTGAAGTAAGTAAATACAAATTTCTCTAAATATCTGCGATATCGTTCGTTTATAAACACATTGCTAAAGAGTAGTTTTTGGTTTATTATTATTTAAAGGAGTTTGACGGTTAGAAAGCGACCAGCATGGTCATCGCGTAACCAGTAGCAGATTGACAACAAGGAAGGAAGGAAGGAAGGAAGGAAGGAAGGAAGGAAGAAAGGAAGGAGGATATATTGTTTGGGTTCAGACCAATATCACATCATTTTAATTTTGGATAAATTAGATGGAATGAAGTACGTAGGCCTAAATAATTTCTCCAGACATCTGAGTAACCGTCTTTTTCGCAAAAGGTCTCTAAAGTTAGTTTGTTTGGTTTATTTATTTAAGGAATTGGACGAGATGAAGAGAAGATATTCTGATATGAGAGGTCTAGAAAATTATAGCAGACTTTAAGAAGAAAGAAGAGGGCAGAAACATTTTAAAGGATAACTAATTTTATAGATGTTGTTTATTTATTATTTTACGAATTGATATTTATCATTTATGATTTTACGATTTTAGGATAAAGACTATTTATAGATCTTATCTATTATTTTACAAATTGATTAATTTAAGTATTTCCACTAAATGACAAGTAAATGTTAAATTTAGACAAGAAGAAATAATTATTCCTCAGATGTAAATAAGGACATAAATTAACATATAGAGATTAATTTAATAGATTACATTACTTAGGAAATTTCCAGTAAAATCTGCAACAAATGACATAGTAAATAGGAAAGGTGAAACTAAGAGAAATTGTTGTAACAATTTTCAAAATTCATATATACTTATTATATTATACCATGGTACCATAGTCCAAGGATCAATTAAAGTTTGGCACCGCTGAAGAAGAGAGCGGTGGCTCTCGAAACATGTACATGTACGGTAATTAAATTAAATAAAATGTATGTGTATTGACAAGGCGGTGAAAATATTTTACAGAAATTTGAATATAAATCAATACGGACCAACATGGTGAAAATAATCAATTACCTCCTCACTCGCTCAGCAGCAGATAGAGTGGAGTTTCATTCCTCCCCGGTCACCCCCATTTTGGGGGATTGTGGGAAGCAGCTGTAAAGATGATGAAAAGTCATTTGCTGACTGAAACACAGGGACGCATGCTAACTTTCGAAGAAACCTACACTATTCTTTGCGATATAGAGGCTGTATTAAATTCACGTCCCCTTACTCCCTTGCCAAATGATCCAAATGATTTAGAAGTCTTAACACCAGCACATTTTCTTCTAAGTGACTCGATCGGGCAACCTGTCCAAAGGGATTTATTGAGAGAACCCAGTAACCGCTTGTCACGTTGGCAGCATTTGCAGAAAATTCGGCAGTGTTTGTGGCAAAGATGGCAGCGAGAATACTTGCAGGAATTGCAAAAATTCGTCAAGTGGCATGATACCAATCGACATATTGATGTTGATTCTTTGGTGCTGTTAATTGAGGATAACATCCCTCCTCTAGAGAGGCCCAGGGGTAGGATAGTTCAAGTTCACCCTGGATGAGATGGTGAGGTGAGAAAGAATAAGTATTTTTACAATAGGTATAAGATTACAATAGTTAGTTGAAAGAACTCCTTTCAAGGGGAGCAAAATGTTATGAAGAGACTTTTAATTTTTGTAAATTTATTTCATTAATTTAAGTTGGCACTTTCCAAGCCTATTTCCGATTGGTCCGTTGATTTTGTATTGTTGAAAATTGTTACGCATGCAACTCATGTCTGTCATCAAGTTGTGATATCGCATCATTAAGACATATCAAATGAAATAAAGTATTGAAGGCACCAAGTTCCTTTACTTCAAAATCAAAAGCAAACAGTAAGGGAAGAAAAGGTATTTAAAATGAAATAAGGAAGTTAGGTTATTTTCAAACGATTAGTATGTAATGTGTTCAGGACCTTTCTCCAAGCAGCAGACAATGCAGAAAAAAATGTTGTAAAGACAAGATAATAAAGCTAAAGGTGAGGATCGTGAAGAAATGGGAGTTGGGTGATTGCCGAATAGCATTTTCACTAGTTTATCAGGGCAACTGCAGTTCAAATCCCAAGCAATACACGAAATATTTCTGAAATGGAAAGTCACGTCCCTGTAGTTTGGATCTCCTGTACAATAAAAATCTTGGGGATGTGACAATGGTATCAATATTCTTCTCAAATTATAAGGTTGTTTTGATGCTGAAGAGTTAAAATGTTGACATAATCAAACTTTCAAAGATCTTTCTACATGTAACTGTACACTGTTGAGTTCTTCATTAATCTAGCTCTTGATTGTATATGCTTCAAAATGATCTTTGTCTTTGATTATATGTTTTGAATTTGGATTTCTCTCTTTTCAGGTGCAGTGTGATGAAGATGAGTATGAAATTGATTGTCAGCTCTATAGTTTGGATTATAGGATAATTGATGGTGATGTTAGTTTACCTCAAAATTCATTCAAGACGTCAAAGTTTTTGCCAAACGGTGAGTGCATATGTTTCTTCGAAAAATCTTAATTATTTTAGAATAAAATTGTACTTTACAAAAGGATTAGAAGTTATATGATCATATGAGTTATTTTGTTGGATCTTCTGTTTTAGGGTGCTTTTGTGTTTATTCTAACCCTGAATCCTTTGAATATGTGCGTGAGAGCTTAGAGAAGACTTTACTGTCCAACCTGGAGCAGGAGGATCGCCTACCGTTTCAGGGGCTACCAATTGTTATTCTGTTTGTACCTGATCCATCCGTGGATGAAAAGGAAGTTTTGCGCCTTCAAGAAGAAGGACAAAGTTTGGCTGACAGGTGTGTAGCTGTTTATGAGTTTAAGTTATAATGCCTTCAGCCAGACTGAAGGATTTCAATTGTTTAGTGACATACCATTAATGATTTGTTTCATATATTGATGAAAGTGTGTAATGGACTAGTATAACTTGGAAACAATTCTCTAAACCCATGGGTAAATAGTGAAAATATCAAGCTCGATTAGTAGGTGGTGTTGTTGTTTATTATTATTATTATTATTATTGTTGTTGTTGTTGTTGTTGTTGTTACTTGTGAGGTAATCCCAGTTGAATATGGACCATTATGAAATTTTTAACCTTTAGTTTGGCTATATTAGGCTGGTATTTCGATTTAAGTTGTTTACGTCTGTTATTATTATTATTATTATTATTATTATTATTATTATTATTATTATTATTATTATTATTATTGATATTATTATTATTATTATTATTATTATTATTATTATTATTATTATTATTATTATTATTGAATAATTATTATTGAATACTAATAATAATAATAATAATAATAATAATAATAATAATAATAATAATACCTACGTAGTTATGTACAGACTTTATTTGGTATAAATCATGGTCGTATCATTTTTTATTTGTGTGTTGTATGATCTGTCTTCTGTAACAGAACATCTCAAGTTATGTCACGATACTTCTGCTGTACGTTTATTAGTATGACTTTATTTAATGTAAGAACACGTAATTAATAGTATATAATTTATTATTACCCGTAAATGTGATGAGACTCGAGAAGATACGAGAAAGCATGTTGTGTCAAACTTTTCTGAAAGCTGACCAGGCATGATTTATAAAAGGGCAGTCTTAGGTAGTTGAGTCGAGTTTTTAGTGAGAAATGTTAGTCGAGTTAAGTATGTGAACTCATGTTGTGGTTTTACCGTTGAAGTGGTCATGTTGTTTTTGTACCACATGTGATCTTGTCAAGTGTTCCGTAGTCACTTGAGTTCAAGATGGTGGCTAATTTGATGTAACTAATAATGTGTGTATAATTAGTAAATAAAACAGTGTACCCAATTGACAGCATCTTGTGTGTGCGTCTTTGTGAATACGATAATATAAATTAGCTTATTCCCTCGGATCTTATTTAAAGATAATTCTTAAAATGAATTAAAAATGTAATTTTTTCCACCTATTCAATACAAAATTGTTACCATTTCTAATGGTTTGACCGAGCTTGATAGCTGCAGTCGCTTAAGTGCGGCCAGTATCCATCCAGTATTCGAGAGATAGTGGGTTCGAACCCCACTGTCGGCGGCCCTGAAGATGGTTTTCCGTGATTTCCCATTTTCACAAAAGGCAAATGCTGGGGCTGTACCTTAATTAAGGCCATGGCTGCCTCCTTCCTACTCCTAGCCCTTTCCTGTCCCATCTTCGCCGTAAGACCTATCTGTATTAATAATCTTGACCATGATGGTCGGGATTGGATCCGTATTGACTTAGTAACAGTAAATATGTTGGAAGATAGTCCGCCTAGTCAATACTATACTATACTGAATAGTATTGACTAGGCGGACTATCTTCCAACATATTTACAGACCTATCTGTGTCGGTGCAACGTAAAACAACTAGCAAAAAAAAAAAAAAAAAAAAAAAAAAAAAAAAAAGATTGGTTCGCCTAATCGGAGGTGGTCAGATGGGCACCCGTTTGAGGCTAGACCATTGCGGCCAGGCTTGTGTGACGTAAATGTGGGCAGTTTACGTATCAAGCATATGTCACAGTGAAGCGAGAAAGCGAACGCACTTTGCAGGAAGGGAACAGTGGTGTCCGATTTTCATTATGAAGCTCCATTCCTCTACGCAGTGAAATGCTGAATGGGGTACAGTATTTAGGAAAGAAAAAAACCCACTACAACCGCAAGAAAACCGACCTTTTCAAGATATTCCTGTTTCATTATACTGCACTAGATGTAAGCAGTCAGTTTTATTTTCTTATATTTATACATTCAAGGAAAACTAACACGTTATAACTTTTGTTTTATAATTTACAAAGGTACCTGGCTTAAACGTACAAGCTACGATTTGAAATTCCTTGGATGGGATATCTTAAAAAGGAGAATTCCTGTTATTCATTCAGAAAAAAGTAATATATTGACATAATTCAACAAGTTTACTGCTTGATTTTGCACGGTGTAGTTGTGTTGTGTTGTTTGAATTTCCTTGTTCACTGAATTTTGAAATTAGTATTTAAAATTGATCAGGCGTCCGATGATAATAGCTGGCCTCTAAATGGCAAGGGAGTTTGTATCGAGTGGGTGCATATATATTTACTATCCATGATTAAAGTACAGCAACAGTGTAAATCCATCTACCAAGTAGATGAACAGTAAGCCTTCAAATAAATAACCTTACTGATGTTATTCCCGGTAAGCATCATTGGATTGTTAGCGAGTTTATCGGATAATTTAAACCCAAGCAACCACGAGCCACAGCTTATCCACTTTAAGTCTATTATACTCTGTTAGAAATGCTTCTAAAGCACCTCTTAATATTGTAACCGTTCATCAGTATGCCATAGGCATGTTAGGAGGTTTAGTCAACCATATATGCCGTTTTCCGCAACATTCTGTTACATATAATGTCATAATTAGCAGTTCACATTCCAAACCGGGACACGAGTTGCGATACGCACGCTCGAAGGAAGCAGGTCTCTGTGCTGTATTGAGAGAAGGATAGCGTATTACCGCGGAACCTTGAAATTGTGCTCTCACTTGGTGCGAGAGAGATGACGCTACACGTGAAAATTTATTTTTTCAGTGAGTGGGGTGAATTAAGGTGTGTTAACCCCCAAGAAATAAAATTCCTTACTGATTCAATACTCCATTCATTGGTGCCAATCCACCATATTTTACTAAGAAGGAGAGGAAGAATACCTTTTTCTGAGATAATCTATGGAAATTTATAAGTCAGGTCTCATTCGAACTGACGTATTTTATGCAAATTGCCGATGCATATAAATGCAATACTTTAATAGTGGATCGGTAATGACGCATGTCATATAGTAGTGCGCAGACTGAAGCCGAGTGCTAAGATTTGGCAACGTGAGGAAAAAAGTTGGAGTAGTTACGAGATAATCCATGACGCATGAATTTATAAAAGGACGCTCTTGAGATTGTGAACGACCCGCCGATCGGATAGACTTAAAACTTGATCAGTATAAAGCAGGGGTCAACACGTATCAGTGATGAACTATGGATAACAGTGTGTGAAGTGCTGTGTTGAAGAAAAACATATCAGTATGGTGTAAATATCATGAAATGAGCCGTGTGGAACGAGATAAAGTACAGTAGTGATTAATTGAGGTGTTACTTCAACATTTAATCCTTTAAATATTCGTGACTTCAGTGATGGCTTATGATGCAAACATCAGAGAATGGGCAAACGCATCAGGTTGTTTTAGAAGTAGTGAGACAGCCAATTACATTCAGTAATTAATAGTGGCCGATTTCGAGGCATTTAAACAGTGAGTGATGCTCAGTAAATTAAAAGAACGGTGTTCGTGATAGGAAACATTTGCATACTCCATGGACACTCGTGGTAACAATTAGTCCAGTTGTGTGATAAAAGTGGAAATGAATAGTGATTTATACAAACTTACTGCTATTCGGGTTAGTCCATTTGAATCAATAAGTGGATCTAATCACTAGTAGCTTCTTTGAAAACACATAAACGGTGTTCATTAACCAATTTTCCCATTTTTACCTGTATGTTCGTGAGTGATTGTCGAACCCAGGATTGGAATCGACTAGAATCGCGCCTAGTGCCAGCATTCATCTCTTCAGGGAACGTCTAGAGATTCCAACAGTAGAAGACCACAATTCAAGACATGGATGGTACCACAAGGGAAAGGAACCAAGGACTATTTAAGAATGAAGCTGTCATCATGAAGGTCTAAAAATCCCAGTTGTACCCTCGAGATGGCAGCAAACCACACGCAGTATCGATAAGTACCTTTTTTAATATACTAAAGCATGAGATCTACACGTCGATATTGACTTTTATTTGTAAATAAAAGTCTTGTTTATTTTATGTAATTAATAATATTAAATGTCCGGCTCCATGGCTGAATGATTAGCGTGCTGGCCTTTGGTCACAGGGGTCCCGGGTTCGATTCCCGGCAGGGTCGGGAATTTTAACCATCATTGGTTAATTTCGCTGGCACTGGGGGTGGGTGTATGTGTTATTCTCATCATCATTTCATCCTCATCACAACGTGCAGGCCGCCTGTGGGTGTCAAATCAAAAGACCGGCACCTGGTGAGCTGAACATGTCTTCGGACACTCCCGGCACTAAAAGCCATACACTATTTAATTTCATAATATTTAATGTAGGAAACACTATACACGTGTGACTGGGAAAGATTATTTTGTTAATTTAATTAGGATTTCTTCTGTGATTTAAGGATAATCGGTAATATTTCAGCGGGCTTATTCACATGAATTAGTATATAAGGTCCCATAAATTTTTAGTGTGTGTGAAGCATATATTTTAAGAGAGAATGGCACTTCAGCTAAATTTATAATTTTTTCCTAATGTTACTAACTGGTAAGGATCTTCATAATAATTTAAATATAGGTTATATGTTAACTTCACAGGGTAATGCATGTATTTTATAAATCGCTTAATAATAAGAATATGATAATTGAAGTTGTTCAAGCCGAGGTGCAATTTGTGAATTATATAGATACGCGAGTGAGATGGAATTAGTTCAAATCAAATCAAATCAAAATCTCTTTATTTGCAAATGAGGTGTCTACCTCGGTGGCAAATGGTACACTAAAATACATTGTCAAGCACTAAATATTAAATTAACAAGAGAAGAAAATTTTTCCTATAATACAATATTATACAATTTACGCTAACAATGTTTTCTATTAAACACACAGCTCATCCTTAATAAATTTATATTGTTTACAAAATTCTAATTATAATATCTCCTGTACTACTTACAAATATAGTCAACTGATATACAGTATGTGGAATTGCTTCAAATGATACTATAAGACTGGTATAACATTAATATTTACATTGCATTTATTTATTTACTTTTTTTTTTTTACCCGTTCTAGATCCTAAGTAGCATAACGACCTGCTGCGTCTTAACCAGAGCCCCTTTTGCCACCACTTTTCAGAGTTCCTGAAGGGCCTTCACAGCTACCGTAGCGGTCCCAGGGCCCTCGAAGTCCCCACTGTACTTCACCCCTACAGGCAGTCCCCTACTTAGGCTGTCCAAAGTCCTTAGACCAGGGGATGGAATTAATTTATTCACACACATTTTTTTATTTACAATAACCTGCACCGGTCGAATGCCCTCTAACACTTCATTTATTTTCTCTGTTGCTGTTTATTCTCTTCTTGAATATCTGTACAGATTTTGGAAAAGGATCAAACACTACCCCTGGTAAACTGTTCCACTCCTTCACACCCTTCCCAACGAATGAAAATTTACCCCAATCGCTTCTGCTAAAATTCCTTCTAATTTTATATTTGTGGTCAGTCCTGCCGATATAATTATTTTCCAACTGAAGCCTCTCACGGATATCTCCCCATGCTTCTTCTCCTGTATAGGCTCTATATAATCCTGTAAGTCTAGTTTTCTCCCTTCTCTTACTTAAAGTTTCCCACCCAAGTTCCTTTAACATTTCTGATACACTACTCTTTCTCCTGAAATCCCCTGTTACAAATCTTGCTGTTTTCCTCTGCACACTATCTATTTCTTTTATTAGGTATTCTTGGTGAGGATCCCAAACACTGTTTGCATATTCCAATAATGGACGAACCATACTCAAGTAACTTTTTTCTGTTAATTCTTTGTTGCATCCTTTAAGTAGCCTCATTATGACATGTAATAATCTGTATGCTTTCCCAACAATGTCATCAATATGACCCTTCCAGTGCAAATTACTTTCAAATCTCACACCTAAGTATTTCCACTTGCCATCTTTTGGGATAACTACCTCATCCAAAGTATATTCAAATTCAGTTTTAAAGCTCCTGTTTGTAAAAGTTATAACAGTTGATTTGCCTCCATTAACCTTCATATTATTTTCTTCAACCCATTGTTGGATACTTTCAAGGTCCCTTTGTAATTCTGTTAAATGACATGTGGGAATAGAGTCTTCTAAATAAATGAATAAATGGATTTAGATGCAGTAGCGTGACAATGGGGGAGATGAGACTTGTGAAATGTTTGAGATGACAGAATGACAAAGAATTAGAAAAATGATGGCTATCGCGACATATTGAATTAGGCTGCATATGGCCGGAATAATAAGAAATAAGAATTGGCGGCCCTTAAATAAATGTGTACTTGGAAACGAGGCAAAATGAGAAGAAAGAAAGAAAAAAAATAGAAAGTGTCTTTGTGGCCACACTGACCACAACCAGAGGGACAGATATATGATGAGAGCGGATTGGTCTGGTCCCATGTGCGGATGGAGTTGTCTCTAAAAGCCTTCAGAATTTTAGTCTCAGTAAGTCCCGTTCGCTTACCACTGTATTAATAATCCAATGCTAATGATATGTTATGAGTAGCGTTGATAATTTTATGATTCTGCGAAGGACGTATTCCTCCCCATTTTTATTTATCAAATTAGGTTGTGATAGGAGTTTCAGATATTTGCACCTTGGAAACTGGAGAACGTGGGTTCGACCCACGTCAGAACAATGGATTTAACCTGATACCATATGGCTTGACTAGGCCATATCTTCAAGATGTATTGATGTGTATGTTCAGTCGTCAGCCCTAAGGCTGGTTGGATCCTCAACAGCTCTGCCATCAGCTGTCATAGATGGCGTAGGCATCACTGAAGAGGCGTACTAGGGAAATGAATAGTGAGGTAGTTTCCCGTTGCTTTCCTCACCGAGCCAGCCATTACTATTACATATCAGTCTGCCAAGCCCACTGAAATGCATACACCAACCGACCCTATGAGCGATATTTTCACACCATTCATAACAGGGACTGGCTGCACAAGAAATGGTATTACTAGCATCGCTCATACCTCGGTCACTTTCATATTGTCAAAGCCAAGGATGAGACTGAGACAGATCTATGAAAGTAACAAATTTATTCTAGCCCATACCAGAAGACGTAGTGCACTGTAAACACTACATCTCGCCAGCAAAGGCATAATATTGATGTATTGTTTGCTAATGCGTTTAATATTTCTGTGTAATGTATTTATGTATTTCTGTTGTTCTCAAGTATTTATGGTGATGGGTAGGATACCAATTTTGTGTTGATCCGCTTCGAATATAACAGGGTCAGGTAAACCCAGGATGTTCATTGAAAATCCGCAGCCTGTTTCCAGTCATTCAACCGGGTCAGGAATGAAATGAATGAAGCCCCCCATCTAGCGGCGAGGATAGGAAATGTGCCGGCTGCCGAAGCCTGTCGCACTCCTCTGGGGCAATGCTAAATGGCTGACAGATGAAATGAAATGTTAATGGAGAGTGTTGCTGGAATGAAACATGACAGGGAAAACCAGAGTACCCGAAGAAAAACCTGCCCCGCCTCCACTTTGTCCAGCACAAATCTCACATGGATTGGCCGGGATTTGAACCACGGTATCCAGCGGTGAGAGGCTGGCGTGCTGCCGCCTGAACCACGGAGGCTCTTACGTGTTCAGTATAATAAGTAATTGATTTGGTCAAATAGACCATGTGTTTGATATGCGGTGATGCAGTCTCGTGCATGAAAAAAAAAAGTACTAATTTAAGCTGCCTGAATTCCATACCCTTATGACAGCCAACTAATATGATTTAATGAGAGAGTGCCATCCTGACCTTGTGGTCAATCCATTCAAATAACAGATACCATAGAGTATCATTGCTCAGAGATAAATAAACTTGTGTTTGTGAAAAATGTATATAGTATTAGTGTGCACTAATAAGGTGATTTAAAGTATGCCAAGCGATAACCAAAACAGTGTACGAACTGACAAAGACGTTGATGCATACTGTATACAAATGATTGCTTTACTTTTGATTTTTTTTCTTTCTCTTTTTTTCTTTTTTTTTTTTCTTCGATGTGTAAAAATATGGCATTATCTCATGTATTTTATTGTATGGTTCTATCAGTTTAATAAAATTCTTAGTAAATGTCAATAACAAAAATTCTTCTCATTTAATAATATTAATGTATTCCTCTTGCATTGTAGAGAACCCTACTTTCGTCATATTTAACGTAGTGCCCATTTTTCTTTTACAAACATTCCATTACCCGTATGCTTCTGAGCTTTAGCCGTTGTCACAATGAAAGTAGGGAGGATGGGACTTCGAGCCCGGGAAGTGATTTCCGAAGGTTCTCATCCAGTAATTCCATTTATATATTTGTTTGTGAAGCCGAAGTATGTAATTGTTGCCCTGATATGCCTGGGATTGGTACAATATATATAACAGTGAACACTGTAGTTCATTATGTACATTACAAAAATATTTGAGGTTGTAGGCCTCTTTATTGTATCCGGTCAAAATACATAACCTGCAGTAAACATAAGTAACTTATAGTTAAATTAATAAACTTCATTGTCTGTATTGAACCAAGATTACAACATTTTATTATAATTTTTTGGTCCACCTTATTCAGTACATAAACATTTTTGCTTAGATGTAATTACATCATATATTTTTCAATCAGTACTGGTTTCGACGCCCCACTGCGTCATCATCAGCTGATAGAAGTTTATAGAAAAATTGACAATCATACAAGTTTATCACCCGGTCTAGAAAGCCAAGAATAATGACTGAGATGATTCGTCGTGCTGACCACACGACACCTCATAATCTGCAGGCCTTCAGGCTAAGCAGCGGTCGCTTGGTAGGCCAAGGCTCTTTAAGGGCTGTAGTGCCATAGGGTAGGTAGATAAGTTTATGAACATCAATTCATTACAATTTAAAATTTTATGTATTGAATAAGATGGACCCAAGAATTATAATAAAACGTTGTAAGTAACTTACAACTTACAACGTAAATTGTGAATGGATTTCTGCCTTCTTTCTTTCATTATTTTCTGCTTCCATTTCAAACTTGGGTATCGCTGCTGTGATTGAGAGTGACTGGGAGAACTTCGCCCAATCATTACAGCCTGTGACGTAACCACGTCTCTGGCTGAATAGCATAGGCTCATTGCCTGCCTGCCTGCCCGCTTACAGTGCTGGGCACCCACGGGACGAAGTGCCCAGCATGAGCATCTCTGGTCTAAAATATTACATTATAAAAGGACATGTTTCAACCTTACTAGAGGTCATCTTCAGCTTTAAGATTCCTGAGAAACAAGATGTCATATAAAACAATGGTACAGAAATAACACACAAAAAAAATTGCACAGATACTATAAAACTCAATATTTTGAAATGTTTATAGTTCTTCAGCCTTGTTGTCGTGAGATGAAAAACTTGTTTGAACAAAGTGGGTGCATGTTACGATGAAACACAGATCAACTGGAAGAGTTCCTAGGAAAATTGTAGGGCTGTATTCATTAAATCGTCAAGTGTTTCCTTTTGTTTTCAATTCTCGAACAGAGTGCAAGTTTTAGACTCCATAATTTCTTTATGAAGAGTGACAATGTTAAGCTGAATCTGAAGGGATAATCAGAAAGTCGAGTGTGAGAAAGAAAAGATTTTCATGAATAAACAAGTTTGATGGATAAAAATGACGAAAAAACCTTACTCATTCGGGCATTCTTCCACTCCGTGCATGTGTGGTTCAAGGCAGGTTGATGTTGGCCTTGGTACTGACTGGGGACTGCTCAGAGATTGCGTTTGCATGGGGAAGCGGCGGATGAGTAGAGGAGGGGGTGGGGGTAGTGAGTTGACGAATAGGAAGCTGAACCTCTATTGCGTGTTGCGGCGAGCTTCTTTCTTTGTTGATTACGATCTGCTTCAGTTATCAAATGGATTACAATGTTCTTGTTTTATTTTCTTGAATTCTGTGAAGATTATGAATGGGATCGAGTTTCTAATCGAGGTTTATATGAATATTTTCTAGAATATTTAATAATGTTCCCTTTCTGGCTACATGCAGGATGCATCAATCTTTATCGACAGAAGAGAATGAGTGATTATAATCATTCATGTGTTCACTCATAGCGGAAAATTTCTTATGTTTGGCTGCATTAAAGTAATGGATTAGGAAATTCCTCCCAGTCTGTCCGTTATAACTGGCGTCACATTGATTACATTTTAACTTGTAGGCCCCTGATTGCATCTGTTTATTGGTTTTATTAAGAGTTTTCATATTGTGAAAAAGTTTGGAGGTGGTGTTATTGGTTCTAAATGCAACGGTGAGGTTCTGATTTTTGAAAATATTTGAGATTTAGTATCGATTGTTACTGTTGAAAGTGAAGGTGACAAATTCATTCTTCTCTTTCTTTTCTTTTTTGAGCACGGTAATGGGTTTATTCTTAATCTTATTTAAGGTTCTGTCAATGAAATTGCTATTGTAAGCATTAATGTGTGTTAAACTGTGGATAACATTGATTTCTTTCTTGTAGGTTTTCTTAGACATGGCAACGTTTAAGGCTCTATATTTCATACTGTAAAATGTGGCCTTTTTATGGGTGCCGGAATGGAATGAATCTTGTCTGATAGTATTTGCTGTTTGAGTAGGTTTTCTGAATATCTCAAACTTAAGGTGGTTGCTGCTTGTTTTAATTTGAAGATCAAGAAATTTCAGGATTCTATCCATTTCTGAATTGACTGTAAATGTTATAAAAGGGTCACAAGTATTTAGTTTCCCAAGGAGGGTTTTACTGTCGGTAATACATTGGACAGTGATGGTAAAAACATTGTCCACATAGCTCAACCAGTGGAATGTTCCCTGTAAGTTATTGAGTATCTTGGTTTGTTCCAGATTATCTATAGCCTGTGACAATAATGTTCAGTGAATTGTCCTGTACTATCAACATAGATGAACAATGCATAGTCCCCTCCCATAACTATGCATTGCTGAGATCGGCGATACATGTCCTGGAAAGTTTGCAAGAAGGCTTCCTTTGGGATGGTGTTCAAAAGCCACGTCACGTTCCATTGGATGTCAGGAAAATTGTCAAATATCTTTCCTTTCAAAGCGAGTTTGAGTTGTGGGAATAGGAAGAAATCTGGAGGATTGAGATCTGGCGAGTATGGGGGATGTTCAAGTTGCAACACCCCCTTTTTTGCCATGAACTTTTTGACGATATTGGCTGTGTGTGGGAGAGCGTTGTCATGGACAAAAAACCATGAACCTTGTTGTGCGTACTAGGGTCGTACCCTGCATAGACATTTAGTGAAACGGGTCAAAATTTCAATGTACCGTGCAGCATTCAACGTCGTTCCCTCAGGTAGAAATTCCTTGTGGATAATGCCTTGACTATCGAAACAGGTGTTGGGCATCGTTTTGATGTGTGACTTTTCGGCTCTGACCATTTTCCGACGAGGGAATCCCGGAGAACACCATTCCACGCTTTGCCGTTTCGTTTCAGGTTCGTACCTGACACACCAGGTTTCATACTCATTGACAGTACAGTTCAAGAAATTTGGTGTCGCATCCGCCGTTTCGACAAAATCCTGTGAAGCCTCTAAACTTGCCTGCTTCTGATCATCAGTCAAGTGACGTGCCACAAGACAAGAACACGTTTCCCTCTTCCCCTAACTTCTGGGTAACGATTTGTTGCACGGATTCACGGTTAATCTGCAGTTCATCCGCTATCATGCGCACAGTTAATCGCAGATCGCTCATGATTGATGTCCTCACCTTCTCAATGTTTTTGTCACTGACAGTAGTCGTCGGTCTTCCGCTACGCGGGTTGTCAGAAACACTTTCCTGGCCTCCTCGAAAACGGGCGAACCACTCATACACACACTTCAAGGACAGTGCTTGATCTTCATAAATATGTACTAGCTTCACATGTGTTTCTTTCGGTGTCTTGCTAAGCGTAAAACAAAGCTGTACATTGATCTTTTGGCAGTTCATGTTCCTGTTCGCAGTTCAGAACCAAGGGTTATGAATTTCATGTTGTTGGTCCGTATTGAATTGAGAATAACATATAAATAGTAACACAGTAAGGGTTTCCACCTATTCAATAATATGTATTTACAATATTATAAATTACATGGAACTAGTTTCGACCCACCTAGGGGTCATCATCAGCCATATTAAAGCATACATAAGTTTTTTGTCGAATCCTAAAGCATGTTATTTTTAACTGTAATAATTTATGAAGTGAAGTGTGGTAATGAGATGAGAAATGTTAGTATGGTACAGGTGAGTAGTAATTAATAATAATACGAGAAATATATATACAAAGAAGTTTGGAACAAAGTACAAGTGGTGTAAAAATGTAAACTCATGGATATCAGTAGTCCTCGTACTAAAGAATACATTGTAAAATAACACATATAAACAGTATATACAAAGTCTGGAGAGTAAAATGTGATACTCTTTTAATGCCGAGTCGGCTTGACACTTATCAGCTTAAGCATAGAATTAGGCATTTGGTATATTAAGGCTGTGTTGACAGGCTGCATTGTTGATTGTTGGACGTGAAGTTAATTTTGAATTTCTGGTTAAGAAGAAGGTGGATACTGCGCGTGGATGTATTAATTCTCAACAAGTAGAGAACAAATTATTCCATGAACTAGCCAAAAACAGTCAAATTTGGAGAATAAACTCAACAGGCTAAAAAACTCCCAACTACATAGCATTCAAACTAGAAACTCCAATAGAAACATGTTCGATTGTTCGCAGTTTCATCCAGCGGTCATAAATCTATCAAACACGCCCTTAAGTGATATTGAACACTCCACTTTATGCAAAGGACTGAAACATAACTGGCCCAATTTGAACAGCCTCAACATAGCCGCTACTATGATCACAGAATCAGAGCTAGCCATTAGCAAAATGCCGGAAGATACGCAAAATGAGGTTAGAACCGATGTTAAAAGGAAACTGAACAATATCCTCTCCAACCTAACCAACCCCGCAAATAACCTCAATAATAGAGAAAATATAGCTGAACAAAAGCGCATATACGCATTTAAAAAGAAAGTTAAAGACAACGAACTCATTGTAACCAAGGCTGACAAAGGCAATGCAACAGTTATCATGGATAAAAAAGTATATATTGAAAAAACAAAAAACTTGTTCACAGACAGCTCCTTTTTCATAATCAAAAAAGACCCCACCCAAAAAATTCAAAGACTACTTAAACAAACCCTTAAAAACACTTCATTTTTATTTACTGAACAGGAAAAATCCATACTCATACATATGAACCCAGGACTCCCCACTGCTAAAGCTCTCCCCAAGATACACAAAGCTGGAGTTCCCATCCGCCCAATTATCAACTATAGACCAAGCCCCTTATACAAATTATCACAATTCATCCAATGTTTCTTAAGAAAAAATTATCAATTTTTATCCAAAAAGTCTATTAAAAACACATTAGAGCAAGTAGAAAAACTTAACAATTTCAATTTGCAACCGGATTACTCCATCCACTCTTTCGATATTGTGAACATGTACCCAAGCATACAAGTATCAAAATTAATTCCGATAATTAAAAACAATTTAAACAAAAACAGCCACTTAAGCAAACTAGAGATACAAGACTTTATCACAGTATTAAAACTAATCGTCAACAATAACTTTTTCACTTTCGACAATGTCATATATCAACAAGATGGCTTGGCAATTGGGTCACCGGCCTCAGGCATCTTGGCAGAAATATACCTGGACTTCCTCGAATACACCAAAATTGACCATGAATTTGGAAACACTCTCTTTTGGGCCAGATATGTTGATGATGTCTTCGTAATCATGAATGAGAAATCAATTAACGCCTCCACCACCCTCTTAAGACTCAACACTATTGATTCTCATATCAAATTCACACTAGAATCCGAATCAAATCAAAAAATCAACTTCCTAGATTTAACTATCACTAGAAACTCAGATTCTTTCAGTTATAAAATATTCAGAAAACCTACTCAAACAGCCTCCACCATTCGCCAAGATTCAGTGCACCCCCAGTCCCACAAACGAGCCACATACAATAACCTAGTTCACCGAGCCTTCAGCATACCTATGTCCAAGAAAGATCTAAAGAACGAACTTAACACAATACGCGGAATGGCAAAATTCAACGGTTTCAGCAATCATTTTATAGAAAGGATAATCAATAAACACAAACATCGCCCTAAAAATACCCTCAAAAAAGAAGTAACTAAACCTCTAACATTTTCCACCTTCACGTTCAACAATGATATCTACAAGTTAACCAAAAACCAATAATAATAACACGAACGGTTTACACAATACTTCACACATCAACAAGACCAGCAGTTTTTTAAAATCAGGAGTGTATAGGATCAAATGCAACACCTGTGAAAAATCCTACATCGGACAAACCGGAAGAAACTTCAATACCAGATACCACGAACACACTAACGCAATAAAATACAACAGGTTTTCAGCCATCGGCCAACACATGCATGATTATAACCATAATTTCACCAATATCGAACAGGACATGGACATCCTCGAATTAGCAAACAAGGGCCCTTTACTCAACATAATGGAAAATTACTACATACACCTAGACCAATACTTCAACGCCAGTCACAATCTCAATGAAATCTCAGAGAAACCCAACATGCTCTTCGATCTATTCATCACTTTCCTCAGAAACAATAATGCATCCAACCAAAACTCAATCCTAAGTCTAATCAAAGGTACTTTTCCTAGACAATTACCCTTTCTCCCGCACCCTTCAGCCCAGCCTTAAGACTCCCACCCCCACCCCGCCCCAAGCCACCCCCACTCTTCCTAACCCCCTCCTAACCCGCACATGCCTGCCCTCCTCTCTGCCCACATTTCACTTCCCGCCACCAGTCGCACACCATCAGCTATACTACACACACCGCAGCGCGAGGTAAGCGTCCTTTCACTTTATGTTAACCTTTTCCTATCTCCGTTTTTTGTTTTTACCGGCTTTCTCCATTTTAACAGGTCCAATTTGGTTTCCGCTAAGAACTGAGAATTAATACATCCACACGCAGTATCCACCTTCTTCTTAACCAGAAATTCAAAATTAACTTCACGTCCAACAATCAACAACGCAGCCTGTCAACACAGCTTTAATACACCAAATGCCTAATTCTATGCTTAAGCTGATAAGTGTCAAGCCGACTCGGCATTAAAATAGTATCACTTTTTTTTATGTAAGTTATAGTCACAGTAACGCAATAAGGCCCACAAGATTCTGTAGCAACAGACAAAGGGATGCTTCTTCCATTCCATAAATCGAAAGAAACAATCAGATACTCAAAATTTGGATTGAAGCCCCTTTTAACCATAACTTACATCAAAACAATCAACTTCCAACGGAGAGTCTGGTCGCTGCAAACAAGAATTAAATATGTCAGTATTTCCTCTGATCAAATTGCCAAACTGCAGCAGCAAGCCTCATCAAATCTAGAAGCCATTTTCCAACGAACTCAAGACTTCAATTCTAGATTATCATCATGACTAATCACGCATAATGCGAAATTACAGTCTTTTTAAATAACATTATTTAGAGAACACAATTAACTAAAATTCTCAATACTGAAATGTTACTGTATTCTAGAAACCAACGCACATCAGAAACTATGGCTCCTATATATTAACATCCAATATTTATATTTATGACTCAAATTTTAATGTCAAATTATAGTTGAATCAATTTTATTTTAACATTGCAAACAATTTTTAGCCAAAATTTTTAAATTGTAAAAACTGTTTTGGACGTCAATGTGTTTTAGAATTAAGAGTTAATCCATTTTAACATTGCAAATCATATTGTCAAATTTTTTTTATATGTTTATTATTCTTGTTTTAAATATTGTTATCACTGAAATTAGATTTACATTCAATGTAATGAAATTTGTAACAACCCAAATCTGACAAACCTTGAGGCAATTGTATAGGCTGATGATGCTTGTGAATAAAAGCGAAACATGTCCCGGTAAATTAGTGTTGTAACATTACAACTTAGCAACACAAATTGTAATTTGTATTGAAAAGGTGGATCAAAATAACCAACAAATTGTTAGTATATCATAGCATAGTTCAATACGGGTCTAATGATGAGATTAGTTACATGTAAAGTCTCCGAAGACCGTAAAAGTAGTTAGTGGGACATAAAACAAATAACATTATTATTATAATATTTGGGAAGTAAAATAATGCAAGATGCAAGATTGGATAAGGAGATCAGCAGAAGGGTACAAGCAGGGAATACGTTTTATCAGAATGTATGGAACCTGGTGGGAAACGGAGAAGTTCCATGAAATATAAAGAGATAATGTGTAATACGTGCTATACCCCATGTGTAAAATGTACTATACCCCTGTATTAACGTAATATGCGTCAGAAACTTGTACATTGACTAAGAAATGAGAGTAAAATTCAGGTCAGTGAGGATGAAGTTCCTGAGGAGTATGGTGGGGAACACAAGGAGAGACAGAGTAAAAAATTTTGAGGTCAGAAAAGGATAGAGGTAGAAAAACTGAGTAATAGGATGGAGAAGAGTAAATTGAGATGGTTTGGACTAGTTATGAGGACGGAGGAAGGAAGGATACAGAAACAAGTGTTGGAGGCTAAGATAGAAGGAAAGAGGTGAAGAGGGAGGCCCAGAGCAGGATGGATGGACTCTTTCAAGAACGGTATAAGAAAAAACACCACTTGACTGGCATACAATTACTGAAGAGGAGTGGAGCAAGGAGAGGCATTGGTAGAGAAGTGCCATGAGTTGTACAAATTTTATTCACCTAATATTCACATTGTTCCATGTTGAGAGATTTTTTCTCTACATTTTGACACTGGATTAAAGAATTCGGAAGTTTTTTCTGGTGAGCATTTTGCATAAGAGTACATCAAGGTATATGTCTATTACAGTGAGTCACGACAGTTTAATAGACACTGTAATTAACTGTACACAGTTAAGTTCTTCATTCATCTAGTCAGTTTTTTAGTTGGGACAGTTTAGTCTAATATGTCTGTTTTGTGTAGACATTTTCCTATGTGATCATTTCTTTTTTTAGTGTAGTGGACAGATACAAGTGTGGAAACAATTTTTAAAAGTGCACTATGTCTGATGGTTAAAAAACAACTTTTCTTAGTCATGTTTCAATATGTTTTACCAAGTTTAACAGCTGAAAAAGTACTATAAGGACAAAACACATATCCAAAAATGTGTGATTTGTAAATGTTAATAATAATAATAATAATAATAATAATAATAATAATAATAATAATAATAATGATAAAACAGACGTGAATATCTACTGCGGTATCTCTCTCCTGCTGATAACATACAAGATTCTGTCTAAAGCCTTTCAAATGAGGGCAGAACAACAACTAGACCCACAAATCGGTGAATATCAAGGTGGTTTCGGGAATGGGCATTATCGCATCGAACAAATCCTGAACCTCAAATCCATCCTCTCATATTTGAAACTCAGGAATAAAGAATTTGTGGTGATACTCATAGACCGTAGAAAGGCATATGACTCGATAGATCGTACCACCCTGATCAGAATTTTAAAGGAATTTGGCCTAGACAACAAAATGAGAACAATCATCCAACAAACATTGACCAACACAACTTTGAAAGTGAAGTTAACACAAATTTGAAAGTGAAGTTCAAGGGAGATATTTCAGATGCCTTTGAAATCAAGCCAGGAGTAGGCAAGGACCGTCGAGACTGCCTCTATGTACATTGCCTGGCCAGGCATCTGGAAGAAAATGATACAACATGCTTTCTCATAACTTTGAGAGTCCCCAATAGCCTATTTACAATGTAAGGAATTTTCTACATAAATCTAGTTGCACAGTGTTCTGTGTGTTGCACAATATTGCAGTGGGTTATACATCATATATAAATGATATACTATTAATTATGTATTCGTACATTAAATAATCTCATGTTAATATATACATATATATATACACTGACTGACAGAGCAAATGCAACACCAAGAAGGAGTGGTTCGAAAGGGATGAAAGTTGGGGAAAAAACAGAGACGGCGCGGACGAATAATTGATGTTTATTTCAAACCGATATGCAGGTTATACAATGCGCACGGCATCGACTCAGTAGGATGTAGGACCACCGCGAGCGGCGATGCACACAGAAACACGTCGAGGTACAGAGTCAATAAGAGTGCGGATGGTGTCCTGAGGGATGGTTCTCCATTCTCTGTCAACCATTTGCCACAGTTGGTCGTCCGTACGAGGCTGGGGCAGAGTTTGCAAACTGCATCCAATGAGATCCCACATGTGTTCGATTGGTGAGAGATCCGGAGAGTACGCTGGCCACGGAAGCATCTGTACACCTCGTAGAGCCTGTTGGGAGATGCGAGCAGTGTGTGGGCTGGCATTATCCTGCTGAAACAGAGCATTGGGCAGCCCCTGAAGGTACGGGAGTGCCACCGGCCGCAGCACATGCTGCACGTAGCGGTGGGCATTTAACATGCCTTGAATACGCACTAGAGGTGACGTGGAATCATACGCAATAGCGCCCCAAACCATGATGCCGCGTTGTCTAGCGGTAGGGCGCTCCACAGTTACTGCCGGATTTGACCTTTCTCCACGCCGACGCCACACTCGTCTGCGGTGACTATCACTGACAGAACAGAAGCGTGACTCATCGGAGAACACGACGTTCCGCCATTCCCTCATCCAAGTCGCTCTAGCCCGGCACCATGCCAGGCGTGCACGTCTATGCTGTGGAGTCAATGGTAGTCTTCTGAGCGGACGCCGGGAGTGCAGGCCTCCTTCAACCAATCGACGGGAAATTGTTCTGGTCGATATTGGAACAGCCAGGGTGTCTTGCACATGCTGAAGAATGGCGGTTGACGTGGCGTGGCGTGCGGGGCTGCCACCGCTTGGCGGCGGATGCGCCGATCCTCGCGTGCTGACGTCACTCGGGCTGCGCCTGGACCC